>NC_057809.1:146396957-146700763 GCF_018294505.1 Triticum aestivum
TGCCTCGTGACCACCTCGGGCACTGGTTCGCGTTGATTTTCCTTCCGAATTTTCCATATTTTCCAAAAATAAGCTCCGTCCGTTTTTATCCCGTTTGGACTCCATTTGATATGGATATTCTGCGAAACCAAAAACATGCAACAGACAGGAACTAGCATTGGGCACTGGATCAATATGTTAGTCCCAAAAATAATATAAAAAGTTGCCAAAAGTATATGAAAGTTGTAGAATATTGGCATGGAACAATAAAAAATTATAGATACGACGGAGACGTATCAGCATCCCCAAGCTTAATTCCTGCTCGTCCTCGAGTAGGTAAATGATAAAAAAGATATATTTTGATGTGGAATGCTACCTAGCATAATCTTGATCATATATCTAATCATGGCATGAATATTAAGACATGAGTGATTCAAAGCAATAGTCTATCCTTTGATATAAAAATAATAATACTTCAAGCATACCAACCAAGCAATTATGTCTTATTGAAATAACTTAGCCAAAGAAAGCTCATCCCTACAAAATCATATAGTCTGGCTATGCTCCATCTTCACCACACAAAATATTCACATCATGCGCAACCCCGATGACAAGCCAAGCAATTGTTTCATACTTTTGACATTCTCAAACCTTTTCAACTTTCACGCAATACATGAGCGTGAGCCATGGACATAGCACTATAGGTGGAATAGAATATGATGATAGGGGTTATGTGGAGAAGACAAAAGGGAGAAAGTCTCACATCAACTAGGCGTATTAATGGGCTATGGAGATGCCCATTAATAGATATCAATGTGAGGAGTAGGGATTGCCATGCAACGAATGCACTAGAGCTATAAGTATATGAAAGCTCAAACTGAAACTAAGTGGGTGTGCATCCAACTTGCTTGCTCATGAAGACCTAGGGCATTTGAGGAAGCCCATCGTTGGAATATAGAAGCCAAGTTCTATAATGAAAATTCCCACTAGTGTATGAAAGTGATAACTCAAGAGACTCTCTATATGAAGAACATGGTGCTACTTTGAAGCACGGGTGTGGTAAAAGGATAGTAACATTGCCCCCTTTTTTGCGGGCTTCTTTGGCCCCCTTTTTTTATTTAGGCTTCTTTGGCCTCTCTCTCTCTCTTTTTTTGGGCAATGCTCTAATAATGATGATCATCACACTTTTATTTACTTACAACTCAATATTACAACTCGATATCTAGAACAAAGATATGACTCTATATGAATGCCTCCGGCGGTGTACCAGGATGTGCAATGATCTAGTGTAGCAATGACATCAAAAAACGGACAAGCCATGAAAATATCATGCTAGCTATCTTATGATCATGCAAAGCAATATGACAATGAATGCTCAAGTCATGTATATTATGATGATGAGAGTTGCATGGCAATATGTCTCGAAATGGCTATGGAAATGCCATGATAGGTAGGTATGGTGGCTGTTTTGAGGAAGGTATATGGTGGGTTTATGGTACCGGCGAAAGTTGTGCGGTACTAGAGAGGCTAGCAATGATGGAAGGGTGAGAGTGCGTATAATCCATAGACTCAACATTAGTCATAAAGAACTCACATACTTATTGCAAAAATCTATTAGTCATCGAAACAAAGTACTACGCGCATGCTCCTAGGGGGATAGATTGGTAGGAAAAGACCATCGCTCGTCCCCGACCACCACTCATAAGAAAGACAATCAATAAATAAATCATGCTCCGACTTCATTACATAACGGTTGACCATACGTGCATGCTACAGGAATCACAAACCTCAACACAAGTATTTCTACAATCCACAACTACCCACTAGCATGACTCTAATATCACCATCTTTATATCGCAAAACTATTGCAAGGAATCAAACATATCATATTCAGCGATCTACAAGTTTATGTAGGATTTTATGACTAACCATGTGAATGACTAGTTCCTGTCATCTCTCTAAATAGATATAAGTGAAGTATGAGAGTTTAATTCTTTCTACAAAAGATATGCCCATGCTCTAACAAATATAAGTGAAGCAAAAGAGCATTCTACAAATGGCGGTTGTCTAAGTGAAGAGAAACAGGCAATCCAAACTTCAAATGATATAAGTGAAGCACATGAAGCATTCTATAAAGCCATACTCAAAAGATATAAGTGAAGTGCAAAGAGCATTCTATAAATCAACCAAGGACCATCTCATACCAGCATGGTGCATAAAATAAAAGTAAAAACCTAAATGCAAAAGACGCTCCAAGACTTGCACATATTGCATGAACGAAACGAATCCGAAAACATACTGATACTTGTTGAAGAAAGAGGGGATGCCTCCCCAGCATCCCCAAGCTTAGACACTTGAGTCTCCTTGAATATTTACTTGGGGTGCCTCGGGCATCCCCAATCTTGAGCTCTTGCCTCTCTTCCTTCTTCTCACATCGAAACCTTCTCAATCATCGAACACTTCATCCACACAAAACTTCAACAGAAAACTCGGTAAGATCCGTTAGTATAATAAAGCAAATCACTACTCTAAGTACTGTTGCATACCAATTCATATTTTGTTTTAGCATTGTGTATACTGTAGTATAACTTTTTCATGGCTTAATCCACTGATATAAATTGATAGTTTCATCAAAACAAGCAAACTATGCATCAAAAACAGAATCTGTCTAAAACAGAACAGTCTGTAGCAATATGAACATTCACCATACTTATGAAACTTGAAAACTTCTGCCAAAATTAGGAAAAATAAAAAATATGTACAGAAAGACATTGCAAAAAGAATCAGAACCATTTGACGTTCCAGCTAAAAATGTAAAATCACGTACTACAGCCAAAGTTTATGTCCTACACCGTACAAACCATCAAGCAAATGTAAACATCCTAAAGGCAAACCTTGGCACATTATTTTTATAATACAATGGAATTATACAAGGTTATAATTATTTTGTTGAAAAATTTCTGTAATCAAGATTCACAAGGTTGCCATGAGCATGAACAAAGTTCAAGGAGCTCTCCCACTTCAATAGTGCTCGTCTTTCTCACTTTCACTTTCCTTTTTGAAAAGTTTTGGGTTCCCCTCTTTATTTTTGTTGTTTTTAAACTAAATGAAAGCACTCAACAGAAATAAATGACTCTCTAAAACTTCCGGGTTGTCTCCCTGGCAGCGCTTTGTTTAAAGCCATTAAGCTAGGCATATAGTGCTCAAGTAGTGAATCCACCCGGATCCCAAGGTATATCAAAGCCAATTTTAATTAACAATGATTTGTAATTTAGTAGTGAGCACAAAGCAACATATATCAAGCAATGAAGAAGTCTAACTCTCTTCATATGCATCGGCATGTCATAAAAGAACAATTCATGCACACCTAGTAAAGGCCAATGCATAGTATAAACAGTTCTTGCAAATTTATCGCATTGGAAACATAGAGAGGTGGAGATATAGTTCCTCTCTCATAATAATTGCAAGTAGGATCAGCAAGCACATGAATATTATATCTATCAAAATCATCATGTGCAACGGTAAAAGGCAATCCATCAATATAATCCTTAATAAGTGCAAACTTCTCCGATATAGTATAATCGGGAGAATTCAAAAAGATAATAGGACTATCATGCGTGGGTGCAATAGCAACAATTTCATGTTTAACATAAGGAACTATAGAAAGTTCATCTCCATAAGCATAATTCATATTGGCATCTTGGCCACAAGCATAGCAAGCATCATCAAAAAGGGATATTTCAAAATAATCATAGGGATCATAACAGTCATCATAGCAATCATCCTTCGGTAAGCACGAAGGGGAATTAAACAATGTATGAGTTGAAGAGTTACTCTCATTAGAAGGTAGGCATGGGTGATCAATCCGCTCTTCCTCCTTTTGTTCTTCGCTCTCCTCCTCATCTTTTTCATCCAATGAGCTCACAGTTTCATCAATTTCTTCTTCCATAGACTCCTGCAAAATATTAGTCTCTTCTTGGACAGCGGTGTAGTCCTCAATATATAGTTTAACATAAGCATTAGAAGCATAATTCTCATAACAATATTCAAGTAAGGCAAAATATTTAGATTTGTGAAGAGTAGCATCATACTTTTCAATCAAAGAAGCAATTTCAGAAGCACCCTTAAAAGCAACAAATTCTTCAATTTGTTGAACATCATAGTAATTACAAACACCCTTAGCATACGAAGATACGATTCCATTATTACTAAACTCACATTGATAGGGAAGGTGTTTCTTAGGGTTTTCAGAACAACAAGTAAAATCATATATTTCACATAAATTCCAAGCATAGCATTGCAAACGTTGAATTTGACCCCATAATAGTTTCCGTTTTACAGATATATGGTGTCGCACATAACAAGCATGCTCATCTAAAGATTTGCCCTCAACTAAGCTAGTTGGGGTTTCGGCACGAGCACAAAGGGATCGAAGATGATCCAAGTAAAAAGCTTCAGCAGTGTGATAGATTTTGAGTGGTTCTTCAACCATGGGTTCAGTAGGTACAACTAATTTTTTTGGTATTTTGCGTTTCCTACCCATAACTAAAGGTAGAAAACAACTAAGAACAGCAAATAAAAATTACTTAGTGATAAAGAAAACAAGCACACACGAGAATATTCACCCCACGCTATTGCTCCCCGGCAACGACGCCAGAAAAAGGTCTTGATAACCCACAAGTATAGGGGATCGCAACAGTTTTCAATAAGTAAGAGTGTCGAACCCAATGAGGAGCTAAAGGTAGAACAAATATTCCCTCAAGTTCTATCGACCACCGATACAACTCTACGCATGCTTGATGTTCATTTTACCTAGAACAAGTATGAAACTAGAAGTACTTTGTAGGTGTTTTTGGAAAGGCTTGCAAGAAAGTAAAGAGCACGGAAATAAAACTAGGGGCTGTTAAGGTAAAGAAGCAACTAAAGTAAATATAGCGAGTGTGGAAAAGTGGTGGTAGGAGTTGCGAAATTGCCCCTAAGCAATTGACTACTTTACTAGACCGATAGCAAGTATTATGTGGGAGAGGCCACTGCTAGCATGTCATCCCTTACTTGGAATTCTATGCACTTATGATTGGAACCATTAGAAAGCATCCGCAACTACTAATGTTCATTAAGGTAAAACCCAACCATAGCATTAAGATATATTGGTCCCCCTTCAATCCCGTATGCATCAATTTCTATGCTAGGTTGAAGGTTATGTCACTCTTGCCCTCCAATACATAGTCCTATCAACATACAACTAACCCCTATGGTGTGATCCATGCGCGCGCTCATATGATGGGCACCAAAGGACAACAACATAACCACAAGCAAATTAAATCAATCATAGAAATTCATCAACCACCGATAGGACAACGAAAATCTACTCAGACATCATAGGATGGCAACACATCATTGGATAATAATATGAAGCATAAAGCACCATGTTCAAGTAGAGCGTACAGCGGGTTGCGGGAGAGTGGACCACTGTAGATAGAGGGGGGGAGGTGATGGAGATGTTGGTGAAGATCGCGGTGATGATGATGATGGCCATGGCGGCGTTCCAGCGCCACCGGAGGAGAGGGGGAGACGGGCCCCCTTCTTCCTCTTCTTCCTTGACCTCCTCCCTAGATGGGAGAAGGGTTTCCCCTATGGTCCTTGGCCTCCATGGCATGGGAGGGGCGAGAGCCCCTCCGAGATTGGATCTATCTCTCTGTTTCTCTCTGCTTCTGCGTTCTCTTCTGGCTCTGTTTCACCGTTTCGTATATATATATATATATATATATATATATATGGAGATCCGTAACTCCGATTGGCCTGAAACCTCCGCCGTGTTTTTTTTCCGAATATTAGCTTTCTTGCGGCAAGAGAAGAGCGTCAACCGCCTTACGGTGGGCTCACGAGGGTAGGGGGTGCGCCCCCTGCCTCGTGACCACCTCGGGCACTGGTTCGCGTTGATTTTCCTTCCGAATTTTCCATATTTTCCAAAAATAAGCTCCGTCCGTTTTTATCCCGTTTGGACTCCGTTTGATATGGATATTCTACGAAACCAAAAACATGCAACAGACAGGAACTGGCATTGGGCACTGGATCAATATGTTAGTCCCAAAAATAATATAAAAAGTTGCCAAAAGTATATGAAAGTTGTAGAATATTGGCATGGAACAATCAAAAATTATAGATATGGCGGAGACGTATCAGAGGGCACGCCTTGTTGAGGTTGGTGAAGTCGACGCACATTCGCTCCTTCCCGCCTTTCTTCGGCACCACGACGGGGTTTGTCGGCCATTCGGGGTACCTAACCTCACGAATGGCACCTGCCGCCTCCAACTTGCGGGTCTCTTGGACGATGAAGGCCTGCTTCTTCATGGACTGCCGCCTTGCTCGCTGCTTCACAGGGCGCACATTGGGGCATACCCTTAAGTGGTGCTGAATCACCTCTCTCAGGACCCCCAGCAGCTGATTGGGTGCCCATGCGAATATATCCTTGTTCACGCGCAAGAACTTCACCAATGGTTCATCTTGGTTGGGGTTGAGGCCGACACCTATGGTCAAGGTGGCTCCCGAGGAGCCGTCCTCGTCGGCCGGCGCCTGCTTGGTTTCTGCCTTGTCTTGGGTGAACAACTGCTTCTTCTTGGTTGGTGCGGCCTCCTTGGCCTCGGGGGCACCGGCGCCGATGGGCTGCACCACCGCAGCGGTCCTGAAGGCAAGTTTGAGCGCCGTCGCGGCCTCCTTGGTGTCCCCCTTGACGGTGAGGGCACCTTTGCTTCCAGGCATCTTCATGAGGTTGTAGGATGGATGAGTCGCCGCCATGAACTGGGCCAGAGCTAGGTACCCGAGGATGGCATTGTACGGGAGGCCGATGTGGGCGATGTCGAAGTCGACCAGCTCGGTGCGGTAGTTGTCGCGCGCGCCGAAGGTGACGGGAAGGCGGATCTGCCCCAGGGAGCGGGCAGCGCCACCACCAACTCTTGAGAAAGGCTTGCTGAGGCTGAGCCGCTTGAGCGGCATGTGAAGAAGGCTGAAGGCTTCCACAGAGAGCAAGTTGAGGCCAGCGCCGCCGTTGATGAGGGTCTTGGTGATGGCCACGTTGCAGATGGTGGGCGTGCAGAGCATCGAAAGCATGCCCGAGCCGGTGGTGGTGACGGGGTGGTCTTCTGAGCTGAAGGTGAGGTCGGCCTCAGGCGCGGCGCAGCCCGGCGGAGCCCTCGAGCGCTTGGAAGCGACACCAATCTAGCGGAGGAACGACTTGATGTGGCGGTCTGAAGGCGGCGCCTGTGAGCCACCTAGCAGGGCCGCGACCGCGTGGTGTGCCGGTGCTGCGTAGCATGCAGTGAAGAGGTCGTGCGACTCCTCACAAGATGCCACCATGGATCCGGGAAGGTTGAGCAGCCAGGCATGCAGATCGCCGGCGAGGGCCATGGGAAACTAGCTGGCCATGACGTTGTCATCACCTCCGGCCTCGAGGGCGGCCTCCTCGTATGCCAGTAGGGAAGCCGACGGGTCCGCTGCGCCGTCGTAGCGCGGCGGCATCTCCGGCTTGAACTGGGTGGCCACCGCACCCACCGCAGGGCGGGGGCCAGGGCTCGGAGCCCTCTGGCCCCGTCGTCGACACTGGCCGTCGGAGTTGGTGGCAGGGCACCTACCATGTGCGCGGAGCACGGTGGCGACGGAGCGCATATCGACGGAAGAGAAGCTACGGCACACCCCCTACCTGGCGCGCCAAATGTCGGATCATGGTTTCCGGCAAAACCCTCAAGGTTCGAACACTGGGGTGCACGCGAAGGTTTTCTCCCTATCGATCCACGCCCTAGCTCGCTAAGATCTCGCGGATGAACTCCACGAACTTGCAACACAAAGACACAAGATTTATACTAGTTCGGGCCACCACTGTGGTGTAATACCCTACTCGGTGGTGGTGGATTGCCTCTTGGGCTGATGATGAACAGTACAAGGGGAAGAACAGACCTCCTGAGGTTGAGGTGTTCTTGTGCTTGGCGAACTTGTGTGGGTGAGATGCCTCTGAATGAATTCTCCTTCTCTTTCTCTCATTTTTTGTCCCCCCTACTGTGGTGGCTAGTTCTACTTATATAGGCCCTGGTCCTCTCCCCAAATATTAAGCGGGAAGGGAGCCAACAACGGCCAATTTGAAAGGGGACATCTAGTACAACTTATCCTGACAAAAGTAGTCTTCACCTGCAAAAGGCTCTGGTGATGACGCCGTGTTGGGCTCCATGGTGACCTCCATCTTGTCGTCCTGCTGGTCTTGGTCTCGTTGCACCGATATGGAAACCTTTGCTTGATGCCTCGATACTCCGCGCCTGCGCTGCCCCCTTGGCACCAAAGAGGAACCAAGGACACTGCGCACGCTGGCGCCCGCCTGGTCTCGATCGTCATGGCTCACGTCACGAGGACCTCGCGAGGTTTGCCTTGCCTTGATCTCTATGCCCCTCGTGAGCCTTCCTAGCAAGGCCGCTCCTGATGAGGTCTTGTGTCGCCCGCCTCGCGAGGCTTGGCACCTCGCGAGGGTCTTGAATACCTCGTCGATGAAGATGGGCTGTACAGACCTGCTAGCTCAGCCACATCGTGGGCGGCAGGCAGGCAAGTCTGGGGACCCCCGTTCCCAGAATGTCGACACATTCTTCTTCTAACACTTTGGCACAATTATCGGAATCGTTATTTTCATGGAAGACATTAAAAAGGTGAAGCATATGAGGTATCCTCAATTCCATTTTTTATTTTTATTTTATAAACTAAACTAGTGACAAAACAAGAAACTAAAAGATTCGATTGCAAGATCTAAAGATATACCTTCAAACGCCGCCATCATCCATCATGACACTAACAATTGAGGCATCCCACACCAAAATCAAGATGAGTCCGTGATGTCTACTACACAACCTTCTTCTTGTAGACGTTGTTGGGCCTCCAAGTGCAGAGGTTTGTAGGACAGTAGCAAATTTTGATCAAGTGGATGACCTAAGGTTTATCAATCCATGGGAGGCGTAGGATGAAGATGGTCACTCTCAAACAACCCTGTAACCAAATAACAAAGAGTATCTTGTGTCCCCAACACACCCAATACAATGGTAAATTGTATATAGGTGCACTAGTTCGGCAAAGAGATGGTGATACAAGTGCAATATGGATGGTAGATATAGGTTTTTGTAATCTGAAAATGTAAAAATAGCAAGGTAACTAATGATAAAAGTGAGCACAAACGGTATTGCAATGCGTTGAAACAAGGCCTAGGGTTCATACTTTCACTAGTGCAAGTTCTCTCAACAATAATAACATAATTGGATCATATAACTATCCCTCAACATGCAACAAAGAGTCACTCCAAAGTCACTAATAGCATAGAACAAACGAAGAGATTATTGTAGGGTACGAAACCACCTCAAAGTTATTCTTTCTGATCGATCTATTCAAGAGTTCGTAGTAAAATAACATGAAGCTATTCTTTCCGTTTGATCTATCCTAGAGTTTGTACTAGAATAACACCTTAAGACACAAATCAACCAAAACCCTAATGTCACCTAGATACTCCAATGTCACCTCAAGTATCCGTGGGTTTGATTATACGATATGCATCACACAATCTCAGATACATCTATTCAACCAACACAAAGAACTTCAAAGAGTGCCCCAAAGTTTCTACCGGAGAGTCAAGACGAAAACGTGTGCCAACCCCTATGCATAAGTTCACGAGGTCACGGAACTCGCAAGTTGATCACCAAAACATACATCAAGTGGATCACGTGATATCCCATTGTCACCATAGATAAGCACATGCAAGACATACATAAAGTGTTCTCAAATCCTTAAAGACTCAATCCGATATGATAACTTCAAAGGGAAAACTCAATCCATCACAAGAGAGTAGAGGGGGAGAAACATCATAAGATCCAACTATAATAGCAAAGCTCGCGATACATCAAGATCGTGCCGAATCAAGAACACGAGAGAGAGAGAGAGAGAGACAGATCAAACACATAGCTACTGGTACATACCCTCAGCCCCGAGGGTGAACTACTCCCTCCATGTCATGGAGAGCGACGGGATGATGAAGATGGCCACCGGAGAGGGATTCCTCCCCTCCGGCAGGGTGCCGGAACGGGTCTAGGTTGGTTTTCGGTGGCTACAGAGGCTTCTGGCAGCGGAACTCCCGATCTAGGTTTCTTTCTGGAAGTTTCAGTATATATAGGATGTTTTGGCGTCGAGAACAAGTCAGGGGGGTCTCCGGGCTGTCGACGAGGTAGGGAGGCGCGCCCCCACCCTCGTGGGCAGCCCGGAACTCTTCTGGCCCAACTCATTTACTCCATGTCCTTCTTCTGGTCCAAAAGTAAGTTTCGTGAAGTTTCAGGTCGATTGGACTTCATTTGATTTTCCTTTTCTACGATACTCAAAAACAACAAAAAAACAAAAAGTGACACTGGGCTCTAGGTTAATAGGTTAGTCTAAAAAATCATATAAAATAGCATATAAATGCATATAAAACATCCAAGGTTGGTAATATAATAGCATGGAACAATCAAAAGTTATAGATTCGTTGGAGACGTATCAGTCCGTGCTGAGCTATGCCACGATAGCGCGTGCAGCTAATGGTACATAGACAGGGAACTAGTAGCCCTCACCGACCCCTCAACGCGCTGCCGATCGGCCATAGACAAAACCGACAATGGATCTAGGTGGGATCTAGATCCACAGTCGCCTCGCTGGAGAACCCACGGATTCCTGCCGGCAATCGGGGCGACCACCGCCGCGGCGCAACCAGGGACGCCGCCCTGGCTGCTGCACGCTTTCTCCCAAATGGCCCTGCCACGGCCGCTCCATGGGGATGGATGCCGCATCCATCACCTCGGCCCTTCGGCGTCAGGCCCGCCACCACCACGTCCTAAGCCGGCGACAGCAGGGAGGGCTGTGATGTTGACTGTTGTTGGTGGTGATACGTCTCCAACGTATCTATAATTTTTGATTGCTCCATGCTATATTATCTACTCTTTTGGACATTATTGGGCTTTATTATCCACTTTTATATTATTTTTGGGACTAACCTACTAACCGGAGGCCCAGCCCAAAATTGTTGTTTTTTGCCTGTTTTAGGGTTTCGAAGAAAAGGAATATCAAACAGAGTCCAAATGGAATGAAACCTTCGGGAACGTGATTTTCTCATCGAATACAACTCAGGAGACTTGGACCCTACGCCAAGGCACGTAACAGGAGGCCACGAGGTAGGGGCGCGCCCTACCCTACCAGGCGCGTCCCCCACCCTCGTGGGCCCCCTGCTGCTCCACCGACGCACTTCTTCCTCCTATATATATCCACGTACCCCCAAACGATCAGAACAGGAGCCAAAACCCTAATTCCACCGCCGTAACTTTCTGTATCCATGAGATCCCATCTTGGGGCCTGTTCCGGAGCTACGCCGGAGGGGGCATCGATCACGGAGGGCTTCTACATCAACACCATAGCCTCTCTGATGAAGTGTGAGTAGTTTATCTTAGACCTACGGGTCCATAGTTGGTAGCTAGATAGCATCTTATCTCTTTTTGGATCTCAATACAATGTTCTCCCCCTCTCTTGTGGAGATCTATTCGATGTAATCTTCTTTTTGCGGTGTGTTTGTTGAGACCGATGAATTGTGGGTTTATGATCAAGTCTATCTATGAATAATATTTGGATCTTCTCTGAATTCTTTTATGTATGATTGGTTATCTTTGCAAGTCTCTTCGAATTATCAGTTTGGTTTGGCCTACTAGATTGATCTTTCTTGCAATGGGAGAAGTGCTTAGCTTTGGGTTCAATCTTGCGGTGTCCTTTCCCGGTGATAGTAAGGGCAGCAAGGCACGTATTGTATTCTTGCCATCGAGGATAACAAGATGGGGTTTTCTTCATATTGCATGAGTCTATCCCTCTACATCATGTCATCTTTCTTAAGGCGTTACTCTGTTTTTAACTTAATACTCTAGATGCATGCTGGATAGCGGTCGATGAGTGGAGTAATAGTAGTAGATGCAGGCAGGAGTCGGTCTACTTGTCTCGGACGTGATGCTTATATACATGATCATGCCTAGATATTCTCATAATTATGCTCAATTCTGTCAATTGCTCAACAGTAATTTGTTCACCACCGTAGAATACTTATGCTCTCGAGAGAAGCCACTAGTGAAACCTATGGCCCCCGGGTCTATCTTCATCATATTGTTCTCTTACTACTTTGTTATTTACTTTGCCTTTATTTTACTTGCATCTTTATCATAAAAATACCAAAAATATTATCTTTATCATATCTATCAGATCTCACTCTCGTAAGTGGCCTCATAGGGATTGACAACCCCTATTTGCGTTGGTTGCGAGGATTTATTTGTTTTGTGCAGGTACGAGGGACTTGCACGTAGCCTCCTACTGGATTGATACCTTGGTTCTCAAAAAATGAGGGAAATACTTACGCTACTTTACTACATCATCCCTTCCTCTTCGGGGAAAACCAACAGAGTGCTAAAAGAGGTAGCAAGAAGGATTTCTGGCGCCGTTGCCGGGGAGGTCTTCGCAAAAGTCAACATACCAAGTACCCATCACATACCCTTAGCTCCCGCATTACATTATTTGCCATTTCCATCTCGTTTTCCTCTCCCCCCACTTCACCCTTGCCGTTTTATTCGCCCTCTCTCCCTATCCTCCCTCTCTTTCTCTATTTGCCTCTTTTTGCCCATTTGCTTTCTGTTTGCTTGTGTGTTAGTTTGCTTGCTTGTCACGATGGCTGAAGATAATACTAAATTGTGTGACTTCACCAATACCAACAACAATGATTTTATTAGCACTCCGATTGCTCCTCTTACCGATGTTGAATCTTGTGAAATTAATACTACTTTGCTGAATCTTGTCATGAAAGATCCGTTTTCTGGCCTTCCTAGTGAAGATGCCGCTACCCATCTTTATAGCTTCGTTGATTTGTGTGACATGCAAAATAAGAAAGATGTGGATAATGATATTGTTAAATTGAAGCTATTTCCTTTTTCGCTTACAGATCGTGCTAAAGCTTGGTTTTCGTCTTTGCCTAAAAATAGTATTGATTCATGGAACAAGTGCAAAGATGCTTTTATCTCTAAGTATTTTCCTCCCGCTAAGATCATCTCTCTTAGAAACGATATTATGAACTTTAAGCAACTTGATCATGAACATGTGGCACAAGCTTGGGATAGAATGAAATTAATGATACGTAATTGCCCTTCTCATGGTTTAAATTTGTGGATGATTGTTCAAAAAATTTATGCCAGATTGAATTTTGCTTCTAGAAATATTTTAGATTCGCCCGCGGGAGGCACTTTTATGGAAATCACTTTAGGAGAAGCTACTAAACTCCTAGATAATATTATGGTTAATTATTCTCAATGGCACACTGAAAGATCTACTAATAAAAAGGTGCATGCGATAGAAGAAATTAATGTTTTGAGTGGAAAGATGGATGAACTTATGAAACTATTTGCTAATAAGAGTGTTTCTTCTGATCCTAATGATATGCCCTTGTCTACTTTGATTGAGAATAATAATGAATCTATGGATGTGATTTTGTTGGTAGGAACAATTTTGGTAACAACGCGTATAGAGGAAATTTTAATACTAGGCCTTATCCTAGTAATCCCTCTAATAATTATGGTAATTCCTACAATAATTCTTATGGAAATTATAATAAGATGCCCTCTGATTTTGAATCTATTATTAAAGAATTTATTACTTCGCAAAAGAATTTTAATGCTATGATTGAAGAAAAATTGCTTAAGATTGATGATTTGGCTAGGAGCGTTGATAGAATTTCTCTTGATGTTGATTCTTTGAAACTTAGATCTATTCCACCTAAGCATGATATCAATGAGTCTCTCAAAGCCATGAGAATTTCCATTGATGAGTGCAAAGAAAGAACCGCTAGGATGCGTGCTAAGAAAGATGCCTTTATAAAAGCGTATTCTTCTAGTTCCTATGAAAATAATGACGAAGATCTAAAAGTTATTGATGTGTCCCCTACTAAATCTTTGTTTTGCAATATGAATCTTGATAATGATGGGACTTAATATGATCCACCTTTACCTAGAAGGCGTTCTAAAAATTCGGAATTTGTTGATCTTGATGCTAAATTTGATAAAAGTGGGATTGAAGAAATTAAAACACTAGATGTTGCTAAACCCACTATTATAGATTTCAAGGAATTTAACTATGAAAAATTCTCTTTGATTGATTGTATTTCCTTGTTGCAATCCATGCTAAATTCTCATCATGCTTATAGTCAAAATAAAGCGTTTACTAAACATATCGTTGATGCCTTGATGCAATCTTATGAAGAAAAACTTGAATTGGAAGTTTCTATCCCTAGAAAACTTTATGATGAGTCGGAACCAACTATTAAAATTAAAATTAAAGATCTTGAATGCTATGCTTTATGTGATTTGGGTGCTAGTGTTTCCACGATTCCAACTTTGTGTGATTTGTTAGGTTTCCGTGATTTTGATGATTGCTCTCTAAACTTCCACCTTGCAGATTCCACTATTAAGAAACCTATGGGAAGAATTAATGATGTTCTTATTGTTGCAAATAGGAATTATGTGCCTGTAGATTTTATTGTTCTTGACATAGATTGCAATCCTTCATGTCCTATTATTCTTGGTAGACCTTTCCTTAGAACGATTGGTGCAATTATTGATATGAAGGAAGGAAATATTAGATTCCAATTTCCATTAAGGAACGGCATGGAACACTTTCCTAGAGAAAATATTAAATTACCTTATTAATCTATTATGAGAGCCACTTATGGAATGCCAACCAAAGATGGCAATACCTAGATCTAGTCTTGCTTGTTATGCCTAGCTAGGGGCGTTAAACGATAGCGCTTGTTGAGAGGCAACCCAATTTTATTTTTATTCCTTTCCTTTTGCTCCTGTTTAGTAATAAATAAATTATCTAGCCTCTGTTTTCCTTGTGTTTTTTGTGTTTAATTAGTGTTTGTGCCTAGTAGAACCGTTGGGAAGACTTGGGGGAAGTCTTGTTGAACTTGCTGTAAAAAACAGAAACTTTAGCGCTCATGAGAACTGCTGCCATTTTTATTTTAAGAGTTATATTTATTTAATTATTTTTTAAGATGATTAATAGATAAATTACTAACGTCCAGAAATTTATTTTAGAATTTTTGGGGTTCCAGATCTTGCGCTAGCTACAGATTACTACAGACTGTTCTGTTTTTGACAGATTCTGTTTTTCGCGTGTTGTTTGCTTATTTTGATGAATCTATGGCTAGTAAAATAGTTTATAAACCATAGAGAAGTTGGAATACAGTAGGTATAACACCAATATAAATAAAGAATGAGTTCGTTACAGTACCTTGAAGTGGTCTTTTGTTTTCTTTCGCTAACGGAGCTCATGAGATTTTCTACTTTAAGTTTTGTGTTGTGAAGTTTTCAAGTTTTGGGTAAGGATTTGATGGATTATGGAACAAGGAGTGGCAAGAGCCTAACCTTGGGGATGCCCATGGCACCCCCAAGATAATATAAGGACACCTAAAAGCCAAAGCTTGGGGATGCCCCGGAAGGCATCCCCTCTTTCGTCTACTTCTATCGGTAACTTTACTTGGAGCTATATTTTTATTCGCCACATGATATGTGTTTTGCTTGGAGCATCTTGTATTATTTGAGTCTTTATTTGTTAGTTTAACACAATCATCCTTGATGTACACACCTTTTGAGAGAGCCATACATGATTTGGAATTTGTTAGAATACTCTATGTGCTTCGCTTATATCTTTTGAGTCATATAATTTTGCTCTAGTACATCACTTATATCTTTTAGAGCGCGATGGTGGATTTGTTTTATAGAAACTATTGATCTCTCATGCTTCACTTAGATTATTTTGAGAGTCTTAAATATCATGGTAATTTGCTTAAAGTCCTAATATGCTTGGTATACAATATTAATAATAAAACTTTCTTATGAGTGTGTTGAATACTATGATAAGTTTGATACTTGATAATTGTTTTGAGATATGAAGATGGTGATATTAAAGTTATGCTAGTTGAGTAGTTGTGAATTTGAGAAATACTTGTGTTGAGGTTTGTGATTCCCGTAGCATGCACGTATGGTGAACCGTTATGTGATGAAGTCGGAGCATGATTTATTTATTGATTGTCTTCCTTATGAGTGGCGGTCGGGGACGAGCGATGGTCTTTTCCTACCAATCTATCCCCCTAGGAGCATGCGCGTAATACTTTGCTTTGATGACTAATAGATTTTTGCAATAAGTATGTGAGTTCTTTATGACTAATGTTGAGTCCATGGATTATACACACTCTCACCCTTCCACCATTGCTAGCCTCTCTAGAACCGCGCAACTTTCGCCAGTACCATAAACCCACCATATACCTTCCTCAAAACAGCCACCATACCTACCTATCATGGCATTTACATAGCCACTCCGAGATATATTGCCATGCAACTTCCATCGTCATCATATACATGACTTGAGCATTCATTGTCATATTGCTTTGCATGATCGTAAGATAGCTAGCATGATGTTTTCATGGCTTGTCCGTTTTTTTGATGTCATTGCTACGCTTGATCATTGCACATCCCGGTACACCGCCGGAGGCATTCATATAGAGTCATATTTTGTTCTAAGTATCGAGTTGTAATTCTTGAGTTGTAAGAAAAATAAAAGTGTGATGATCATCATTATTAGAGCATTGTCCCAGTGAGGAAAGGATGATGGAGACTATGATTCCCCCACAAGTCGGGAGGAGACTCCGGACGAAAAAAAGAGAAAGAAAAGAGGCCATAAAAATAGAAAAGGCCCAAAGAAAAAAAATGAGAGAAAAAGAGAGAAGGGACAATGCTACTATCCTTACACTTGTGCTTCAAAGTAGCACCATGATCTTCATAGTAGAGAGTCTCTCATGTTATCACTTTCATTTACTAGTGGGAATTTTTCATTATAGAACTTGGCTTGTATATTCCAATGATGGGCTTCCTCAAATTGCCCTAGGTCTTCATGAGCAAGCAAGTTGGATGCACACCCACTTAGTTTCTTTTTGAGCTTTCATATACTTATAGCTCTAGTGCATCCGTTGCATGGCAATCCCTACTCACTCACATTGATATCTATTGATAGGCATCTCCATAGCCCGTTGATACGCCTAGTTGATGTGAGACTATCTTCTCCCTTTTTGTCTTCTCCACAACCACCATTCTATTCCACCTATAGTGCTATGTCCATGGCTCACGCTCATATACTGCGTGAAGATTGAAAAGTTTGAGAACACCAAAAGTATGAAACAATTGTTTGGCTTGTCATCGGGGTTGTGCATGATTTAAATACTTTGTGTGATGAAGATAGAGCATAGCCAGACTATATGATTTTGTAGGGATAACTTTCTTTAGCCATGTTATTTTGAGAAGACATGATTGTTTTGTTAGTATGCTTGAAGTATTATTATTTTTATGTCAGTATTAAACTTTTATCTTGAATCTTTCGGATCTGAACATTCATACCACAATTAAGAAGAATTACATTAAAATTTTGCCAAGTAGCACTCCGCATCAAAATTCTGCTTATTATCATTTACCTACTCGAGGACGAGCAGGAATTAAGCCTGGGGATGCTTGATACATCTCCAACGTATCTATAATTTTTGATTGCTCCATGCTATATTATCTACTGTTTTGGACATTACTGGGCTTTATTATCCACTTCTATATTATTTTTGGGACTAACCTATTAACCGGAGGCCCAGCCCAGAATTGCTGGTTTTTGCCTGTTTTAGGGTTTCGAAGAAAAAGAATATCAAACGGAGTCCAAACGGAATGAAACCTTCGGGAACGTGATTTTCTCATCGAATACAACTCAGGAGACTTGGACCCTGTGCCAAGGCACGTAACAGGAGGCCACGAGGTAGGGGGCGCGCCCTACCCTACCAGGCACGTCCCCCACCCTCGTGGGCCCCCTGCTGCTCCACCGACGTACTTCTTCCTCTTATATATATCCACGTACCCCCAAACGATCAGAACAGGAGCCAAAACCCTAATTCCACTGCCGTAACTTTCTGTATCCACGAGATCCCATCTTGGGGCCTGTTCCGGAGCTCCACCGGAGGGGGCATCCATCACGGAGGGCTTCTACATCAACACCATAGCCTCTCTGATGAAGTGTGAGTAGTTTATCTTAGACCTACGGGTCCATAGTTAGTAGCTAGATAGCATCTTATCTCTTTTTGGATCTCAATACAATGTTCTCCCCCTCTCTTGTGGAGATCTATTCGATGTAATCTTCTTTTTGCGGTGTGTTTGTTAAGACCGATGAATTGTGGGTTTATGATCAAGTCTATCTATGAATAATATTTGGATCTTCTCTGAATTCTTTTATGTATGATTGGTTATCTTTGCAAGTCTCTTCGAATTATCAGTTTGGTTTGGCCTACTAGATTGATCTTTCTTGCAATGGGAGAAGTGCTTAGCTTTGGGTTCAATCTTGCGGTGTTCTTTCCCGGTGATAGTAAGGGCAGCAAGGCACGTATTGTATTCTTGCCATCGAGGATAACAAGATGGGGTTTTCTTCATATTGCATGATTCTATCCCTCTACATCATGTCATCTTTCTTAAGGCATTACTCTGTTTTTAACTTAATACTCTAGATGCATGCTGGATAGCGGTCGATGAGTGGAGTAATAGTAGTAGATGCAGGCAGGAGTCGGTCTACTTGTCTCGGACATGATGCCTATATACATGATCATTCCTAGATATTCTCATAATTATGCTCAATTTTGTCAATTGCTCAACAGTAATTTGTTCACCCACCGTAGAATACTTATGCTCTCGAGAGAAGCCACTAGTGAAACATATGGCCCCCGGGTCTATCTTCATCATATTGTTCTCTTACTACTTTGTTATTTACTTTGCCTTTATTTTACTTGCATCTTTATCATAAAAATACCAAAAATATTATCTTTATCATACCTATCAGATCTCACTCTCGTAAGTGGCCTCATAGGGATTGACAACCCCTATTTGTCTTGGTTGCGAGGATTTATTTGTTTTGTGCAGGTACGAGGGACTTGCGCGTAGCCTCCTACTGGATTGATACCTTGGTTCTCAAAAAATGAGGGAAATACTTACGCTACTTTACTACATCATCCCTTCCTCTTCGGGGAAACCAACGCAGTGCTAAAAGAGGTAGCAGGTGGCGCTAGGGATCTCCCAGTGGCGGGACCCTAGGGAGGCGTCGCAAGGGGGTCCCGAGGGGGTTTCGTTTGGGAAGGTAACACCATAGGGGTAGTAGATATACATCCAACCTCTACAATATGTATTCGAGAACATGGAAAAACAGATGGGGGGACAATTCACAAATTTTCGACGACGAAGTAGAGGCCAAAAGAACACCTGATCCCGCGTCGCCCAACGCTAGCGAAACATGGGTAACCCGCGCCACCACCGTTGTCGGGTGGTAGGTGCGACATATGCCAACGGGTGGCTTATCATTGTGGGAGCCAGTAAGACGTCGCCGGTGCCTGGATGCGGGATGAGGCGAAGACATGCACGCCGGCGAATCTTACCCAGCTTCGGGACTCTCCGTGGAGATAACACCCCTACTGCTGCTCTGCGGGGTCTCCGCATGATCACTAGATGAACAAGTAGCTACACGATGCTCCTCGAGCTGTTTGGCGAGAGGAGGAAGAAGGGCTCTGCTCGATCTCTTCTCCTCCCTATGTGGTGTCTAAAACTAGCAGGGATCAACCCTTTGCATGGGTGTCCCGGGGGGTTTATATAGGCCTACCCCCCGGGGATACAATGGTAATCCGGCTGGGCGTGGGGCCCAGCCGTCTGTGTCCACACTCGCCGGCTTCTGCGCCGGCTGTTGGGGCCCGCCGCCTAGTGGGTCCTGCCGGCTGCCGGCTCCTTGGTCGACAGGCAGGCCCCACTGTCCAGGGCCTTGTCGGTGGCTGGTTACTGTTGCTCAATCCTGGTGACGAGGGCTTCGCCGGGGTGGGCGTGGCTACAGTGCTGCCGTCCGGCGGGTGATCGTTGTAGCCTCACCGCGTCTTGTCTCCTTAATGGGGCGTCTCCTTCGAGGGGTGTGGCAAGCCGGCTGTGGAGAGCCGGCTCTGTCTTGGACCGACTGGGGGAGGCCTGGCCGCCTTTGGGTGTCTCTCTGCCTGAAGGGGCTCACCGCCCGTGGGCCACACTGGCAGCCCGTCATGGATGACATCAGGGTCAACGTGGCAACAGTGCCGCGCCGGACGGGTCATGGCCACCCGTATGGCGAACTGTGACAGGCGTGCTCCGGGATTCGGGGGTGGCAGGCTTTACTGTAGCCACGCCCCGTCACATCGCCGTTATGTGGATGCAGACTTCGAGGGTACGATCTTGAATGCTTTGTGGAAGCCGGCTTCTTGGAGTTGGCCTTCTCGCGGTCCGCTTCTCGGAGCCGCCCTCCCGCGGCTTTCTTCATGAGGGCTAAAAGTCGGGTCACCTTCCGATAGTCGGCCTGGGAGACAGCCGGCAAGGGGAAGGCGGCCCCATGTCTTGGATTCTTGAGGGCCGGATAGGCACGTAATTTTTTCAGAAGGGCCAGGGGGAGCCGGCTAGGCTACCCATGGTTATTTACTCCGACAGTAGTCCCCAAAGATGATCGAGCCTTGAGGCTGACAAAGGGACAAGAAGCTCGGTCAGCTTCCTACCCTGAGGGGCCGGCTGTGCTTGTGCGCGCCGTCTTCGGAAAGCCCCGTTTCTCGTAGGCGGGAACGCGGGTCGGCCTGCGAGCTGACCGCACGCCATCCCGCGGGCCATGTGGCAAGGAAATCCTGCCAGTGCACGCGCGCGACGAGACGCCGCCGCAGGCCCGGGCCCGCCACTCCTAGGCCTTGGCCCGAGCACGGATCTTCTGCCGCCCACACGGACCGCTCGCCTTCCCGCGGCGGTTTTATTACACCATCAGGGCGCAATAATCGCGGGACGTGGGGGAGTGGGCACAGTTGATCCCCACGTTCCCCCACACCACGCCTCCTCGGCTCCGCCGCGCGGGTCTATAAGTAGGGGGAGGAGGGGGAGCGGCAGAGGCTCACACGCTCTCGCTCACTCCGCCCCTTCTCGCCTTCCTTCTTCTTCTTTCCGCCGCCGCAACCACCCATTGCTGCGCCGTTCCGCCCTCGGACCTCTCAGTTCCTTTGGTCCCGCCGTAGCGGGGTCATGCGCGTCTCCGCCGTCGCATCGTCTTGCTCCTCGCTGTATTGCTCCCATGGCGCTGTCGAGCTCGTGGGATGGCTCCAACGTCCACGAGGACCACGTCGAGTTCCTCCGCCGGACGCGGCGCCTGCCGGGCGAGAACTTCGTGCGGGTTCGTCAAGCGCCGGCGAGGGAGATTTCGCCGGCACCGGAGGAGGGCGAGCGGGTGATCTTCCGCTCGCACTGCCTGCGCGGCTTCGGCCTCCCGGCGAGCGGATTCCTTCGAGCCTTCCTTGAATTCTACCACCTCCAGCCGCATCACCTCATGCCCAACACGGTGATGCTGCTGTCGGCTTTCGTCACCCTGTGCGAGGGCTTTCTTGGGGTTCTTCCCACGCTCGAGCTCTGGGGGGAATTCTTCCAGAGCAAGCTCGGCACCGTCGCCGCGGGCGTGCCCGCCCCCTGCGGAGCCTTCATTGCCATGAGGCGGACGGGCGAGAACAATCCGTTCCCGCCCATTCCGCTGATCCAGTCGGTGAAGCTCTGGCAGAAGTCCTACTTTTATGTGAAGAACATCGCCCAGCAAGGCGACTACGTCAACCTGCCGGCTTACGTAGCTGGCCCGCCGGCTGGGAGGCGACCTTCGTGGAGCTACCGGGCCAGGTCGTTGTCTCAGGCTGGGAACGCAGCCGTCTCCCGGCTTCGGGTGATGACCCAGTCGGAGGGCCTGACCGGAGCCGACTTGGTGGCCGCCTTCGTGGAGCGTCGGGTACTTCCGCTCCAAGGCCGGCCTCACATGATTTGCCAGATGAGCGGCCGCTTCGACCCGTGTCGGCTGAGCACCAGGGAGATGCCTCATGCAGAGGTGTCTTACATGGTGAACTACATCTCCAACTGCAAGCTTGTCGAGGATTGGCGATACGGCAAGGAGCCGTATTCCCGCGCCAACCCTCCGCATGCCGTAAGTTTTTTCTTCTTTTCTTCCTTTTTGTAGCCGGCCTCATGATAGCCGACCTCTGACCAGTTGGTTTGCCTTTAGCAGAACCCTCTTCTTCCGCCGACGGCCGGGGCCGCAGGGGTAGAGCGCCAACTCCTCCCCGACCGCACGGTGGACGACGCCGACGATCCGGACCTGGGAGCGGCCGCCATGGAAGACGTCATCATGGGGGAAGGCGACAAGGCCGGAGGCGCGGGGCTCGGGGCCGGCTTCGAAAACTGGCCGGACGACGACGAGGTCGAAGCCGCCCCGCACCGCCAGCCAGCGCTTGATCATCAAGGCACGGGCCCGTCTGCCGCGTCGGCTGCCCGTGGCAGCGCGTAGAAGCGCCGGGCCGCGTCGACCTTCTTCGGCAGCCGGCCGAAGAAATCCAAGGCTTCTACGGCGGCGACCAAGCGGGATGAGGCGGCCGTGAAGGCGGCCCGCTTCCGTAAGGCGGTGAAACAGCCGCAGGCGATCTCGACGTAAGTCGTCGAATGTCTTGTATATATATATATATATATATATATATATATATATATTTGTTGTCCTTTTCGACCGAAGCTCTTCTAAACCTTTCTTTGCTCGCCGGACAGGGCACCGCTTTCCCTTGAGCGGGGTCCTGGCGGCTCTGTAGTCAGGCCGACTGGAGGGTCTTCAGGCTCCCGTCGCGTGGATCCCCGCGCCGACCTTAGGGAGGCCACGGAGTGGAACGCACGGGAGGCGGTGGAGCGAAGGACCACCCAGGCGATGAAGGAGCAGGCCGACGCGGCGGCCAAGGCCCGGGCGGAGGCGTCAGCCGCGGAGACGGAGGCGGAGGCCTCGCACAACCAGCCTCCGCTGCTCGTCGTTCCCCTCCGCGCCGTGGCCCCCGACATCCCCATTCCCCCGTCGGAGGAGGTCGACCAAGACCCGCCGGTGATGGAGAGGAGGGAGGACCACGTGATCTTCGTGGAGGGGGCGCCGCAGACGGCGCCGACTGGAGCGGGCCAAAGCGACCAATCAGCTGCGGCACGAGAGCAACCGACCGGGGCGAGCTGGAGGCAGGGGCCGGCCTCGAGGTGCAGCCGGCATTGCACCGGCGCGCAGGGGGTGGTGCCTCCGCGCCGGAACCGCACCGAGCTGCGGGCGCCAGCCAGACGGCGGAGGCCCTGGAGGCGGCCAGCGCCAGCACATCCAAGTGGACTCCCAGCGGGGGGCGGGTGAGCTGAACGCGGCGGCCCAGGAGGTCCGGAACCAGCTTCAAGCTCAGGCCGCCTCGCTGCAGCTATACACCCAAGAGTTCCTCGCGATGCGGGCCGTCATTCAGGTGAGTCTTCTGGCCTCGGTTATTTTGCTCTTTTGATTTCTTCCGTGGGGGCGCATCAGTGCACCCACTGGGTGTAGTCCCCGAGTTTCGAGTCGGCTACTGCGCAGGCGGCTTGGAACTTACTAGGTCCTGACAACTTAACTTATCCTCGCCTCCTGTATAATCTTCCAGGAGTATCATAACCTCCATGCTCCCGCCCTCAACTCCCAGGTTCAGGAGCTAGGCCGGAGAACCGAGGATCTGACCAGCAGCCAGAGTGCGTGCTTTGTTTCGTTCATCTCCTGTGGGGGCGCATCAGCGCACCCACTGGGTGTAGTCCCCGAGATTTGGGCCAACTGCTGAGCAGCCGGGTCGGATCTTCCTTGACGACTTCTTCCTTATTAATTTTTCCTTTGTCTTCATGCTTGCAGGAGCCAATGCCGACTTGAGGGGCAGCTCAGCGGGGCCCAGGCCGCCCTTCGCGCCAAGGAAGCCGAGTACAACGCCTTGGTCCTGGAGCGTGACCGCCTGGCCAAGAAGTTGGCCGACCAGGAGGAGAGCCACAAGGCGGCCCTGAAGAAGGCGTAGGACAGCGAGGACGCCCTGAAGGCCGAGCTCGAGACTGAAGCGGCGGGCTGGGCTGAGGCAAAGGAGGCACTGAGCGAGGGCTTCGGTCGTATCGAGGATCTGATCGATGATAAGCCGCCTTCTTCACTCCTTGCTTGCCCCTTGATCCCTGATTTGTGTTCTGACTTGTGTTGCTTTTTATTCTCCGTGCAGACTACTTTCCCGGCTACTCCGTCTTTGCCGCCCAAACCATCGAGGCCCATCGCGAGGCGCGCCGGCAGGCAGGGGCTGAAATCGCGCCGGACGCGAGCCGGACGCTCGAGGAGCAACTCTTGGCGGTCCAAGCCCGGCTGTAGCCGGCTCACCGTATGCTCTGCCACCTCCAGTGCGCCGGGGCGCAGGTGTTAGCCGCCCTCTGGCCAAGCGAGATGATTCCCCGCACCCCGAGTTGGACTACCGACTGGCTGGAGGTTGCAGTTGGCTGCTTCGAGGCCTGGAAGGCATTGGCAGCCCGGCTTGAAGCTGGGCGGGCGCTGGAGTTCGTCCGAGCCTGGTATCCGGGGCTGAACCTGGACCAGCTACGCACCTGGCGGCTAGAGGCCGACGAAGAGATGGAGGAGGTGCGGCCGGCTATCGCTCAGCGCGCTTCGACGATTGCTGAGTGCACTGACATCAGCGTCTTCGCTCCTGAAATTAATGACGACGACGTTGCCCAGCCGGAGGAGTGGTTCGGGCTGGACCCGGCAGCGGGTGAGGACTCGGCATAGGAGATCGCCTCCAGCGATGAAGGCGAAGATGACGAAGGAGAGGAAGGTGAAGACGTTGAGCCGGCCAGTGAAGCGGCCAGCCAGCCTCAGCCTGATCGTGCCTCCAGCAACGAGGCGCGTGCTAGCGTGCCCTCTGCGGGAGGCGGTGATCATGCCGAGGTTCGCCAGCTGGCCACTCCTCCAGCCGGCACTGCCGTCTCCACCGACCTGCCCGACTCGCCAGTCGCTCCCTTGGCTTAATCTGCCGTCCTTGTTTTTTCCTGCTTGTTGCCTTTTGAACAATTTTATTAAACTTGCGCAGTTCCACCCACTGGGGGTGTATTCAAACTATGTTGAATGCTGGCCTTTTGAAGGTCTTTTATGTAAATATTATTGTGTGCGTGTTTGGTTTCCATTCATGTATGCTTTTTATCCTTAGGCTGTTTCCTTTGCCGCCTTCCCCTTTTGGGAAGGCAAGTACTCGAGCTTTCTTAGATTGAAGCGAGGTGAATGGAAGCCGGCCGGCCGGCTACTATGGTAGTCGGTCGGTGGTGGGAGAAAAAACGACTTTTGTTATATTAGTCCGTTAGTCCCTAGCCGTTTTTCGTGTGGGCGTCCTTTCCTGCCTTTAACTCTTGCCAGCCGGAGAGCCGGTTCTTCGATCTGCGACTTTTGGCAAGAGAAGGCTTGGGAGCCAGCACACTACTTGTCTGACCGCAGGTAGGACTTCTAATATAACTCCAGGCGGCCAGTCCCCAGGCCGACTAGTCGAACCCGGTGCCGGACGGAAAAAGTGAATGTAATGACAAGGTCATAAGCATGATACTCTTCATTCATAGATAAAAGATGGCAGTCCCCGAGCTCTCCTCGGGGGGCCTATTGTCTCGTACTTAGTACAAAAGTTAGCGTGATACATACTGCGTTTCAACTGTAAAATCTTCGGAGGAGGTTGGCGTTCCATGGTCGTTCCGACTCCTTGCCGGAGTC
Source organism: Triticum aestivum (assembly GCF_018294505.1). Lineage (NCBI taxonomy): Eukaryota > Viridiplantae > Streptophyta > Magnoliopsida > Poales > Poaceae > Triticum > Triticum aestivum. The sequence continues at coordinate 146,422,680 of NC_057809.1, forward strand.
ATCTCTCTTTCGTGCCTTCGGCTTCTGCGCGTCGATCAGGTAGTAGGAGTCATTGCCTAAAGCTCTGCTGATGTCGAAGGGGCCCTCCCGAGGGGCCGAGAGCTTGTGCTGGCCGGCTATTCGCTGGATCAGCCGGAGCACAAGATCGCCCTCTTGGAAGGATCTTGGCTTGACCTTCCGGCTGTGGTAGCAGCGCAGGCCCTGCTGATAGATGGCGGACCGGTTGAGGGCTAACAGTCGGCCTTCTTCCAGCAGGTCGACACCGTCTTCTCGTGCTTCCTTGGCCTCCGCTTCCGTGTACATGGTTACCCGAGGCGAGTCGAACTCGATGTCAGTTGGGATGACCGCCTCGGCACCATACACGAGGAAGAAAGGAGTGAAGCCGGTTGACTTGTTTGGGGTAGTGCGCAGACTCTAGAGGACGGCCGGTAGCTCATCGAGCCAACAGCCGGCTGAATGCTCCAGTGGTACGACCAGTCGGGGCTTGATGCCGGAAAGGATGAGGCCGTTGGCTTGCTCGACCTGGCCGTTTGACTGCGCTGGGCAACGGACGCTAAGTCCAACCGGATGCCTTGCGTCGCGCAGAAACGTGCCAAGGCTCCCTTGGCGAAATTCGTGCCATTGTCGGTGATGATGTTGTGTGGCACGCCGTACCGAGTTGTTATATCTGCGATAAATGTCACGGCAGTCGGCCCATTCAGCTTCTTGATCGGCTTTGCCTCAATCCATTTGGTGAATTTGTCCACGGCGACCAGCAGATGTGTCATGCGCCGCACGCCGTCTTGAATGGGCCCACCATGTCCAGTCCGCAAACGGCGAAGGGCCAAGTGAGGGGAATGGTCTTGAGTGCTGAAGCCGGCATGTGTTGCTTGGAGCTGAAGAGTTGGCATCCTTTGCAATGTTTAACTAACCCCTTGGCGTCATCCAAAGCAGTCGGCCAAAAGAAACCATGGCGGAAGGCTTTGGCGACGAGTGATCTTGAGGCCGCATGGTGGCCGCATTCTCCTTGGTGGATGTCTCTGAGGATTGCAATGCCCTTCTCTTGCTCGACGCATCGCTGGAGGACTCCAGTGACACTGCGCTTGACGAGCTCTCTGTTGACAATTGTGTATGCTCTGGCTCGGCGTTGGACTTGTCTTGCCTCTGTTTCGTCAGCCGGCAGATCTTGGTTTATTAGGAAGTTGAGGATGGACTGAGCCCATGATGGAGCTGCGACTTCTTCTATTGCCAATGCGGCTACTGCGACCAGGGCGGACGGGCTGGGTGGTGAAATGCTAGAGTGGGCCGTCGCCTGTTGTGTTGGTGTAGTCTCCGGGCCGACTACCGCAGTCCCCGAGCCGGGTGTGGTAGTCCCCGGGTCGGGCATAACTACGGAAGTCCCCGAGCCGCCTGCTGATGTCCCCTGGCCGACTATCAAAGTCCCCGGGTCACCTTCTTGGTTCTTCGAGCCAGGCCCGGCTGTATCGGGGTCAAGCGGTATGAAGATGGAATCGGACTCTGGAGACGGCTTGATAGACGGCTCGAGGAGGCGTTGTAGAGAGACACCGGTTGGTATTGCTTGCCGAGTGGAGCCTATTCGAGCCAGGGCATCAGCTGGCTCGTTGTCGGCTCGCGGTACATGGAGGAACTCGCATCCTTCAAAATACCCACTGATCTGCTGAATGAGGAAGCGGTAGCTTGCCATATTTGCGTCCTTAGCATCCCAGTCGCCGGATGATTGCTGGACCACCAAGTCTGACTCGCCATAACATAGGATCCGGCGAATGCCGAGCTCTTTGGCAAGCCGGAGCCCGTGTATGAGCGCCTCGTACTCGGCCACATTGTTGGAGGCGGCAAAGTGAATTTGCAGCGTGTATCTGAGCTTGTCGCCTTTGGGAGAGGTGAGGATCACGCTGGCTCCCAAGCCGGTGCGCATCTTGGACCCATCGAAGTGCATGCGCCAATGAGTGGAGTCGGGAGCTGCCGGCAGGTACTGGGTCTCGGCCCAGTCGACAAGGAAGTCGGCCAATGCTTGGGACTTGATGGCGGTGCGAGGCTGGTAGAAGATCGTGTAAGGGGCCAGCTCGATGGCCCATTTCGCCACCCGGCCGGATGCATCCCGGCTGCCTATGATCTCGGCCAGCGGGGCGGTGCATACGACCGTGATGGGATACTCTTGGAAGTAGGGCTTCAGCTTCTTGGCGGCGAAGTACACGCCATAGCACATCTTCTGGTAGTGCGGGTAGTTCTGCTTCGAGGTAGACAGCACCTCGCTCAAATAGTACACCGGCCTCTGGACCGGCTGGGCTCGGTCCTCTTCTGGGCGTTGAACTACGATGACGGTGCTGACCACCCGGCTGGTTGCGGCAATGTAGAGGAGCATGGGCTCTTTCTCAGTCGGCGCCGACAGGACAGGCGGTGTGGCCAACATCTTCTTCAGCTCGTGAAAAGCTTGGTCGGCTTGGTCATTCCACTTGAAGTGAGTGGTCTTCTTCATGAGGCGGTAGAGGGGGAGAGCTTTCTCTCCGAGCCGGCTGATGAAGCGGTCCAGGGAGGCCAAGCATCCGGTGAACTTCTGGACATCCCGAAGTTTGGTGGGAATCGCCATTCTCTCAATGGCCTTGATCTTTACCGGGTTGCATTCGATGCCGCATTCGGAGACCAGGAAGCCTAGGAGCTGGCTGGCTGGCACTCCGAACACGCATTTCTCGGGGTTGAGCTTGATTTGGAACCTGCGTAGGTTCTCAAATGTTTCCTTGAGGTCTTCCAGCAAGGTGTCGCGCTTCTCCGTCTTCACCACAATGTCGTCTACGTAGACGTGGGCATTTCTGCCGAGCTGCTTGAGGAGGCACTTCTGCATACAACGCTGGAAAGTGGCACCGGCATTTCTCAAGACGAATGTCATAGTCAGGTAGCAAAAGGCTTCGAATGGCGTGATGAAGGCGGTCTTCAGGCGGTCTGCCGGATCTAACTTTATCTAGTGGTATCCTGAGTAAGCATCCAAGAAACTCAACAGCTCGCACCCGGCCGTGGAGTCTATCACTTGATCAATCTGTTGGGGAACGTTGCAGAAAACAAAAAATTTCCTACGGTTTCACCAAGATCCATCTAGGAGTTCATCTAGCAACGAGTGATTGGATTGCATCTACATACCTTTGTAGATCATGCATGGAAGCGTTCAAAGAACGGGGATGAGGAAGGCGTACTCGACGTGATCCAAATCACCGGAGATCCTAGCGCCGAACGGACGGCACCTCCGCGTTCAACACACGTACGGTCAGCGTAACGTCTCCTCCTTCTTGATCCAGCAAGGGGGAAGGAGAGGTTGAGGAAGATGGCTCCAACAGCAGCACGACGGCGTGGTGGTGATGGAGCTGCAGTACTCCGGCAGGGCTTCGCCAAGCACTATGGAGGAGGAGGAGGTGTTGGAGAGGGAGAGGGAGGCACCAAAGGCAAAGGTGAGAAGTCCTCCATCTCCCCACTATATATAGGAGGGCCAAGGGGGGGGGCGCCGGCCCTAGGAGATCTAATCTCCTAGGGGGTGCGGCCAAGGGGAGGAATCCCTCCTCCCCAAGGCACCTAGGAGGTGCCTTCCCTTCCTAGGACTCTTCCTTTAGGGTTTCCCGCACCCTAGGCGCATGGGCCCTAGGGGGAAGTGGCGCCCCAGCCCACTTTGGGATGGATCCCTTCCCACTTCGGCCCATGGGGCCCTCCGGGATAGGTGGCCCCACCCGGTGGATCCCCGGGACCCTTCCAGTGGTCCCGGTACAATACCGGTGACCCCGAAACTTGTCCCGATGGCCGAAATAGCACTTCCTATATATAATTCTTTACCTCCGGACCATTCCGGAACTCCTCGTGACATCCGGGATCTCATCCGGGACTCCAAACAACATTCAGGTTACTGCATATACATATCCCTACAACCCTAGCGTCACCGAACCTTAAGTGTGTAGACCCTACGGGTTCGGGAGACATGTAGACCTGACCGAGATCGCTCTCCGGTCAATAACCAACAGCGGGATCTGGATACCCATGTTGGCTCCCACATGCTCCTCGATGATCTCATCGGATGAAGCATGATGTCGAGGATTCAATCAATCCCGTATACAATTCCCTTCGTCAATCGGTATGTTACTTGCCTGAGATTCGATCGTCGGTATCCCAATACCTCATTCAATCTCGTTACCGGCAAGTCACTTTACTCGTACCGTAATGCATGATCCCGTGACCAGACACTTGGTCACTTTGAGCTCATTATGATGATGCATTACCGAGTGGGCCTAGTGATACCTCTCCGTCATACGGAGTGACAAATCCCAGTCTTGATCCATGTCAACCCAACAGACACTTTCGGAGATACCCGTAGTATACCTTTATAGTCACCCAATTACGTTGTGACGTTTGGTATACCCAAAGCACTCCTACGGTATCCGGGAGTTACACGATCTCATGGTCTAAGGAAAGGATACTTGACATTGGAAAACTCTAGCAAACGAACTATACGATCTTGTGCTATGTTTAGGATTGGGTCTTGTCCATCACATCATTCTCCTAATGATGTGATCTCGTTATCAATGACATCCAATGTCCATAGTCAGGAAACCATGACTATCTGTTGATCAACGAGCTAGTCAACTAGAGGCTTACTAGGGACATGTTGGTGTCTATTATTCACACATGTATTACGATTTCCGGATAACACAATTATAGCATGAATAAAGACAATTATCATGAACAAGGAAATATAATAATAATGCTTTTATTATTGCCTCTAGGGCATATTTCCAACAGTCTCCCACTTGCACTAGAGTCAATAATCTAGTTACATTGTGATGAATCGAACACCCATGGAATTCTGGTGTTGATCATGTTTTGCTCTAGGGAGAGGTTTAGTCAACGGATCTGCTACATTTAGGTCCGTATGTACTTTACAAATATCTATGTCTCCATCTTGAACATTTTCACGAATGGAGTTGAAGCGATGCTTGATGTGCCTTGTCTTCTTGTGAAACCTGGGCTCCTTGGCAAGAGCAATAGCTCCAGTGTTGTCACGGAAGAGCTTGATCGGCCCCGACGCATTGGGTATGACTCCTAGGTCGGTGATGAACTCCTTCACCCAAATTGCTTCATGCGCTGCCTCCGAGGCTGCCATGTACTCCGCTTCACATGTAGATCCCGCCACGACGCTCTGCTTGCAACTGCACTAGCTTACTGCCCCACCATTCAAAATATACATGTATCCGGTTTGTGACTTAGAGTCATCCAGATCTGTGTCGAAGCTAGCGTCGACGTAACCCTTTACGACGAGCTCTTCGTCACCTCCATAGACGAGAAACATTTCCTTAGTCCTTTTCAGGTACTTCAGGATATTCTTGACCGTTGTCCAGTGTTCCTTGCCGGGATTACTTTGGTACCTTCCTACCAAACTTACGGCAAGGTTTACATCGGGTCTGGTACACAGCATGGCATACATAATAGAACCTATGGCTGAGGCATAGGGGATGACACTCATCTCTTCTATATCTTCTGCCGTGGTCGGACATTGAGCTGAGCTCAATTTCACACCTTGCAACACAGGCAAGAACCCCTTCTTAGACTGATCCATATTGAACTTTTTCAATATCTTATCAAGGTATGTGCTTTGTGAAAGACCTATGAGGCATCTTGATCTATCTCTATAGATCTTGATGCCTAATATATATGCAGCTTCTCCAATGTCCTTCATTGAAAAATTCTTATTCAAGTAGGCCTTAATGTTGTCCAAGAGTTCTATATCATTTCCCATCAAATGTATGTCATCTACATATAATATGAGAAATGCTACAGAGCTCCCACTCACTTTCTTGTAAACACAGGCTTCTCCATAAGTCTGCGTAATCCCAAATGCTTTGATCATCTCATCAAAGCGAATGTTCCAACTCCGAGATGCTTGCACCAGCCCATAAATCGAGCGTTGGAGCTTGCACACCTTGTCAGCATTCTTAGGATCGACAAAACCTTCCGGCTGCATAATATACAATTCTTCCTTAAGGAAACCATTAAGGAATGCCATTTTGACGACCATTTGCCATATCTCATAATCATAGAATGCGGAAATTGCTAACATGATTCGGACGGACTTTAGCTTCGCTACCGGTGAGAAAGTCTCATCGTAGTCAACCCCTTGAACTTGTCGATAACCCTTAGCGACAAGCCGAGCTTTATAGATGGTCACATTACCATCCGCGTCTATCTTCTTCTTAAAGATCCATTTATTTTCTATGGCTCGCCGCTCAACGGGCAAGTCAGTCAAAGTCCGTACTTCGTTTTCATACATGGATCCTATCTCGGATTTCATGGCTTCTAGCCATTTGTCGGAATCCGGGCCCGCCATCGCTTCTTCATAGTTCGAAGGTTCACCGTTGTCTAACAACATGATTTCCAAGACAGGGTTGCCATACCACTCTGGTGCGGAACGTGTCCTTGTGGACCTTCGAATTTCAGTAGGAGCTTGATCAGAAGTATCTTGATCATCATCATTAACTTCCTCTCTAGTCGGTGCAGGCACCTCAGGAATATTTTCTTGAGTTGCGCCATTTTCCGGTTCAAGAGGTAATACTTCATCAAGTTCTACTTTCCTCCCACTTACTTCTTTCGAGAGAAACTCTTTCTCTAGAAAGGACCCATTCTTGGCAACAAAGATCTTGCCTTCGGATCTGAGGTAGAAGGTATACCCAATAGTTTCTTTAGGGTATCCTATGAAGACGCATTTTTCCGATTTGGGTTCGAGCTTTTCAGGTTGAAGTTTCCTGACATAAGCATCGCATCCCCAAACTTTTAGAAACGACAGCTTAGGTTTCTTCCCAAATCATAATTCATACGGTGTCGTCTCAACGGATTTCGACGGAGCCCTATTTAAAGTGAATGCGGCAGTCTCTAAAGCATAGCCCCAAAAAGATAGCGGTAAATCGGTAAGAGACATCATAGATTGCACCATATCTAATAGAGTGCGATTACGACGTTCGGACACACCATTACGCTGAGGTGTTCCAGGCGGCGTGAGTTGTGAAACTATTCCACATTTTCTTAAGTGTGTGCCAAACTCGTAACTCAAGTATTCTCCTCCACGATCTGATCGCAGGAACTTGATTTTCCTGTCATGTTGATTCTCAACGTCACTCTGAAATTCCTTGAACTTTTCAAAGGTTTCAGACTTATGTTTCATTAAGTAGACATACCCATATCTACTCAAGTCATCAGTGAGGGTGAGAACATAACGATAGCCACCGCGAGCCTCAACACTCATTGGACCGCACACATCAGTATGTATGATTTCCAGTAAGTTGGTTGCTCGCTCCATTGTTCCTGAGAACGGAGTCTTGGTCATTTTACCCATGAGGCATGGTTCGCACGTGTCAAATGATTCGTAATCAAGAGACTCTAAAAGTCCATCTGCATGGAGCTTCTTCATGCGTTTGACACCTATGTGACCAAGGCGGCAGTGCCACAAGTATGTGGGACTATCATTATCAATCTTACATCTTTTGGTACTCACACTATGAACATGTGTAGCATTACGCTCGAGATTCATTAAGAATAAACCATTCACCATCGGTGCATGACCATAAAACATATCTCTCATATAAATAGAACAACCATTATTCTCGGATTTAAATGAGTAGCCATCTCGAATTAAACGAGATCCTGATACAATGTTCATGCTCAAAGCTGGCACTAAATAACAATTATTAAGGTTTAAAACTAATCCCGAAGGTAAATGTAGAGGTAGCGTGCCGACTGCGATCACATTGACCTTGGAACCATTCCCGATGCGCATCGTCACCTCGTCCTTTGCCAGTCTCCGCTTATTCCGCAGCTCCTGTTTTGAGTTACAAATGTGAGCAACCGCACCGGTATCAAATACCCAGGAGCTACTACGAGTACTGGTAAGGTACACATCAATTACATGTATATCACATATACCTTTCGTTTTGTCAGCCTTCTTGTCCGCTAAGTATTTGGGGCAGTTCCGCTTCCAGTGATCACTTTCCTTGCAATAAAAGCACTCAGTCTCGGGCTTGGGTCCATTCTTTGGCTTCTTCCCGGCAGCTTGCTTGCCGGGCGCGGCAACTCCCTTGCCGTCCTTCTTGAAGGTTTTCTTACCTTTGCCTTTCTTGAACTTAGTGGTTTTATTCACCATCAACACTTGATGTTCCTTTTTGACTTCTACCTCTGCTGATTTCAGCATTGCAAATACTTCAGGAATGGTCTTTTCCATCCCCTGCATATTGAAGTTCATCACAAAGCTCTTGTAGCTCGGTGGAAGCGACTGAAGGATTCTGTCAATGACCGCGTCATCCAGGAGATTAACTCCCAGCTGAGTCAAGCGGTTATGCAACCCGGACATAGTGAGTATGTGCTCACTGACAGAACTGTTTTCCTCCATCTTACAGCTGAAGAACTTGTCGGAGACTTGATATCTCTCGACCCGGGCATGAGCTTGTAAAACCATTTTCAGCTCTTCGAACATCTCATATGCTCCGTGTCTCTCAAAATGCTTTTGGAGCCCCAGCTCTAAGCTGTAAAGCATGCCGCACTGAACGAGGGAGTAGTCATCGGTACGTGCCTGCCAAGCGTTCATAACGTCTTGTTCTGCAGGGAGAACAGGTGCGTCACCCAGCGGTGCTTGTAGGACATAATCTTTCTTGGCAGCTATGAGGATGATCCTCAAGTTCCGGACCCAGTCCGTGTAGTTGCTGCCATCGTCTCTTAGCTTGGTTTTCTCTAGGAACGCGTTGAAGTTGAGGACTACGTTGGCCATTTGATCTACAAGACATATTGTAATATTTTAGACTAAGTTCATGATAATTAAGTTCATCTAATCAAATTATTCAATGAACTCCCACTTAGATAAACATCCCTCCTATAATCTAAGTATAACATGATCCGAGTTAACTAGGCCGTATCCGATCATCACGTGAGACGGACTAGCCAACGTCGGTGAACATCTTCATGTTGATCGTATCTTCTATACGACTCATCCTCGACCTTTCGGTCTTCTGTGTTCCGAGGCCATGTCTGTACATGCTAGGCTCGTCAAGTCAACCTAAGTGTTTGCATGTGTAAATCTGTCTTACACCCGTTGTATGTGAACGTTAGAATCTAACACCCGATCATCACGTGGTGCTTCGAAACAACGAACTATCGCAACGGTGCACAGTTAGGGGGAACACTTTCTTGAAATTGTTATGAGGGATCATCTTATTTACTACCGTCGTTCTAAGTAAACAAGATGCAAAAACATGATAAACATCACATGCAATCAAATAATAATGGTGACATGATATGGCCAATATCACATAGCTCCTTTGATCTCCATCTTGGGGCTCCATGATCATCTTGTCACCGGCATGACACCATGATCTCCATCATCATGATCTCCATCATCGTGTCTCCATGAAGTTGCTCGCCAACTATTACTTCTACTACTATGGATAACGCGTTTAGCAATAAAGTAAAGTAATTTACATGGCGTTTCTCAATGACACGCAGGTCATACAAAAAATAAAGACAACTCCTATGGCTCCTGCCGGTTGTCATACTCATCGACATGCAAGTCGTGATTCCTATTACAATAGCATGAACATCTCATACATCACATATAGATCATTCATCATTCATCACAACTTTGGCCATATCATATCACAAAGCACTTGCTGCAAAAACAAGTTAGACGTCCTCTAATTGTTGTTGCAAGTTTTACGTGGCTGAAGTAGGGTTCTAGCAAGAACGTTTTCTTACCTATGTGAAAGCCACAACGTGATTTGTCAACTTCTATTTACCCTTCATAAGGACCCTTTTCATCGAATCCGCACCAACTAAAGTGGGAGAGACAGACACCCGCCAGCCACCTTATGCAATTAGTGCATGTTAGTCGGTGGAACCGGTCTCACGTAAGCGTACGTGTAAGGTTGGTCCGGGCCGCTTCATCCCACAATACCGTTGAAGCAAGATAAGACTAGTAGCGGCAAGAAAGTTGACAACATCAACGCCCACAACAAATTGTGTTCTACTCGTGCAAGAGAACTACGCATAGACCTAGCTCTGATACCACTGTTGGGGAACGTTGCAGAAAACAAAAAATTTCCTATGGTTTCACCAAGATCCATCTAGGAGTTCATCCAGCAACGAGTGATTGGATTGCATCTACATACCTTTGTAGATCACGCGCGGAAGCATTCAAAGAACGGGGATGAGGAAGGCGTACTCGACGTGATCCAAATCACCGGAGATCCTAACGCCGAACGGACGGCACCTCCGCGTTCAACACACGTACGGTCAGCGTAATGTCTCCTCCTTCTTGATCCAGCAAGGGGGAAGGAGAGGTTGAGGAAGATGGCTCCAGCAGCAGCACGACGGCGTGGTGGTGATGGAGCTGCAGTACTCCGGCAGGGCTTCGCCAAGCACTATGGAGGAGGAGGAGGTGTTGGAGAGGGAGAGGGAGGCACCAAAGGCAAAGGTGAGAAGTCCTCCATCTCCCCACTATATATAGGAGGGCCAAGGGGGGGCGCCGGCCCTAGGAGATCTAATCTCCTAGGGGGTGCGGCCAAGGGGAGGAATCCCTCCTCCCCAAGGCACCTAGGAGGCACCTAGGAGGTGCCTTCCCCTCCTAGGACTCTTCCTTTAGGGTTTCCCCCACCCTAGGCGCATGGGCCCTAGGGGGAAGTGGCGCCCCAGCCCACTTTGGGCTGGATCCCTTCCCACTTCAGCCCATGGGGCCCTCCGGGATAGGTGGCCCCACCCGGTGGACCCCCGGGACCCTTCCGGTGGTCCCGGTACAATACCGGTGACCCCGAAACTTGTCCCAATGGCTGAAATAGCACTTCCTATATATAATTCTTTACCTCCGGACCATTCCGGAACTCCTCGTGATGTCCGGGATCTCATCCGGGACTCCGAATAACATTCGGGTTACTGCATATACATATCCCTACAACCCTAGCGTCACCGAACCTTAAGTGTGTAGACCCTACGGGTTCGGGAGACATGTAGACATGACCGAGATCGCTCTTCGGTCAATAACCAATAGCGGGATCTGGATACCCATGTTGGCTTCCACATGCTCCTCGATGATCTCATCAGATGAACCACGATGTCGAGGATTCAATCAATCCCGTATACAATTACCTTCGTCGATCGGTATGTTACTTGCCCGAGATTCGATCGTCGGTATCCCAATACCTCGTTCAATCTCGTTACCGGCAAGTCACTTTACTCGTACCGTAATGCATGATCCCGTGACCAGACACTTGGTCACTTTGAGCTCATTATGATGATGCATTACCGAGTGGGCCTAGTGATACCTCTCCGTCATATGGAGTGACAAATCCCAGTCTTGATCCATGTCAACCCAACAGACACTTTCGGAGATACCCGTAGTATACCTTTATAGTCACCCAGTTACGTTGTGACGTTTGGTATACCCAAAGCACTCCTACGGTATCCGGGAGTTACACGATCTCATGGTCTAAGGAAAGGATACTTGACATTGGAAAACTCTAGCAAACGAACTATACGATCTTGTGCTATGTTTAGGATTGGGTCTTGTCCATCACATCATTCTCCTAATGATGTGATCTCGTTATCAATGACATCCAATGTCCATAGTCAGGAAACCATGACTATCTGTTGATCAACGAGCTAGTCAACTAGAGGCTTACTAGGGACATGTTGGTGTCTATTATTCACACATGTATTACGATTTCCGGATAACACAATTATAGCATGAATAAAGACAATTATCATGAACAAGGAAATATAATAATAATGCTTTTATTATTGCCTCTAGGGCATATTTCCAACAGTCTCCCACTTGCACTAGAGTCAATAATCTAGTTACATTGTGATGAATCGAACACCCATGGAATTCTGGTGTTGATCATGTTTTGCTCTAGGGAGAGGTTTAGTCAACGGATCTGCTACATTTAGGTCCGTATGTACTTTACAAATATCTATGTCTCCATCTTGAACAATTTCACGAATGGAGTTGAAGCGACGCTTGATGTGCCTTGTCTTCTTGTGAAACCTGGGCTCCTTGGCAAGAGAAATAGCTCCAGTGTTGTCACAGAAGAGCTTGATCGGCCCCGACGCATTGGGTATGACTCCTAGGTCGGTGATGAACTCCTTCACCCAAATTGCTTCATGCGCTGCCTCCGAGGCTGCCATGTACTCCGCTTCACATGTAGATCCCGCCACGACGCTCTGCTTGCAACTGCACTAGCTTACTGCCCCACCATTCAAAATATACACGTATCCGGTTTGTGACTTAGAGTCATCCAGATCTGTGTCGAAGCTAGCGTCGACGTAACCCTTTACGACGAGCTCTTCGTCACCTCCATAGACGAGAAACATTTCCTTAGTCCTTTTCAGGTACTTCAGGATATTCTTGACCGTTGTCCAGTGTTCCTTGCCGGGATTACTTTGGTACCTTCCTACCAAACTTATGGCAAGGTTTACATCGGGTCTGGTACACAGTATGGCATACATAATAGAACCTATGGCTGAGGCATAGGGGATGACACTCATCTCTTCTATATCTTCTGTCGTGGTCGGACATTGAGCTGAGCTCAATTTCACACCTTGCAACACAGGCAAGAACCCCTTCTTAGACTGATGCATATTGAACTTTTTCAATATCTTATCAAGGTATGTGCTTTGTGAAAGACCTATGAGGCGTCTTGATCTATCTCTATAGATCTTGATGCCTAATATATATGCAGCTTCTCCAATGTCCTTCATTGAAAAACTCTTATTCAAGTAGGCCTTAATGTTGTCCAAGAGTTCTATATCATTTCCCATCAAAAGTATGTCATCTACATATAATATGAGAAATGCTACAGAGCTCCCACTCACTTTCTTGTAAACACAGGCTTCTCCATAAGTCTGCGTAATCCCAAACGCTTTGATCATCTCATCAAAGCGAATGTTCCAACTCCGAGATGCTTGCACCAGCCCATAAATCGAGCGTTGGAGCTTGCACACCTTGTCAGCATTCTTAGGATCGACAAAACCTTCGGGCTGCATAATATACAATTCTTCCTTAAGGAAACCATTAAGGAATGCCGTTTTGACTTCCATTTGCCATATCTCATAATCATAGAATGCGGCAATTGCTAATAAGATTCGGACAGACTTTAGCTTCGCTACCGGTGAGAAAGTCTCATCGTAGTCAACCCCTTGAACTTGTCGATAACCCTTAGCGACAAGCCGAGCTTTATAGATGGTCACATTACCATCCGCGTCTGTCTTCTTCTTAAAGATCTATTTATTTTCTATGGCTCGCCGCTCAGTGGGCAAGTCAGTCAAAGTCCATACTTCGTTTTCATACATGGATCCTATCTCGGATTTCATGGCTTCTAGCCATTTGTCGGAATCCGGGCCCGCCATCGCTTCATCATAGTTCGAAGGTTCACCGTTGTCTAACAACATGATTTCCAAGACAGGGTTGCCGTACCACTCTGGTGCGGAACGTGTCCTTGTGGACCTTCGAATTTCAGTAGGAGCTTGATCAGAAGTATCTTGATCATCATCATTAACTTCCTCTCTAGTCGGTGCAGGCACCTCAGGAATATTTTCTTGAGTTGCGCCATTTTCTGGTTCAAGAGGTAATACTTCATCAAGTTCTACTTTCCTCCCACTTACTTCTTTCGAGAGAAACTCTTTCTCTAGAAAGGACCCATTCTTGGCAACAAAGATCTTGCCTTCGGATCTGAGGTAGAAGGTATACCCAATAGTTTCTTTAGGGTATCCTATGAAGACGCATTTTTCCGATTTGGGTTCGAGCTTTTCAGGTTGAAGTTTCCTGACATAAGCATCGCATCCCCAAACTTTTACAAATGACAACTTAGGTTTCTTCCCAAATTATAATTCATACGGTGTCGTCTCAACGGATTTCGACGGAGCCCTATTTAAAGTGAATGCGGCAGTCTCTAAAGCATAGCCCCAAAAAGATAGCGGTAAATCGGTAAGAGACATCATAGATTGCACCATATCTAATAGAGTGCGATTACGACGTTCGGACACACCATTACGCCGAGGTGTTCCAGGCGGCGTGAGTTGTGAAACTATTCCACATTTTCTTAAGTGTGTGCCAAACTCGTGACTCAAGTATTCTCCTCCACGATCTGATCGCAGGAACTTGATTTTCCTGTCACGTTGATTCTCAAAGTCACTCTGAAATTCCTTGAACTTTTCAAAGGTTTCAGACTTGTGTTTCATTAAGTAGACATACCCATATCTACTCAAGTCATCAGTGAGGGTGAGAACATAATGATAGCCACCGCGAGCCTCAACACTCATTGGACCGCACACATCAGTATGTATGATTTCCAGTAAGTTGGTTGCTCGCTCCATTGTTCCTGAGAACGGAGTCTTGGTCATTTTACCCATGAGGCATTGTTCGCACGTGTCAAATGATTCATAATCAAGAGAATCTAAAAGTCCATCTGCATGGAGCTTCTTCATGCGTTTGACACCTATGTGACCAAGGCGGCAGTGCCACAAGTATGTGGGACTATCATTATCAATCTTACATCTTTTGGTACTCACACTATGAACATGTGTAGCATTACGCTCGAGATTCATTAAGAATAAACCATTCACCATCGGAGCATGACCATAAAACATATCTCTCATATAAATAGAAAAACCATTATTCTTAGATTTAAATGAGTAGCCATCTTGAATTAAACGAGATCCTGATACAATGTTCATGCTCAAAGCTGGCACTAAATAACAATTATTAAGGTTTAAAACTAATCCCGAAGGTAAATGTAGAGGTAGCGTGCCGACTGCGATCACATTGACCTTGGAACCATTCCCGACGCGCATCGTCACGTCGTCCTTTGCCAGTCTCCACTTATTCCGCAGCTCCTGTTTTGAGTTACAAATGTGAGCAACCGCACTGGTATCAAATACCCAGGAGCTACTACGAGTACTGGTAAGGTACACATCAATTACATGTATATCACATATACCTTTCGTTTTGTCGGCCTTCTTGTCCGCTAAGTATTTGGGGCAGTTCCGCTTCCAGTGATCACTTTCCTTGCAATAAAAGCACTCAGTCTCGGGCTTGGGTCCATTCTTTGGCTTCTTCCCGGCAGCTTGCTTGTCGGGCGCGGCAACTCCCTTGCCGTCCTTCTTGAAGGTTTTCTTACCTTTGCCTTTCTTGAACTTAGTGGTTTTATTCACCATCAACACTTGATGTTCCTTTTTGACTTCTACCTCTGCTGATTTCAGCATTGCAAATACTTCAGGAATGGTCTTTTCCATCCCCTGCATATTGAAGTTCATCACAAAGCTCTTGTAGCTCGGTGGAAGCGACTGAAGGATTCTGTCAATGACCGCGTCATCCGGGAGATTAACTCCCAGCTGAGTCAAGCGGTTATGCAACCCAGACAAAGTGAGTATGTGCTCACTGACAGAACTGTTTTCCTCCATCTTACAGCTGAAGAACTTGTCGGAGACTTGATATCTCTCGACCCGGGCATGAGCTTGGAAAACCATTTTCAGCTCTTCGAACATCTCATATGCTCTGTGTCTCTCAAAATGCTTTTGGAGCCCCGGCTCTAAGCTGTAAAGCATGCCGCACTGAACGAGGGAGTAGTCATCGGTACGTGCCTACCAAGCGTTCATAACGTCTTGTTCTGCAGGGAGAACAGGTGCGTCACCCAGCGGTGCTTGTAGGACATAATCTTTCTTGGCAGCTATGAGGATGATCCTCAGGTGTCGGACCCAGTCCGTGTAGTTGCTGCCATCGTCTCTTAGCTTGGTTTTCTCTAGGAACGCGTTGAAGTTGAGGACTACGTTGTCCATTTGATCTACAAGACATATTGTAAAATTTTAGACTAAGTTCATGATAATTAAGTTCATCTAATCAAATTATTCAATGAACTCCCACTTAGATAAACATCCCTCCTGTAATCTAAGTATAACATGATCCGAGTTAACTAGGCCGTGTCCGAACATCACGTGAGACGGACTAGCCAACGTCGGTGAACATCTTCATGTTGATCGTATCTTCTATACGACTCATGCTCGACCTTTCGGTCTTCTGTGTTCCGAGGCCATGTCTGTACATGCTAGGCTCGTCAAGTCAACCTAAGTGTTTGCATGTGTAAATCTGTCTTACACCCGTTGTATGTGAATGTTAGAATCTAACACCCGATCATCACGTGGTGCTTCGAAACAACGAACTGTCGCAACGGTGCACAATTAGGGGGAACACTTTCTTGAAATTATTATGAGGGATCATCTTATTTACTATCGTCGTTCTAAGTAAATAAGATGCAAAAACATGATAAACATCACATGCAATCAAATAATAATGGTGACATGATATGGCCAATATCACATAGCTCCTTTGATCTCCATCTTGGGGCTCCATGATCATCTTGTCACCGGCATGACACCATGATCTCCATCATCATGATCTCCATCATCGTGTCTCCATGAAGTTGCTCGCCATCTATTACTTCTACTACTATGGCTAACGCATTTAGCAATAAAGTAAAGTAATTTACATGGCGTTTCTCAATGACACGCAGGTCATACAAAAAATAAAGACAACTCCTATGGCTCCTGCTGGTTGTCATACTCATCGACATGCAAGTCGTGATTCCTATTACAATAGCATGAAAATCTCATACATCACATATAGATCATTCATCATTCATCACAACTTTGGCCATATCATATCACAAAGCACTTGCTGCAAAAACAAGTTAGACGTCCTCTAATTGTTGTTGCAAGTTTTACGTGGCTGAAGTAGGGTTCTAGCAAGAACGTTTTCTTACCTACGTGAAAGCCACAACGTGATTTGTCAACTTCTATTTACCCTTCATAAGGACCCTTTTCATCGAATCCGCTCCAACTAAAGTGGGAGAGACAGACACCCGCCAGCCACCTTATGCAACTAGTGCATGTTAGTCGGTGGAACCGGTCTCACGTAAGCGTACGTGTAAGGTTGGTCCGGGCCGCTTCATCCCACTATACCGTTGAAGCAAGATAAGACTAGTAGCGGCAAGAAAGTTGACAACATCAACGCCCACAACAAATTGTGTTCTACTCGTGCAAGAGAACTACGCATAGACCTAGCTCTGATACCACTGTTGGGGAACGTTGCAGAAAACAAAAAATTTCCTACGGTTTCACCAAGATCCATCTAGGAGTTCATCCAGCAACGAGTGATTGGATTGCATCTACATACCTTTGTAGATCACGCGCGGAAGCGTTCAAAGAACGGGGATGAGGAAGGCGTACTCGACGTGATCCAAATCACCGGAGATCCTAACGCCGAACGGACGGCACCTCCGCGTTCAACACACGTACGGTCAGCGTAATGTCTCCTCCTTCTTGATCCAGCAAGGGGCAAGGAGAGGTTGAGGAAGATGGCTCTAGCAGCAGCACGACGGCGTGGTGGTGATGGAGCTGCAGTACTCCGGCAGGGCTTCGCCAAGCACTATGGAGGAGGAGGAGGTGTTGGAGAGGGAGAGGGAGGCACCAAAGGCAAAGGTGAGAAGTCCTCCATCTCCCCACTATATATAGGAGGGCCAAGGGGGGGGGGCGCCGGCCCTAGGAGATCTAATCTCCTAGGGGGTGCGGCCAAGGGGAGGAATCCCTCCTCCCCAAGGCACCTAGGAGGTGCCTTCCCCTCCTAGGACTCTTCCTTTAGGGTTTCCCCCACCCTAGGCGCATGGGCCCTAGGGGGAAGTGGCGCCCCAGCCCACTTTGGGCTGGATCCCTTCCCACTTCAGCCCATGGGGCCCTCCGGGATAGGTGGCCCCACCCGGTGGACCCCCGGGACCCTTCCGGTGGTCCCGGTACAATACCGGTGACCCCGAAACTTGTCCCAATGGCCGAAATAGCACTTCCTATATATAATTCTTTACCTCCGGACCATTCCGGAACTCCTCGTGACGTCCGGGATCTCATCCGGGACTCCGAACAACATTCGGCTTACTGCATATACATATCCCTACAACCCTAGCGTCACCGAACCTTAAGTGTGTAGACCCTACGGGTTCGGGAGACATGTAGACATCACCGAGATCGTTCTTCGGTCAATAACCAACAGCGGGATCTGGATACCCATGTTGGCTCCCACATGCTCCTCGATGATCTCATTGGATGAACCACGATGTCGAGGATTCAATCAATCCCGTATACAATTCCTTTCGTCAATCGGTATGTTACTTGCCCGAGATTCGATCGTCGGTATCCCAATACCTCGTTCAATCTCTTTACCGGCAAGTCACTTTACTCATACCGTAATGCATGATCCCGTGACCAGACACTTGGTCACTTTGAGCTCATTATGATGATGCATTACCGAGTGGGCCCAGTGATACCTCTCCGTCATACGGAGTGACAAATCCCAGTCTTGATCCATGTCAACCCAACAGACACTTTCGGAGATACCCGTAGTATACCTTTATAGTCACCCAGTTAAGTTGTGATGTTTGGTATACCCAAAGCACTCCTACGGTATCCGGGAGTTACACGATCTCATGGTCTAAGGAAAGGATACTTGACATTGGAAAACTCTAGCAAACGAACTATACGATCTTGTGCTATGTTTAGGATTGGGTCTTGTCCATCACATCATTCTCCTAATGATGTGATCTCGTTATCAATGACATCCAATGTCCATAGTCAGGAAACCATGACTATCTGTTGATCAACGAGCTAGTCAACTAGAGGCTTACTAGGGACATGTTGGTGTCTATTATTCACACATGTATTATGATTTCCGGATAACACAATTATAGCATGAATAAAGACAATTATCATTAACAAGGAAATATAATAATAATGCTTTTATTATTGCCTCTAGGGCATATTTCCAACACAATCCTTGGCAGGGCAAAGGGATCTTTGGGGCAGGCCTTGTTGAGGCTCGTGTAGTCTATGCACATGCGCCACTTGTTATTCTTCTTTAACACGAGGACCGGGTTGGTGAGCCACTCTGGAAAGAAAACTTCCATAATGAAGCCGGCTGCCAGAAGCCGGGCTATCTCTTCTCCTACGATCCTTCTTTTCTCCTCCGACAGTCGGCGGAGGGGTTGTTTGATTGGTTTTGCGTCTTCTCGGACGTGTAGTTTGTGCTCGGCGAATTCCTTCGGAACACCCGGCATGTCCTTGGGGGACCATGCAAAGATATCCCGATTCCCATGGAGGAAATCGGCGAGCTCGCCTTCCTATTTGCTGTTTAGGTTTGCCCCGATGACGGCAAACCTCTCTGGGTGCTCGGGGTCAAGAGGTATCTTCTTCATCTCCTTGGCCGGCTGGAAAGATCCTTGAGCATCATACTCCTTGGGATCGGGGGACAAGGCTGACTATTTGCCGGCCATGGCCACGACTCGGTCCAACATCTTCTTTTCTTTGGCAATCACAAGGGACTCGGCCAGCCGGCTGCTGGCTGCTGCGCACTCGGAAGATTTCTTGTAATCGCCGGCTATGGTGATGACGCCCTTGGTGCTCGGCATCTTCATCTTGAGGTAAGCATAGTGGGGAACTGCCATGAACCTGGCCAAGGCAGGTCGGCCAAGCAATGCATGGTAGGGGCTCTCCAGGTCCACCACTTCAAACCAGATCGCTTCTCGGCAGAAATGCTCCTTGTCCCCAAAGAGTACATCAACCTTGATCTTGCCAATGGGGGCGCATGACAGGCCGGGTACAATGCCATGGAACACAGTCCGAGTAGGCATGAGTTGCTTTGTCTTGACGTTTAGCTTCTCCAGGGTGTCACGGTACAGGATGTTGATGCTACTCCCGCCGTCTATCAGCACACGGGAGAAACGGGTGGTGCATCTGTCCGTTGCAAGGGTGGCATCCAGAACCAACGCATAAGAGCCGGGAGATGGCATCACCTCTGGGTGGTCGGCCCGGCTCCAGCCGATAGGTTTTTTTGACCAGTGCATGTGCTCGGCGGGGTTAGCAGCGACCATGCTGACTTCCTGGTGCTCTCGGTGTTTGCTGCGCCAGTCTTCGGGCTGGCTTGTAAAGATGACATAGGCAGCATGCTCGTCGGGGAACTCACTGTGCACGGCTCTGACTGCGGGCCGAGCGGTCGGCGGCTGCGGAGCCGGAGGCGGCGGACCGGCAGGCGGAGGCGGCGCGAGCCCTTCGCCTTTGGAGATTCGGGTGAGCCAGTGGCACTTCCGGGTCATGTGGTTGGACGGCTTCGCGCCGCTGTGGAACTTGCACAGGGCATCGAGAGTTTGCTCGTAGGAGAAGATCGGCTGCCAAGCCGGCCTGCCGCCCTTGGGTTTCTTGGGCACGGGCCGCCCTTCGGGCCGCTCGTCTTCGACTGTGGCCACCTGCCGACTGACGGAAGGCGGCACGGGGCCCTTGCGCTTGTGGTCGTTCTGGTGTGGGCGTCGGCCGGAGTCCCCAGCCGGCGTCTTGGGCGCCGGGTTGAGTACCTTCCCGGACGCGTCTACCCGGAGTTCGGTCTTCATTGAGGAGTCGGCGGTGGCGTACTTGTCCGCTATGACCAGAAGCTCGTAGAGGGTGGTCGGCTCGTCGCAGAGGAGCTTGTGCTTGAGGAGGGTGCCTTCTAGGCACCCGGCAGTGAAGTATTCTATGGCTTGCACCTCGTGCACCCCTTCGCAAGAGTTGCGGAGCTCGGCCCAACGCGTGAGGTAGTCGCGAGTAGACTCGGTGGGGCCTTGTATGCACAAGGAGAGCTGTCTGGGCTTGGGAGCCCGCTTGTAGGTGCTGGTGAAGTTGCGGACGAAGGCTTCTGTGAAATCTAGCCAGCTGTTGATGCTGTATGGCTTGAGGCTGTTGAGCCAGGTCCGCGCCATGCCTTGCAGCATGAGGGGCACGTACTTCACAGCAACGCGCCTGTTGCCGTTTGCTATGCTAACCGCCGTGGAGTAGTCGATTAACCAATCTTCTGGCTTCACGGAGCCGTTGTACTTGGGCGTGTCTCTTGGGAGCGAGAACCCTTTGGGGAAAGGCTCGTCGTGGATGCGGGGGCCGAAGCAAGGCGGGCCAACATCGTATTCTTCTTCCAGCGCTAGGGATCGCGCCAGGCGGTCGATCCGATGGCGGGCGTCGTTCTCGCCGACTCCTTCGCGGCGACCTAGCCGGCCACTGAGAGTCGGATGCGCAACATGCGGTGGGGTGGGATATCTCTCTCCACGGGGCCAAGGCGGAGGCGGGTTGCCCCGCCACTCCACGGCCCGGGGGTGGCCTTCTGCGTCTCGCTCGGTGGATATTCGGGTTCGGCTTCGGCTGGCAGTCGGCTCTTTCTCGCGCCACGCGCGGGTTTTACCCGTAGTCGGCGTCTGGGACATCGCGCCGTGATCTCGGCGCGGGGGAGGGCTTTCCGCGCGGGCGTCGGCTTCGTGCCGCTGCGCGGCTGCATCGATTAGCTGCTGGATGCGTCGGGTCATGTGGGGGAGTTCTTCGGCCCCCAGTCCGTCTAGCTCGTCTACGGCCGCCTGGGCGGCGCGCAGGTTCTCGAGTGAAGTGGCGTAGACTGGGCGGTCGACTCCTAATGTGTCGGCAACGACAGCGCCGTGCTGTCTGACAACACCGGCCCGACTGGGCCCGCCTGGGGGCAGCGTGCCAAAGGCGGCGCGGTCGGCTTCGCGTCGGTGGGCCTCAGCGAGGCATCTCATGGAAACCAACTTCCGGCCCTCCGCGAGGAGGGCGAGGCGGCGAGCCTCCAGTGCTTCAGTGTCGGCATCGGCCGAGAGGGGGATGGACAAATCGTGGACCGCCACGTGCGGGGCGTCGTGGGCGCTCTCGTCAGAAGCGCCGCCGTGGCCGATGACCATCACCTCGGTGGTGACAGCGTCGCAGCCATCGGCCCGGGGAAGCGGGTTGTTGTAGATCGTGACGTCGGTGGGGAAGTGTCAAGTGAGGCCGTGTCGGAGTCGACAGGCATCGGATCGGTGGAGCCAACCGACTCCAAGTCCACAGCAGGCTCACCGGAGACGTGGAGCTGGCCGAGGAGGTTGACGAGGTGGTCGGTGCCCGCGTCGGAGGCGAGCTCGTCGGAGATGAGGGTCTTGTCGAGGAGATCGGCGAGGCCGCTCGCTGCGTAGACGTTGGTGATGCCTTGCAGCGCGTCGTGGCAAGCGTCGTCGGGCGTGCCGGGCTGGCTACGCTCGCGGGGGAGGAAGAGGGTTTCCGTCCAGAACAGGTCTCCGGACGACGGTGCACCTGGCCCCACAGTGGGCGCCAAATGTCAGGTGGTAGGTGCGACATATGCCAACGGGTGGCTTATCATTGTGGGAGCCAGTAAGACGTCGCTGGTGCCTGGAAGCGGGATGAGGCGAAGACATGCACGCCGGCGAATCTTACCCAGCTTCGGGGCTCTCCGTGGAGATAACACCCCTACTGCTGCTCTGCGGGGTCTTCGCATGATCACTAGATGAACAAGTAGCTACACGATGCTCCTCGAGCTGTTTGGCGAGAGGAGGAAGAAGGGCTCTGCCCGATCTCTTCTCCTCCCTATGTGGTGTCTAAAACTAGCAGGGATCAACCTTTTGCATGGGTGTCCCGGGGGGTTTATATAGGCCTACCCCCGGGGATACAATGGTAATCCGGCTGGGCGTGGGGCCCAGCCGTCTGTGTCTACACTCGCCCGCTTCTGCGCCGGCTGTTGGGGCCCGCCAGCTGCCGGCTCCTTGGTCGACAGGCAGGCCCCACTGTCCAGGGCCTTGTCGGTGGCTGGTTACTGTTGCTCAATCCTAGTGACGAGGGCTTCGCCGGGGTGGGCGTGGCTACAGTGCTGCCGTCCGGCGGGTGATCGTTGTAGCCTCACCGCGTCTTGTCTCCTTAATGGGGCGTCTCCTTCGAGGGGGGTGGCAAGCCGGCTGTGGAGAGCCGGCTCTGTCTTGGACCGACTGGGGGAGGCCTGGCCGCCTTCGGGTGTCTCTCTGCCTGAAGGGGCCCACCGCCCGTGGGCCACACTGGCAGCCCATCATGGATGACATCAGGGTCAACGTGGCAACAGTGCCGTGCCGGACGGGTCATGGCCACCCGTATGGCGCACTGTGCCAGGCCTGCTCCGGGATTCGGGGGTTGCAGGCTTTACTGTAGCCACGTCCCGTTACATTACCGTTATGTGGATGCAGACTTCGAGGGTACGATCTTGACCGCTTTGTGGAAGCTGGCTTCTTGGAGTCGGCCTTCTCGCGGCCGGCTTCTCGGAGTCGGCCCTCCCGCGGCTTTCTTCATGAGGGCTAAAAGTCGGGTCGCCTTCCGATAGTCGGCCTAGGAGACAGCCGGCAAGAGGAAGGCGGCCCCATGTCTTGGATTCTTGAGGGCCGGATAGGCTCATAATTTTTTCAGAAGGGCCAGGGGAGCCGGCTAGGCTACCCATGGTTATTTACTCCGACAACCGTCGGGAGCCCTCTCTCCGCTCCCTTCCCACTTCACCACTTAAGGGACGCCCGACAAAGCCACGCCAGTCCCTAGCATGGTGTTGGTGGGATAGTCCCCCAACCCCTCGCGCGGTGCAACCCCCTCCTCCCCAAGATCCGTCCTCGAGCGACGTGGTCCCCTCTGGCACTTCCTCCTCCTGTTGGCCTTGACCGGCGTGGCCAGGTGTTGTGGTGTTGTTTCGTCCTCCATGCACTACGCCCTCCCACTCCTCTCCGAGATTGGATCTCATGCGCGCGACGCCCTCCTACGGCTACCCCTCCCCGAGATTGGATCTCGTGCGTGTGGTGCCCCCCTTCGGCTGCCCCTCCCATCCTAGGTTCGGCCGGCGCCGCCGCCTGGAAGCTCACCTTTGCAGCCTCCTCCCTCTGCATGGACGCAGCCAGCCTTCCTTCTGGTGTCGCGTCTTGCCAGGGAGTGGACGCGGATGTTGTGGCCAGGCGCGGCCCTACCTTGTGCAGGTAGCCCTCGTCTCCGACAGCACCCACCTCCTCGCTCTACGGTGGCGGCTTCGGCATTCGGTGGAGGCTACGATGGTTGATGTGGTGTTCATGCGGCTCCAAGTAGTGGGGCATGTTGGCATTGCTCCGGCTGATGAGGTCACCTATTACAGGCAGGGGCAAGGACCCATCATATGGGACCCACATGGGGCCCATCACCACCATGGGTAGCTCCCTGGACCATACCAGTATTCGGATGCATATATCAGGAAGTCCACTCGAACAGTTCGACAACACTCGGCTGGACAACCACCACTCAGACGACCACCCGTCACTCGGCTGGACAACCACCACTCGGACTAAAGAGGTGAAGGGACGGCGTGGGAGCTACAATGGTCGAGGAATCCTAAGTTGCCCTTAAGGCAGAGTCAAGACTACCGTTACCTGTAACTGCTGTAGTAGAGGCTCTTTACACCTGTAACTGACACAATCAATGTAATTAAATGCCCTCGCGACGTGGAGGACATGGGGCTGCGGCGTACTCTATATAAGCCGCACTCCACTTCCTGAGATAGGGTCGAGCAACCTTTGTAACCATACCCATCAAATCAAAACGAAGCCTTGGGGCATGAGATGTAGGGCTATTACCTCCGCCGAGAGGGGCCCGAACTCGTTAAACACCAAGTGTTACACCTGCGCCGTAGCTAGGTTTTGCCCCTTATTCGTACCCCTAGTACTCATTGTCAGGAGCGTAACCCCGACACCGGCCCCAGAGGCCTCTGGACCGGTGTTCTCCGGTGACCGTGGCTTGCTGGTGCCTCTCCCGGTGCAGCTCTGGCCCTGGCCCCGCGATCTGGTAGTTGCGTCCCTTCCAGCTCTCTCGGCTCATCGGCGTTTTGACGGCTACTACCCCGGCAACTCGGATATGCGCTCTCTCCAGTCCTAGCTTGATGGCGTTGCTAGTCACCGTTGCTTCCCCTGCGCCAATTCTCGCTGCCTCACCGCACCCGCCCTCATACGCATCCACACCTGACTAGTGCCAAATCCTATATCGTGTGTCCGGTGGCGCCAGGTGCCACCTTCCAGCGGCCAAAACCCCCTACAAACTTGGCGGCTTCTGCATCACAGATTTCGGATCCGGCAGCTTTGGGATAGCTCAGTATCAGGCCAGTGAGAAACCTCTACTTGGTTTGCTAGTGCTAGCAACGGTGACACTCGCATGTGTTGTTTTCCTTCTTGGAGGCGCTGCTATGGCCTTCATCTACGCCCCTCTTCAAGCTCAGGGAAAACCCTAGGTCCGGTTCTCCGGATCGGATAGCGGCGGCGTCATGGCATCGCTTTCCTTCTTGAAGGCGCTATCTTGTCGCTCGTGGTGTCTCCGGTGCTGGCTTTGTCGATGTTGGACATGTTGTTGGTTCGATCTGCTTCTGTTGTTCGTGGCTTTGTGGGTTTAGTTGTGTAGTTTCCTCTGCTTAGCGGAGCATCACATATCTTTGTGCTTCGGGTGCGATGTACATGCCTCCTTGTGTTCGTGTTGTGTGATGTTCCTTTATTTGTACTGGTTCTAACTCCTTCTATCAATGAATGATACACAAGCTTTGCGTATTCGTGAAAAATAAAAGAACATGGGAAAACAAGCAAGAACCAATGTACTCTGTTACACACTACGCCGCATCCTTTTTCCTTCTTGTTCTCTTTAACTCAAATTATGCTAGATGGATTTAATTTACACGTTCAAAATTAGTCATGGATTCCATCAACCACCCCCGGCTCAAATGTACATATGTTCTTCATCAGATGGATGGTCAACCCATCGAGCTAAGCTCATCACGAACCGTCGATCCCGCCCGTGCCCCAGAGTTCCACCATGCCATGCAATTCAGTGCATCCGATCGATCGATCGATCGTTCCTGGATCGTCTCGGTTGATTTGATATTACGGATCAGCGTGGGGATTGTATTGAACTTGTTTGCCCGATCGTAGTTATGATTTCGATTCTCCCTCGCCCGTCAACGTCGACGAGGATTCAGGCTCCGGCTCCCTGATCTCCTCGATGCCCGCGAGGGCCGACTTGAGGTCCAACCTCTTGTCGATGTCGGCCTCGCAGCAGGTGAGCGCCACCTGGAGGAGCTTGAGCATCTCCTCCTCGTTGCCCTTGCCGCCGGACATGTCCTTGTCGAACACCTCGCCGGTGCGCTCCTCCGTGATGACGGAGTTCACCCACCCGGCGAGGTCGTTGGTGCCCTGCCGCCCCTGCCGGCAGGCCGGGAACTTGCCGGTGAGCACCTCGAGGGTGAGGATCCCGAGGCTCCACACGTCGCTCTTCCTGGACGGCTTCCCGTGCGACCCCACGCACTCGGGCGCCTTGTACGCCATCATCACCTGCGCCGCGTGCGTCGCCGTCAGCACCGGGACCAGCGCGTAGTCGGAGAGCGCCGGCTGGAACGTGCCGTCGAGCAGCACGTTGGACGACTTGAGGTGCCCGTGCGGCACCGACAGCATCGGCAGCTCTTCGTACAGGTGCGACAGCCCACGCGCCGCCCCCTTGACGATCCGAAGCCTCTTCCTCCAGTCCAACATCGATCCACGATTCCCTGTATCAACCATAACAAAATCTCAGTCAGCTTCCTCCATTGTTCATGATCTTTATGATGATGATGATGATGATGATGCAGAAAGTGAAGATTTGACTTTGTTGCGTACCGTGGAGGAGCTGGGCGAGGCTGCCATTAATCACGAAATCGGTGATGAGGAGCTTCTCCTCTTTCTTGTAGAGGTAGGCGACGAGGGGGACGAGGTTGGGGTGGGAGAGGCGGCCGAGGCGGCGCATGTGCTCCGAGAAGTCCTCGCGGCCGACGCCGTTCATGTCCTTGAACCGCTTCACCACCACCTCGGGGCCTTCCTGAAGCGTCGCCTTGTACGAGGACCCGAAGTTGCCGCTGCCCAGCACCTCCGCCGACGCCCGGAGCAGGTCCTCGATCTCGAACCTCACGCGGCTCTCCTGGATGAACACCAGCCGCCCGTGCTCGTCGCGCCGCCCCCCGCGCTTTGCCGGGCCGCCGCCCGACGTCGCCGCGGGGCCGACGGCGGTAGCCTGGCTGATGGAGACGGCCGGCGCGGTGTCCAGCACCGGGTTGGACGGCGTCACCTCGCCATTGGGGAGGGTCACGCAGCCGTCAGTCCGCTTCGCGCGTCGCCGCCGACGACGCCGGCGGCCCAGGACGCCCATGGCAATGCCCGCGGCGGCGAGCAGCACGCCGAGGATGATGAGCAAAATGATAATGCTCATGAAGGTGGGCATGCCGCCGGCGGGCGACGACGCGGATTCGCAGACCATGTCCGTTGGCTTGCCACACAGGAATTTGTTGCCTGCAGATAAACGCACACTTTTCCCAAATCAATTCACGATCAAGAACGTATGCCACGCAGTTAATAAACAAGAATTATTAGGTCTGGCGCTCCTTTTACATTGCAAAACATTCTGATTTGACTAAATAAATACCTCGGAACATGGTGGCGTTGAAGCGGCCGAGGCCGGCGGGGATGGGGCCGGAGAGGTTGTTGTTGGAGACGTCGACGAACCTGAGCTCCGGCTGGGAGAAGTCCGGGAGCGGGCCTTCGAAGCGGTTGTTGGCGAGGGTCAGCTCCAGCAGCCGCGGCGACGTGATGGAGCTGGGGACGCGGCCGGAGAAGTCGTTCCTGTGGAGGTGCAGCTTCCGGAGCCCCCGCATGGGCAGGAACGTATCGGCCGGGATCTCGCCGGAGAAGCGGTTCCGGGAGAGGTAGAGCATCTTGAGCACGCCCAGCGTCGACACGTTGGGGAAGGGGCCCGAGAGCGCGTTGTCGGACAGGCTGATGACGCGGAGGCCCGGGAGCACGGCCAGCGAGCCGACGTCCGGCGCGCCGCCGGCCAGGCCGAGGCGCTCCAGCTGCAGGCCCTGCACGCTGCCGTTGCCGTGGCAGGAGACGCCGTACCAGGAGGAGTGGTTGCCGTGGCACGGGCCCGGCGTGCCCCACGACCGCAGCGGCCCCGGCGGCGAGCCGTCCGAAGCCCGCAGCTTGTCGCGGAACGCCACCAGCACCTCACCTTCCGTCTTGTCCCCGACAATCGCCGCGACGAGGACGGCGGCGGGGGCGCAGAGGCCGACACCGACGGCGACGGCGACGTAGAAGGCGAGACGGAGGTGTCCGGGCGGCCGCAGCCGCGCCATGGCGCCAGCGGCGATCGACGGGCGTGCGCACGCTTGCCGGACCCGGCTCGTTCGTCCGTTCGTCCGCTCGACAGCCGGGCTTCTTGCGCGCGCGCACGGGTACGCCGGTGGCGCGGGTCAGGACCGCACGTACGTGTGGCGGGGGAGAAGGGGTCGGGCTGGGCGGCTACGGCGCTTTGCATGCGCATGGCCAAGGAGGGAGGAAGGAGGTGGTCGGGAGCAAAGGACCCGGTGAGGTCGCGGCGCCTGAGCTGAGGCCTGAGGGGCTAAGAATAGGCGGGAGAAGAGCGATTCTTCCAACTGAAATGATTTGTTGCTGCCATTTTGCGGGCCTTGTGGGTTGGCCGGGTTGAACCGGAGAGGAGACGACGATCCGTTAGTTTGATGGTTACTTGTAAGCTAGAGCAGGATGGAAGATGAAACATTAGCTCTCTCTTAGCGTTTTTGCCTATCTATAAGTGTGTTTTATTAACTCATAATATAGCGTCAAACTCATACAAAGCATAATGAATGACATCCGGCCTCTGCATAAAAAAGACAAGGTAGCGATAGTAAAGTCATATGAGACCAAAACTATGTCTATATCAACAAGGCTCATGGTTCTATCCAGTTTATAGCACTGGTGGGCAGCCTTCCATGGTCGCGTGAGCGGCTTGGAGGTTGCGGGCAAAGGTGTTGCGGTGGTTCCTCGCAGTCTGCCTTTGCTCCATGAAGAAGCTCCACCCTGCTCTGATCTGCCCTGATTCGTGCCGGCACGGGCCCCTGGCGGCTGTTGTCGTCGTTTCCCGGTGCCGGTTGGCAGATCTGGCGAGTTGGTGAGGTTCTAAGGGAAACCCCTGGCCAGCGCGGCAGCCTCCCCAAAGTCGACCCCTTTGGCGCCGATCCCCTTCATGGAGGCTTTGGGGTGGACCCTCTCCCTCCCGCCTCCTCCCCGGACTATGGTGAAAGCTGATGTTCCCTCAATCTGGGCGTCGATGGCACTTTGGTGTCGTGCTCCTTCTTGAAGGCGGCGGCTGGGAACTGCTCTTGGTGGTGGGGCTGCTGGTGGTGTGGTGGCGGTGTGTGATGGCCTGGCCTTCCTAATGCATCATGCTCGGCATCGTTCGATGCAATCTGATGCCCACTTCGGTCTTCTTCGTGGTGCTGCATGTTCATCCGATAGCTCGCGTCCGATGCTTCGCTCTACTGCTGCCGGTGACAATGTTCGCTTGGTTGGTCACCGTGTTCGGGGTATGCTCCTCATGCTACTCCTATGGCAGCTCAGTCACCTTGTGTTGGGTTCTTGTGAGAGACACTTTGCCGGTCGCCGGTACGGCACCCATCGAGCCTGGGTGAAAGGGTAGTGGCCCTTTGCGACGGCAGAGACAACTCAAGTGTTGCCCAAATTTGGCCTATGGATGCAGCCGACGCTCGATGCTTACATGGTGGTGCCCCTCCTTCTGGGTCCTTAGTTGGCTAGTTGTTGTAGGTTTAGTGTTGGTGCGCTGCTTAGTGCATTGGCTCTATGGTGATGTTGTTGTGCTGTTCTATCTTGTGTCATGTATCTTTCTTTCTGCTTTGCTCTGTTTCGATTCTCTGTAATGTGGTGCCCCTGTAATCCTGGCCGGTTGATGACTTTGTTAATTCAAAGTCGGGCTAGATTCAAGCTCTTCTCGGGTTCGGTCTATGCCTTTTATCTAAAAAATAATGGTTAATATCTCATTCGGTTTAGTGTAGACCATGTACAAAACCAATGCATATAGTGATAAATAACATGCACGGGAAAAACTTTTGCCATTAAAAAATCATCTCTACATAGATAAAATGATCATAGTAAGGCAGACGCTTCACCCTGGCGTACTAAACTTTTTAGTTATTCCGTCAAACTAATGACCTTGTATATTGACTACACTTGTTGCTGGTAGAATGTCTGGCCATATAGAACACACAAACTTACATTAAAAGTAGAGAGTTGTTTGATTGTCTCTCGTGAGCGCAAAAACTATACTTCTTTCTTCATTGCCAGTTGCGGCGAGCAAAGTGTCCTTTGTGAGCACAACACCTCTTCAAAGATACTACATAAAAATCTTAATTTTTAGTGGTATCTTCAATTTTCAAATTTGATTATTATTGTCCACTAGAATCTCCAAGTGCGAAAGTGCACAATACATATAGTCTATATGAAGGACCCATTTATAGTTAGATTTTAGTGAAACACAGCTATCATTGTGTCTAGTTAATCGAGCCCAAATAAAACAAAAAATGTTGTCATGACACAAGACGGGGTTGGCTAAATTTTTCTTAAAGGATATCTCCTACCGGGAGGAGCTAAGCACCCGCACAAGGATCATTCTTATGCCATGCAATGTGGTACAAGGCTAGATATCTCTGAAGAGTGGTGTTTCCCAGCCACTTACCTTTCCAGAAGTTGATCTCAGAGTCGTCCATTATCGCAAAAGTTTCAAAGCAGAAAAAATATATCTCTTTGCCACCATCAGACCTGCCCGAAGTTGTGTATCTCTAGGCAATCAACATGCTGAGACACTACGTTTGGGCCTAAATACTTGTTGCGTGAGCTGTTTTGCTAGACACCATCCTCAGGAGCTTGAACATTCATTTACTAAGTAAGCCATTATTTTTTTACCTGTAGGTACTGAGTATCTAAACCTCCATAGTCTTTTGGTTGACAAACCATACTCCATTTGGCTAGCCTATATATTTTTTTGTTTTTATTATCTTCCTCCCAAAAGAATTTGAATATGTAATAATTCAGCCTTTGCAGGACCCCTTTTTGGTAGTTGACAAACTGAGAGCATATAGAGAACCATGTTTGTGAGAACATAATTGACAGTCGTCCTACAACTAAGAGCAACTTGTGCTTTCAACTTCTTAGATGTTTCTCTAAGTGTTCTTCAACATGGTTTCACTCTGCATTAGTGAGGCACCAATAATGAAACGTAATTCCTGAATATATAATTGGAGAATTGACCTTGTGCCCAACGAAATAGATCAACATATTGTGTGGTCGTCTCATTGCTTCTATAAAATAGAATAATTCACTTTTATGGAAGTTAATTTTAAGACTTGTCATCTTCGCAAAAGCTGAAAGTTAAAGTTTAAGATTTCTAACCTTGTCAAGATCATGTTTCATAAAATAATCGTATCATTGACGTGTTGCAGAACTGAGAGGCTCTAATTAAGAAACAGTAAAATGGGGCTAGCTATGACCTCCCACGGCGATTTGAGTTAATCAACCGTCAGATCTAGCAACTAACGCACCAGATCGCCTGATCGTACCCCCTCTCCGCGTGAGGCCACGCCTCTGGGCCGCTGCTCTGGGGATCGACCAGCACGCCCTCTCATTAATCGGGCCGCAACACTAGGTTGGGCCTTCCTTGCCGCAAGCCTGCAAGGTGTCTACCCCCATATACGTGAGTTTCTACTGGGCTATCATGACGCCCCTTCCCCTCTCTCCCACACGAGAGTTCATGAACCCCTCAAAAGAAAAACACGAGAGTTCATGACCTTAACGCGCTCTTGCACTAGCAGCAGCGGCGGACGGCGCCAAGGTGCCGGTGGACCTCTGGTGGTTCCTCTACCCCACGTCCATGACAGTCGTACGTGACGCCGTCCACACTCAACTCTCGCCATGTTTGACCGAATGACTCGGGAACATGTTAAGAAGCTAACATGTGCGCGGACACAGCTAACAGGTTTCTTTGAGAGGAGTCTGTAAAAGAAGTCGAATATGGTGATTGATTCATGTTTGATTTCATTCTTACTATGGCTGCAGCACACTACTTTACAAAGAACCGTGTATCTAGTGGAGCGCTTCAGGAAGGTTCAGTACTGCATTAGTATGGTGCTTACGTAGGACCACAACATCAAGTTGTTCATCACCCGCCTCATCTCTCATCTTTCATGTTCGTTTTTCTAGAGTTCTCTTACGTGTTGCCTGTAAAAAAACTTGTTCTATTTTGCTCATCTTTCTTGTTAGGAACCGCAGAGGTGCTGAAGGTCGTTTAGGATGGCTATATATATATATATATATGCGGCTCTTTTTCCTCTTTCCAGTCTTGTTGATTTGTTTGAGTCCTAAACTGCTAACTGAACTGTAAAGTTGGCCCTATGGTTTGATGGTTGTTGGATCCTCATTCTGATGCCTCCGGTGATGTTTCAGGATGATCAAGGTGAAGAATGACAAGTAAATCATATCGGAGATCTTGGTCATCACAGCAAATAAACTAGGCACTACATTGTCGACACCGGTTTGACGTTCTTGCCGAATTAACGCCACCCTCCCGGCTCTTGTGTAGATTTTACAAGACCTATTCGATGTGCTTGCTTACACTGACATGGACATTGTTGTGCCCCTCACGTAGTTTGAGAGTGATGCCAAGCTAATAGACAACATCCATATGGTGAAGTTGCCTTATATGGTACAGTTAGATGTACTCCCTCCGTTCCAAAATACTTGTCTTTCTAGGCATTTCAAATGGACACAACATATGGATGTATGTAGACATATTTTAGAGTGTAGATTCGCTCATTTTGCTCCGTACGTAGTCACTTGTTGAAATCTCTAGAAAGACAAATATTTAGGAACGGAGGGAGTATATATCTTTGTCGATTTTATGTGTATGTATTCATTTCATACATATTTGGTAGCTGTATTATAAAATATTTTGCATATCAACTCAATTTCAATTAGGAAAAAACTACAAAAAAATTCTTTTTTAATGTAGCACCATATATTGAATAAATAGTTGAAGTTGTTGTTTGTTCATTTATTTAATCAACAGAATTTAAGTATGGACGGACGCGGCAACACACGCTCTCATGTTCTAGTTCACAAGATGTGGCACCGCTCCTGCAGTTTGGTCATCATGTTTAACCCGTTCAATCAGAATAGCCAATATGTCTACAAAAATGTAGAATAGCATTGGAGACAAAGGGTCACCATGACCATACGTAGTCCCTTTTCGTTTGGAAGTAATAGCCAACATCATCATTGACTTTACTAGACTCACTGCCTCGAGTGATGAAATTTTGGATGTGCTCGCGCTATTTCTCGGAAAAAACTTTCGTTGTACCTAAGGGTTTGTTGGAAAAATGACCATTTTCTTTTGTCATATGTTTTCTCAAAGTCAACTTTTAAAACTACCCCATTCATGTTCTTCGGGTGCATCTCGTGTACAGTCTCATGAAGAATGACTACCTTATTTAGGATATTTCTTCCTTGAATGAAAGCATTTGGGATGGCCGTATAACCATCCAGGATATTGGCTTGTTCATTATAAGGAGACAAGTTTTATTTTTGAATCTTCTTGACCGAACATTTCTACATACTTTTGTTCCAAAGGTGTTACAATCACCGGAGTACAGAGGCCTAGGGGTTCTCAACACCAATAAATTTGCTCATGCCTTACGGCTAAGATGGCTTTGGTATGAACGAAAGGAGCCTAACAAGCTATGCGTGGGGTTCGGTAACCCATGCACCAAGGAAGACCTTTATTTCTTGATGCCTCTGTTGGGGAACGTAGCAATAATTCAAAATTTTCCTACGTGTCACCAAGATCAATCTATGGAGTCATCTAGCAACGAGGGAGGAGTGGATCTACATACCCTTGTAGATCGCGCGCGGAAGCGTTCAAGGGAACGGGGTTGATGGAGTCGTACTCGTCGTGATCCAAATCACCGATGATCCTAGCGCCGAACGGACGACACCTTCGCGTTCAACACACGTACGGAGCAGCGACGTCTCCTCCTTCTTGATCCAGCAAGGGGGGAGGAGAGGCTGATGGAGATCCAGCAGCACGACGGCGTGGTGGTGGAAGTAGCGGGATTCCAACAGGGCTTCGCCAAGCGCTGCGGGAGGAGGGAGATGTGTCATGGGAGGGAGAGGGAGGCGCTAGGGCTTAGGTGTTGCTGCCCTCCCTTCCCCCCACTATATATAGGGCCAAGGGAGAGGGGGGGCGCAGCCTTGGCCCTTCCTTCAAGGAAGGGTGCGGCCAGGGAGGAGTCCATCCTCCCCAAGGCACCTCGGAGGTGCCTTCCCTCTTTGGGACTCTTCCTTTCCCTTATCTCTTGGCGCATGGGCCTCTTGGGGCTGGTGCCCTTGGCCCATATAGGCCAAGGCGCACACCCCTACAGCCCATGTGGCCCCCCGGGGCAGGTGGACCCCTTTGGTGGACCCCCGGACCCCTTTCGGCACTCCCGGTACAATACCGATAATGCGCGAAACTTTTCCGGTGACCAAAACAAGACTTCCCATATATAAATCTTTACCTCCGGACCATTCCGGAACTCCTCGTGACGTTCGGGATCTCATCCGGGACTCCGAACAACTTTCGGGTTACCGCATACTAATATCTCTATAACCCTAGCATCACCGAACCTTAAGTGTGTAGACCCTACGGGTTCGGGAGACATGCAGACATGACCGAGATGACTCTCCGGTCAATAACCATCAGCAGGATCTGGATACCCATGTTGGCTCCCACATGTTCCATGATGATCTCATCGGATGAACCACGAT
This sequence comes from Triticum aestivum, assembly GCF_018294505.1. Taxonomy (NCBI): domain Eukaryota; kingdom Viridiplantae; phylum Streptophyta; class Magnoliopsida; order Poales; family Poaceae; genus Triticum; species Triticum aestivum. Next base: position 146,457,269 of record NC_057809.1, read on the forward strand.
GTCAAGGACTTAATCAATCCCGTATACAATTCCCTTTGTCTAGCGGTACGATACTTGCCCGAGATTCGATCGTCGGTATCCCGATACCTTGTTCAATCTCGTTACCGGCAAGTCTCTTTACTCGTTTCGTAACACATCATCCTGTGATCAACTCCTTGATCACATTGTGCACATTATGATGATGTCCTACCGAGTGGGCCCAGAGATACCTCTCCATTTACACGGAGTGACAAATCCCAGTCTCGATTTGTGCCAACCCAACAGACACTTTCGGAGATACCTGTAGTGTACCTTTGTAGCCACCCAGTTACATTGTGACGTTTGGCACACCCAAAGTATTCCTACGGTATCCGGGAGTTGCACAATCTCATGGTCTAAGGAAATGATACTTGACATTAGAAAAGTTTTAGCATACGAACTACATGATCTTGTGCTAAGCTTAGGATTGGGTCTTTGTCCATCACATCATTCTCCTAATGATGTGATCCCGTTATAAATGACATCCAATGTCCATGGTCAGGAAACCGTAACCATCTATTGATCAACGAGCTAGTCAACTAGAGGCTTACTAGGGACATGGTGTTGTCTATGTATCCACACATGTATCTGAGTTTCCTATCAATACAATTCTAGCATGGATAATAAACGATTATCATGAACAAGGAAATATAATAATAACTAATTTATTATTGCCTCTAGGGCATATTTCCAACAGTCTCCCACTTGCACTAGAGTCAATAATCCAGTTCACATCGATATGTGATTAACACTCAAGGTCACATCCCCATGTGACTAACACCCAAAGAGTTTACTAGAGTCAATAATCTAGTTCACATTACCATGTGATTAACACTCGATGAGTTCTGGGTTTGATCATGTTATGCTTGTGAGAGATGTTATAGTCAACGGGTCTGAATCTTTCAGATCCGTATGTACTTCGCAAATCTCTATGTCATCTTGTAGATGCAGCTACTACGCTATATTTGGAGCCATTTCAAATAACTGTTCTACTTGGAGCTATTCTAAATTGTTGCTCCATTATACGTATCCGGTATCTCTACTCAGAGCTATCCGGATAGGTGTTAAGCTTGCATCGACGTAACTCTTTATGTCGAACTCTTTATCACCTCCATAACCGAGAAACATACCCTTATTCCTCTAAGGATAATTTAGACCGCTATCTGGTAATCTACTCCTAGATTTCCTTCGTACCCTCTTGCCAGATATGTGGCAAGGCACACATCAGGTGCGGTACTTAGCATGGCATACCGTATAGAGCCTATGACAAAAGCATAGGGGACGACATTCGTCCTTTCTCTTTCTTCTGCCGTGGTCGAGCTTTAAGTCTTAACTTCATACCTTACAACTCAGGCAACTACTCCTTCTTTGACTGATCCATCTTGAACCCCTTCAAGATCATGTCAAGGTATGTGCTCATTTGAAAGTACCATTAAGCGTTTTGATCTATCCTTATAGATCTTGATGCTCAATGTTCAAGTATCTTAATCCAGGCTTTCCATTAAAAAACACTTTCCAAATAACCCTATATGCTTTCCAGAAATTCTACATCATTTCTGATCCATAATATGTCAACAACATATATTCATCAGAAATTCTATAGTGCTCCCACTCACTTCTTTGGAAATACAAGTTTCTCATAAACATTGTATACACCAAAATCTTTGATCATCTCATCAAAGCATACATTCCAACTCCGAGGTGCTTACTCCAGTCCTTAGAAGGATTGCTGGAGCTTTGCATACTTATTAGCATCTTTCAGGATTGACAAAACCTTCCGGTTGTATCACATACAACCTTTCCTCAAGAAAATCGTCGAGGAAACAATGTTTTGACATCCTATCTGCAGATTTCATAAATAATGCAGTAATCGCTAATATAATTCCAACAGACTCTTAGCATCGCTACGAGTGAGAAAGTCGCATCGTAGTCAACTCCTTGAACTTGTCGGAAAACATCTTAACGACAAGTCGAGCTTTCTTAATGGTGATACCTACCATCATTGCCCGTCTTCCTTTTAAAATCCATATGTACCTAACAGCCTTACGACCGTCAAGTAGTTCTCCCAAAGTCTACACTTTGTTTTCATATATGGATCCTCTCTCGGATTATATGGCCTTGAGCCATTTTGGAATCCAGGCCCACCATCGCTTCTCCATAGTTCGTAGGTTCATTGTTGTCTAACAACATGACTTCCAAGACAGGATTATGTGCCACTCTGAAGTAGTACGCATCCTTGTCATCCCATGAGATTTGATAGTGACTTGATCTGAAGTTTCATGATCACTATCATAAGCTTCCACTTCAATTGGTGTAGGTGCCACAGGAACAACTCCCTGTGCCCTGCCACACGCCAGTTGAAGAGATGGTTCAATAACCTCATCAAGTCTCCACCATCCTCCCGCTCAATTCTTTCGAGAGAAACTTTTCCTCGAGAAAGGACCCGTTTCCAGAAACAATCACTTTTGCTTCCAGATCTGAAATAGGAGGTATACCCAACTGTTTTGGGTATTCTATGAAGATGCATTTATCCGCTTTGGGTTTTGAGCTTATCAGCCTGAAACTTTTCACATAAGCGTCGCAGCCCCAAACTTTTTAAGAAACGACAGCTTAGGTTTCTGTAAACCATAGTTCATACGGTGTCGTCTCAACGGAATTGCGTGGTGCCCCTTTTAAAGTGAATGCGGTTGTCTCTAATGCCTAACCCATAAACTATCACGGTAATTCGATAAGAGACATCATGGTATGCATCATATCCAATAGGGTGCAGTTATGATGTTCGGACACACCATCACACTATGGTGTTCCAGGCTGTATTAGTTGTGAAACAATTTCCACAATGTCTTAATTCTATGCCAAACTCGTAATTCAGATATTCATCTCTATGATCATATCATAGATATTTTATCCTCTTGTCACGACGATCTTTCAACTTCACCCTGAAATTACTTGAACCTTTCAATAATTCAGACTCGTGATTCATCAAGTAAATATACTCAACATCTACTCAAATCATCTGTGAAGTAAGAACATAACGATATCCACTACATGCCTCAGCACTCATTGGACTGCACACATCAAAATGTATTACTTCCAACAAGTTGCTTTCTAGTTCCATTTTACTGAAAACAAGGCTTTCAGTCATCTTGCCCATGTGCTATGATTTGCATGTCTCAAGTGATTCGAAATCAAGTGAGTCCAACCGGTCCATTTGCATGGAGTTTCTTCATGCATATACACCAATAGACATGGTTCGCATGCCTCAAACTTTTCAAAAACGAGTGAGCCCAAAGATCCATCAACATGGAGCTTCTTCATGCGTTTTATACCGATATGACTTACGTGGCAGTGCCACAAGTAGGTGGTACTATCTTTTGGCATGAACATGTGTATCACTACGATGGAGATTCAATAAACCATTCATTTTAGGTGTAAGACCATTGAAGGTATTATTCAAATAAACAGAGTAACCATTATTCTCCTTAAATGAATAACCGTATTGCGATAGACGTAATCCAATCGTGTCTATGCTCAACGCAAACACCAAATAACAATTATTTAGGTTTTAATACCAATCTCGATGGTAGAGGGAGCGTACGATATTTGATCAACCTTGGAAATACTTCCAACACATATCGTCATCTCACCTTTTAGCTAGTCTCCGTTTATTCCGTAGCCTTTTGTTTCGAGTTACTAACACTTAGCAACCGAACCGGTATCTAATACCCTGGTGTTACTAGGAGTACTAGTAAAGTACACATTAACATAATGTATATCCAATATACTTCTATCGACAGCCTTCTCATCTACCAAGTATCTAGGGTAATTCTGCTCCAGTGGCTGTTCCCCTTATTACAGAAGCACTTAGTCTCGGGTTTGGGTTCAACCTTGGGTTTCTTCACTAGAGCAGCAACTGATTTGCCGTTTCATGAAGCATCCCTTTTTGCCCTTGCCCTCCTTGAAACTAGTGGTTTCACAAACCATCAACAATTGATGCTCCTTCTTGATTTCTACTTTTGTGGTGTCAAACATCGCGAATATCTCAAGGATCATCATATATGTCCCCGATACATTATAGTTCATCACGAAGCTCTAGCAGCTTGGTGGTAATGACTTCGGAGAACTATCACTATTTCATTTGGAAGATCAACTCCCACTTGATTCAAGCGATTGTTGTACTCAGACAATCTGAGCACAAGCTCAACAATTGAGCTTTTCTCCCTTAGTTTGCAGGCTAAGAAAATTCTCGGAGGTCTTATACCTCTTGACGTGGGCACGAGCCTGAAAATCCCAATTTCAGCCCTCGAAACATCTCATATGTTTCGCGATGTTTTAACACGTCTTCGGTGCCTCAACTCTAAACCGTTTAACTGAACTATCACGTAGTTATCAAAATGTGTATGTCAGATGTTCGCAACATCCACAGACAACGTTGGAGGTTCAGCACACTGAGCGGTGCATTAAGGACATAAGCCTTCTATGAAGCAATGAGGACAATCCTCAGTTTACGGACCTAGTCCGCATAATTGCTACTATCAACTTTCAACTAAATTTTCTCTAGGAACATAACTAAACAGTAGAACTGAAGCGCGAGCTACGACATAATTTGCGAAGACCTTTTGACTATGTTCAGGATAATTAAGTTCATCTTATGAACTCCCACTCAGATAGACATCCCTCTAGTCATCTAAGTGATTACATGATCCGAGTCAACTAGGCCGTGTCCGATCATCACGTGAGACGGACTAGTCATCATCAGTGAACATCTTCATGTTGATCATATCTACCATACGACTCATGCTCGACCTTTCGGTCTCTTGTGTTCCAAGGCCATGTTTGTACATGCTAGGCTCGTCAAGTCAACCTAAGTGTTTCGCATGTGTTCCGAGGCCATGTCTGTACATGCTAGTCTCGTCAACACCCGTTGTATTCGAACGTAAGAATCTATCACACCCGATCATCACGTGGTGCTTCGAAACGACGAAATTTCGCAACGGTGCACAGTTAGGGGGAACACTTTCTTGAAATTTTAATGAGGGATCATCTTATTTACTACCGTCGTTCTAAGCAAATAAGATGTATAAACATGATAAACATCACATGCAATCAAATAGTGACATGATATGGCCAATATCATATTGCTCCTTTTGATCTTCATCTTCGGGGCTCCATGATCATCATCGTCACCGGCATGACACCATGATCTTCATCATCGTGTCTTCATGAAGTTGTCTCGCCAACTATTACTTCTACTTCTATGGATACTGGTTAGCAATAAAGTAAAGTAATTACATGACGTTTATGTTGACACGCAGGTCATAAATAAATTAAGACAACTCCTATGGCTCTTGCCGGTTGTCATACTCATCGACATGCAAGTCGTGATTCCTATTACAAGAACATGATCAATCTCATACATCACATATCATTCATCACATTCTTCTTGGCCATATTACATCACATGGCATACCCTGCAAAAACAAGTTAGACGTCCTCTAATTGTTGTTTGCATGTTTTACGTGGCTGCTATGGGTTTCTAGCAAGAACGTTTCTTACTTACGCAAAGACCACAACGTGATATGCCAATTGCTATTTACCCTTCATAAGGACCCTTTTCATCGAATCCGGTCCGACTAAAGTGGGAGAGACAGACACCCGCTAGCCACCTTATGCAACTAGTGCATGTCAGTCCGTGGAACCGGTCTCACGTAAGCGTACGTGTAAGGTTGGTCTGGGCCGATTCATCCCACGATGCCGCCGAATCAAGATTGGACTAGTAACGGTAAGCATATTGAATAAAATCAACACCCACAACTACTTTGTGTTCTACTCGTGCATAGAAACTACGCATAGACCTAGCTCATGATGCCACTATTGGGGAACGTAGCAATAATTCAAAATTTTCCTACGTGTCATCAAGATCAATCTATGGAGTCATCTAGCAACGAGGGAGGAGTGGATCTACATACCCTTGTAGATCGCGCGCGGAAGCGTTCAAGGGAACGGGGTTGATGGAGTCGTACTCGTCGTGATCCAAATCACCGATGATCCTAGCGCCGAACGGACGGCACCTCCACGTTCAACACACGTACGGAGCAGCAATGTCTCCTCCTTCTTGATCCAGCAAGGGGGGAGGAGAGGTTGATGGAGATCCAGCAGCACGACGGCGTGGTGGTGGAAGTAGCGGGATTCCAACAGGGCTTCGCCAAGCGCTGCGGGAGGAGGGAGATGTGTCATGGGAGGGAGAGGGAGGCGCCAGGGCTTAGGTGTTGCTGCCCTCCCTTCCCCCCACTATATATAGGGCCAAGGGATAGGGGGGCGCAGCCCTGTCCCTTCCTTCACGGAAGGGTGCGGCCAGGGAGGAGTCCATCCTCCCCAAGGCACCTCGGAGGTGCCTTCCCCCTTTAGGACTCTTCCTTTCCCTTATCTCTTGGCGCATGGGCCTCTTGGGGCTGGTGCCCTTGGCCCATATAGGCCAAGGCGCACACCCCTACAGCCCATGTGGCCCCCCGGGACAGGTGGACCCCTTTGGTGGACCCCCGGACCCCTTTCGGCACTCCCAGTACAATACCGATAATGCGCGAAACTTTTTCGGCGACCAAAACAAGACTTCCCATATATAAATCTTTACCTCCGGACCATTCCGGAACTCCTCGTGACGTCCGGGATCTCATCCGGGACTCCGAACAACTTTCTGGTTACCACATACTAATATCTCTATAACCCTAGCGTCACTGAACCTTAAGTGTGTAGACCCTACGGGTTCGGGAGACATGCAGACATGACCGAGATGACTCTCCGGTCAATAACCATCAGCGGGATCTGGATACCCATGTTGGCTCCCACATGTTCCATGATGATCTCATCGGATGAACCACGATGTCAAGGACTTAATCAATCCCGTATACAATTCCCTTTGTCTAGCGGTACGATACTTGCCCGAGATTCGATCGTCGGTATCCCGATACCTTGTTCAATCTCGTTACCGGCAAGTCTCTTTACTCGTTTCGTAACACATCATCCTGTGATCAACTCCTTGATCACATTGTGCACATTATGATGATGTCCTACCGAGTGGGCCCAGAGATACCTCTCCGTTTACACGGAGTGACAAATCCCAGTCTCGATTCGTGCCAACCCAACAGACACTTTCGGAGATACCTGTAGTGTACCTTTATAGCCACCCAGTTACATTGTGACGTTTGGCACACCCAAAGTATTCCTACGGTATCCGGGAGTTGCACAATCTCATGGTCTAAGGAAATGGTACTTGACATTAGAAAAGCTTTAGCATACGAACTACATGATCTTGTGCTAGGCTTAGGATTGGGTCTTTGTCCATCACATCATTCTCCTAATGATGTGATCCCGTTATCAATGACATCCAATGTCCATGGTCAGAAAACCGTAACCATCTATTGATCAACGAGCTAGTCAACTAGAGGCTTACTAGGGACATGGTGTTGTCTATGTATCCACACATGTATCTGAGTTTCCTATCAATACAATTCTAGTATGGATAATAAACGATTATCATGAACAAGGAAATATAATAATAACTAATTTATTATTGCCTCTAGGGCATATTTTCAACAGCCTCCACCACTATCATCATCGGCAATGGTGCAAAAACATCTATTCGGGACTCCCCTTGGCTACTTGGGTGCAAGCCTAAGGATATTGCCCCACTAATTTATGAGGCCTCGAGGAGAAAGAACTAAAAAGTGCATGCAGCTCTCAACGCGAACGCTTGGATGTTAAAGAGCAACCACGACACTGTCGTCTTTGGAGACCACATCCAGGAATTTTTCACTCTTTGGATGCTTGTGCATGATTTCCAATTTGACGAACAAGACGAAGATGACATTGTTTGGAAGCACTCCATGGATGGGCTCTACTCGATAGCCACCACATACAAGATGCAATTCCTTGGATTGAATCCCCCATGGACTCCATGGTTTGGGAACTTTGCGCCCCTTCAAAGGCTAAATTCTTCGCATGGTTGGCTTTGCAAGACCGGATTTTGACCGTCCATCATTTAGAGTGGCGTGGTCTGGCAAATTGTGACATTTACCCTCTTTGCAAAAGGGAGCAAGAAATGGACGTTTACCTCCTCATCAAGTGCCGCTACACTATTAAGCATTTAGAAGTTCGGGTTTCTGCACATGGACACCTCCACTTGGCACTTTGAGGGATCCGTCATGGAATGGTGGGATAAGCCCTAATAGGCGAGCTATGGCCTCCCTCATCATACTCGTCTCTTGGATAATATGGAGACTCGTGTGTTCCGCCACAAGAGTGCAGCACCACCAATCCTCCTCAGAAGGCTAATCTTTGGGTTACCGCGGGTACTAAGAAACTAGGGCATATTGTTTTGCGCGAGTAGTTTTTATGCCATGATTGTGGGTCACTTGTAAAACTCTATTCTCTTCTTACTTAATGGAAGAGGCAAATCTTATGCCTCTATTTCAAAGAGGAAAAAACTATCTCGTATGGTATCCTAAGGCCAATTGAAGAGAAATCACACAGAACAGCAGATAAACTGATCCAGCCAATGTCTCTGTAAGCATCAGGCAGGGGGTGAAACAGATAGTGGCGCCAACGCACATACAGATGTCTGCTACAAACCTACATCATTTGATTAGAAGCATCCTACATAGCCCTCATGTTTACAGAGAGAGGGGACATGGAGAGGGACAGAGACGGACGATCAGGCTGGCATGATTCGACCCTTCAGGCTGGCATTTGATCAGTCAGTTCACACCGACGACGTCCTCGATCCCGTTTTCCTTGATCAGATCGGTGAACTGGTTCAAGTAGCTCACGAGCCCACCTAGCGACTTGATCAGCTCGTCGGCTTTCTGCCGAGTGGTCTCCATTGCATCAGGTGAGACGGCATAGGCAGGAGCATTGTGGTGGCCACCATCTTCATCAGCCTCTCCACTTAGTATCATATGAATATGCTGCGCGTTCTCGTTTAGCCTGTTGGCTAACTCCCATGCGTCGGCTTGGCTTTTCTTTGGTTCGTTGTGGGTCTCCATAGCCTCTCCACTTAGTATCATATGAATATGCTGCGCGTTCTCGTTTAGCCTGTTGGCTAACTCCCATGCGTCGGCTTGGCTTTTCTTTGGTTCGTTGTGGGTCTCCATCTCACACCCTTGTGGACAAAAGAGCACAGAGGCATGAAGTTAGCCACAATCAAAATGTAACATGAATAAAAAACATTCACATTAACTGGTAGTACATGGTAGAGGCATGAAGTTTTTTTTTGCCGGGGTAGAGGCATGAAGTTAGCCGCAATCAATATGTAACATGAATAAAAAACATTCACATTAACTGGTAGTACATGGTAGGGATCAGGGATTTAGGTAATAATTCATCTAGAGACGAGATTAACTAAACATGTATCATAATCATGTGTGTTCATAGGATCTGTTTTGGAGATTCATGAATACAAAAGCGGGTGTTTATGCAAGCCATTGATCTAATAGCAAGGCCAATGCAATAAAAAGACGCAATGTTGGTAGAAAATGGGCTGCAACTAATACAAATCCACCTGCATGACCTACACAAGACAACAAACCACGTACTAACAATTTCTAAGACAAATACTGAATCAAATGCTTCACACAGCTCGTTACAAACACAGTAAATTTAGAATCGGTCTATAATTACAGCATTTATAACCTAGAACCAATTACGGAATACAGGCTTATCACTTCTTAATAATGAGATCACATATCATGTTTTATCGAAGCAAAGCACGTTAGGTGCACTGTGAAATAGCGCCTCATTCCATCAAAATAATAATACAATGATAAGAGAACTTCTTGATATTCGTAAATAGGCAAAATGGCAACAATTTTTCTTTCTTTAGGATATGTTAAAATATGGATATATTAACTTCCTTCTATAAAGATGTTAACGCCCCCCCCCCCCCCCCCCGACCCCACCGCTTGCCATCGCCTTTTCGCTCAACATGCCAGCAATACAATTTTATTATTGTGTACCAACGCATAGATCTGTACTCGTAGATGTTAATTGGTGGTGGGGATCCATTCGCCGTTGGACCAGAATCAGATGTCAATCAAACGGCTTCACATTCCTCTTACACTGTTGGCACAGCCTTTTCGCTCGATGTACCGGCTAATATCTGAAAACCTACAGACTTGAAGTAACAGATACAGGATTGTGGATCACCAATACTCTGGTGCTGACATTTTTGCATCCATCACCTATAGATCACCTTCACTGCAGCTCTTACATTTGGATGATGGAACCATGTACAGATGCAAAATGCTCCACTGGCCAAATCATTCCTACCAAATATGCCATGATCACCTTGCAATAATATATGGCATACGCTGCAAGCTTTATTACTACTAAACCATTAAGTATCCCCAACATATCATAATCAGAGCACACGATCACCCAACCGAAAAGATCTAGCCGATTCATACCCACATGCGAATCAGGTCAGGTGCGTGAACATGTAAAGGAAAATACGAAAATGAGAGAACGATTGTACCCAAATCATCAGAAGCATTCGCATTTCCACCATCCACCTGCATCTCCTCCTCACTCCCGTCATCATCCGCCTCCTCCGCGGCACTATCCTCCTCTTTTTCAACCCCAGCATCGCCACCCTCTTCCTCTCCCACCCCAGCAGTATCACCACCACCACCACCACCACCACCACCATTAGCACTGACCAAGCCTTCGTCGCCCCCTCCTCCCCCGGCGCCGCCAAGGAGCGCCTCATCCACTCGGATCAGCGCGTCCATGATGCCATACACCTCGGCGTCGAACTCCGCGGGGAGCCCGGCCTTCCTCCTGGCCGCGGCGCTCATGCGCCAGTAGCTCCCCCCGGTTCGCCCCTCCCAGCGGCGCACCGCCCCGTACTCGGCCACGAGCGCCTCCCACCTCCGCTTGCACTCGCCGGCCGCCCTCCCCCTGCGCCTCGAGGGCGCCCCACCGGCGTCGGAGAAGGCGATGTTCTCCGCGACGATAGCCCACTTCTGGAAGGCGGAGACGGAGCGGGCCCAGCCGTCGTCGTCCACGGCGGCGACCGCGGCGACGAGCGCTAGGGTCTCGGCGGCAGTCCACTCGGGCGCGCGGCCGGAGCGCGTGCGGCGGGGGCTCGGGGGCCTGGAGGATTTGAAGGCGGGCGGCGGCTGGTCTCTGGCCGCGGGCGTGAGGGCCAGGGCTTTGGAAGGGGACGGCGAGGGGGACGCCGCTAGGGCCTGGACGATGCAGGGCGAGTCGGAGGCGGCTTCGTTCGGATCCACGGAGGGTAGGGCTTGGACGATGCACGGGAAGTCGCCGCCGCGGGGATCCATGGAGGCGGAGGCGAAGGCTGTTGGAGCTTGGGGGAGGCGAGAGCTGAGTGACAGAGTGAGTCAGTCGGTCAGTGCGGCACGGAGGCTTCGAGCGAGCTTCTACATAACAAAAGAAAAAAAATGCCAAAAACAGACTAAGAACAACTCTGGCAACCTTTCAAAAATAAAAAATAAAAAACTCTGGCAAGTCGCGTAATAACTATCAGTACGATGATTTTAGGTCCAAGTCAATCTAAAATAGTCGCCAGATGTAGTCTCCCGTAGTGCCTTTATATTTCTTTACGGATGGAGTATATCGATCGGCATAAATTGCGATGATTGACCACTATGTAGCCTTCATATTTGGAGGCTAGGGAAGCTAATATGGAGCGTCACGACTATTTTTGAAGCACGGCGCAACCAGTACACGCATCTGCGTGTCCTGATAAATCACCGGTTAGTGGGGTGATGTGACCGGTAACCATCAAGCCATTAATGACAGCCACCGCTTCCTAGTCCCAAGGCGACCATTCGGATGACCTTTCATCCCCGGCTATAAGAGCCTGACCATTTACTCCTTGCCCCTATGCTCCCATCTCCTCCTCGTTGCGACCTCCCCTCCCATCTCCTCCTTCTCAAAAACAATGCCACTATGTCGGAGCTTAGCCGGCTAGCTGAAAGGGTCGGCAGAGCGGAACGTCCCGTCATAGACACCGCGCAACCGCGGGGCAAACTCTCCCTGCGGCACTAGCTCTGGCAACCGTTGGCTCCTCCTTCCCGCGGCGGCGGTGGATCTAGCAGGTGCGTGGGAGGCACACCCATTGTCTGGGTGAAGGAAGAGTTGGGGACGCCAGCCCCGCCAGCCACCTCGTTCGGGTCAACCACATCGTCCTCATCGTAGCCCAGCCGGAGCCGGAGGCGGGCCCCTAGGAATCGATCCACGCGGTGATGGAGCTCACCAACATCCATGCTCGCAATGAGGCTCGGGTCATCCGCGAGTACGATTTCGCATGCACCAGCGAGGAGAAGGTGCGATAGCTCGCGACAGTCGCTCATGAGTCTGACCTCCTATGCTTAGATGGAGGATATCTCCTCGACAAAGTAGGACGGCGACAATGGTAATGGCAAAGAGGAGGAGGGTGATGACTAGACAGTGTCGGCTACCTAGTAGTGAAGTTGTCGACCGCCTGGTAGTGTAGATAGTATAGGTTGAAAAATGTTATACGACATTTGTAATTGCTAATTATAGTAACTAGATGATACCCCGTGCGTTGCTGCGGGAATCAGTTGCAATATATTTTGATGAGATTCGATTGTGCGAAGTATAAATATTTTGATTAATAACATATGGATCAAAATTTAGAATACATAAGACTTACTATAACTGAGTGTGTATAGTTGTAAAATATTTATTAAATAGAAGTAGAATAATATAATGAAAATTATTTTTCATGCATGGTTGCATGTGGTGTGGATCTTTTCCTGTGCATGGTTTTATGTTAAGGTGGGCTTTATCTGATCCATAATTGCATGGTGATGTGGTATGCTTGAATGTTGAGATAAATAAGTTAGTGGTGATGACTCTCTTAAGTGTATAGGATGCGATGAATTTTAGCCTTTATTATAGTTTTATGGTATGTAAATGTGACGGATTTTGACACTTTTTATTGTTCTGTTATAGTTTCTAGTAATAATTTATCATGTGGAACTTGCATTTGGTTTAGCTTAATTTGCCTCTGCATTTTTGAAGAAAATAACAAAAAAGATCAAATAAATGAAAAATGTGGGGGTCGCCATATGGTGACTCTTTGTTTCTGCACAACCGTTGTGACCTGCATATCAATATGAGCATGCTCCATAACCCATACGGTGATCTCCCATATGGCAAATATGCTAGAGTTGCCCTAAGAGCCTACCTAAAACCAGTTTTATATGTGGATTGAAGGTTTTAGGTATCAAAAACTGGATATCTAAATTTCAGCTTCGGTTTCTACCTCACGTATTTTGTGCATATGCAATGCTCTAAATAATATGAAACTCATGTCAAATAATAAAACAAATAGTACATTATATAGTACACCCAATCACAATCCCAAATTCAACACAATTGTTCTTCAAACATAACGCAAAGTACATCAAACATAAACGGAACATAGAAGTAGAACTATTTGTCTTGCTGCTCATTCCAATGTCCACCACTTCCAATTGCGATCTTGTTGCAGACTTTCATGAGTATCCACAGCTCGAATTTCTTGGTATACTTGAAGAAAGTGTCATGCGTCATTCTCTCCAACGCGGATGCACCACCCTTTCCATGAAGTCATAGAAAGATACATAATAGCCATTAAAGCTATGACTTAATTCCCGACCGTTGCAGAGTGGAGAGGGATCTTCTGGTAGTCGAGTGATTATCTATACGGTCGAGTGTCTTCAGGATTGTCGAGTGGAACATAACTTCATGGTCGAGTGGATGATGATTTTTCTTCGAATGCTCCTGGTACCTTTAGGGATGTCCTTGGGGAGGGTATCTTGAACAGATCCATGACCCTACCCTAGGTACATAGCTTCGTCATTAGCCCCCGAATGGATCAGGGTTTGAGTGAGGAAGGAGTTGAGAACACTTCCGACTCATTTTTCGTGCTATGAGTATATCTTGCTCTGGATCAATGAACTGAGGAGATGATACCAACTTCTTTTTCAGTCGCCTTGGTCCATTCTTAGTTTTTGTCGAGTGAACTTTTACGGAAGAGTTCCGAATGATGATGCGGAGGATGTCTTCCGTCTGACGAGTTGTTCTGCTGTCTGTGGATTTCGCGGGATTCAAATTTTGGGAAGCGCGCCGGACGGGCGAGGCCGTGGTAATCGGGATGGATTAGGCAAGTCGCCTCGATTCCCACGCCACCTTTTTTGCCACGTATCGCGCACGCGACTGTTGCGGGATTTGATAAGATCGTCCGGGCCTACACGTCAGTCACTCGGAAGTGTCCTTATAAAAGGCACCGGATCGGGCTTTTGAACAGTGCACCCTCATTCTCCTTCTTCTTCCTCAGATTTCTCTGCTGCGCCCGCTTCCGCTCTTGGCGTCGTAGCCTCGCTCCGACTCTATCCTCTGCCATGGGAAAGGAGAAGACAATGGCGTTGGAGCACGCAAAGAAGGCGACCGCGAAGGCGAAAGGAAAGAGGACCAGCTGGGGTGGATCCTCGTCAAGATCTGGCCTGCCGCCGGGCTGGATCCAGGGCGACTGGATCCGCTCGACGATCAGCCAGGGCGACCTCGACGACCTGGTTGAGGGGGGACTGATCCCCCACGAATCGGCGCGGCTCCCGGGGAACGAGACCGAACCGCGGCCGCTGGAGGGTGAGTGCGTTCTCCTCGCCACTCACGTCGACCGCGGGTTCTCTTTGCCCCCCATACTTTCTTTCGTGGTTTTTTGAACTTCTTCGGGGCTCAACTCCACCACTTTACTCCAAACACCATAGTGTATCTTGTTGCCTTTGTGTCGATGTGTGAAAATTTCTTGGGTTGTCGACCACACTGGGGTCTATTCAAGCAGATATTCACCTGCCGCTCCCAGTCGGTCAAGAAGGCCAACCCGAGTGACGAGAGGATGCACGTGATTCAGATGTGCGGGGGCCTTGGAATCCAAATGAGGAATAAGAGCACCTTCCCAGCTATGATCCTTCCTGACTCGGTCCGGGGCTGGCAGTCGACCTGATTTTACTGTAAGGACCAGCCGACCCCGGGTCAGTCGACTGGACTTCCCCCCTTTTCCTTGGCTCAAGTAGAGAAGCCCTCCTCCTTGAGGGTGATCCCGGAAGAGAAGGCGCAGGTGAAGGCATTGGTCGAGCGGGTCCTCCAACTTGTCTGTGACGGGGTGACTGGAATGGACCTGCTGGAGGTCTTTCTCAGTCGACGCATCCAACCACTTCAAGCCCGTGACCATCCGATGTGGATGTACTCGGGACTCGAGGACTCCACTTGGAGGACGTTAGTGAAGACACGGTGGAGAAGTGGCTGAGAGGAATCACCAGCAACAAAGATAATCCCAGGGGGTCTAGGAGGGTGATTCCATTCGACCATTCGCGCCAGCCGGAACAAGTATGATTCTGCTTTGTCAAGTATCTTCTCGATTCACTGTGTAACACCTTGTTGACGGTCGACTGTATTTCTTTCGTTCATTGTCTTTTCAGGCTCTTATTTATATGTACTCGATGCCCAATGGAGTACAGGAGCAAGACGTCGAGGAAGGGGCGAGCGGGGGCGAGAGTGGCGACTGGCACTCGGATGCTGAGGAGGACGAGGAGACCGACGACTCGAGTGACGGCAAGG
Organism: Triticum aestivum; assembly: GCF_018294505.1. NCBI lineage: Eukaryota > Viridiplantae > Streptophyta > Magnoliopsida > Poales > Poaceae > Triticum > Triticum aestivum. The sequence continues at coordinate 146,472,935 of NC_057809.1, forward strand.
AGGTCGACTCGCCTCCTTGCAGAGAGAGAAGATCCAAGCACGCTCAAGACCCGGCGAGCACCCCGGTCCTGGCGGCTGCACCGACTGGGCCATCTTCGAAGCGCCCTCGGACGTCTTCGCCAGCGCCGACTGAGAAGATATCGAAACAGCTCAAGATTGTGCCGCCTCCTGCGCCAAAAGCATCGAAAGCCACCTCCTCTAAACCACCGAAGTCTTTGCCCAGAATCAAAGTGACTGTCCCCACCATCTCCGGGTAATCATCTGATCTATTCTTTTGTCCGACTCGAGCAACAGAACGTAACCGACTGAATGTTGACATTTGTAGTGCTGCTACATCTGGAACTTCTTCCTACCAATATCGAGATGAGGAGATGGAAGACGCGGTTACCTCCAACCCAGGTAAAAACTCTTATGATCTTGTTCTTGATTACTTGGTCGATTAACTTCTAGCGATTCACTTGGGGTCGACTGATTTCTCTGCAGCTCCACCCAACGTCATCGATCTTCCAGATGATGATGAAGATGTGGCCCCTAGGCCCAGAAAGAACAAAAAGTAGCAGCTGGCAAGACGTCTCAGCAAGGACCGATGACCACACCAACCGCCCGACAATCTGAAGACGCAAGCGGGGCCTCTGTAACTTTCGATGTACCATTGTCGAGTGAGTGCCCTGCACCGTCGATTGAACCGGTGTTCCCTTCAGTCGTCCAGCCTCATGCTTCGGAGCTCCAAGATGCCGCACCTGGGTCGTCTGCCCCCTTCTTCACCAACTACCATGTTCCAGAAAACCAGTCGGACGTGGCTGTGGAAGCCATCCGTCAGGCTAATGTGATGATGGAGCGGATGAAGACGGTGCACGAGCATAGCTAGGCCGCTTATGATGCCAGCGCTGCTCTCTGGGCCAATGTCCAGGTAAGTAAACTTCCGACTGACCCTGTTCTATTAGGATATGCTACCCGAAATATTTTCTTCCATACAATCTCTTATTGTTTGCGTCCAATCTGTACACCCACTGGGTGTTTTGTTGTCTTTGGTATTTGCGCTCTTCCACTCGGTCTGGGTGAGTAGGATTTGAACCGGTGGGGCACGCTAAGTGCACCCACTGGGTGTAGTCCCCAAGACCACAGTCGACTGCGGGCAGTCGACTGGGGTCTGAGTTCTTTTTTCTTTCTTTTCTTCCACTCGACCCGGGCGGACCGGTCGAATGAGATCTGAACCAGTGGGGGCACATCAAGTGCACCCACTAGGTGTAGTCCCCGAGACCGCGGTCGACTGCTAGCAATTGGCCGGGGTCTGAATAGTTCTATTCTCTCCTTTTTTTACTTGACCCGGGCGGACCGGTCGAGTTGGGTCTGAATCTGTGGGGGCACGCCAAGTGCACCCGCTGGGTGTAGTCCCTGAGACCGCAGTCGATTGCGGGCAGTCGGCTGGGGTCTAAGTGAACTTTTAAGTTTTATTCACTCGGAAGTAAATAACCTTTGATCTTGTCGATTGACACGTCTTTTACCTCCTGCAGAAATCTTGTTCTCTCATTTCTAAGTTTGCCAAGTTTGAGGAGAAGCAGAGGCAACTCAACCTCGACTTGGAGTTGGCCCGGCAAAAGTTGAAGAAAGCCGAAGATGAAGCTGCTGGTATGGAAGGTAGCTGCCTATCGACTGTTCACGTTGATCGTCTTTTAAGATATTTCTTTGATCTCTTATTTGATCCGATTGCTTCTTTTGCAGAGAAAATGAGGTTGGCTCTGGAGAAGAAGGACTTGGACCTTGCAGCTGCACAGAAGGAAGCTCAAGACAAGACTGCCCTTGCAGACCAGAAGCTGGCTTCGGTCGGAGCGTTGGAAGGGGAGGTGAACAAGCTGAAGTCCTATCTCAATGAGTCTAACCGAGAAGTAAGTCGTCTGAAGAAGGATAAGATTGCCCTGAATGAGAAGCTGGAGTCTGCGGTCCGCAAGAGAAATGACATGGAAGCCTATCTGAGAACTCTTGCCAAGAAGCTCTATCTTATGCTGGAAGGTACTCCTTTTAATCCGACTGCTTTGCTGCTTGCAAGTTAATCCTGTCCAGTCGACTCACTAACTCTTTGACTGCAGAATTCTACCAAAACTTTGACAAGGAAACCAGAAGGATCGAGACTGGTCTAGATCCTATCGTTTCTCCAGTTTGCGACGAGACTGCCATGAACGTGCTCCGACTGGAATCCCGTGTCGCCGGCGTCACAAGTTATCTCGCCCGCCTGAAGGTGGCAGTTTCACGGATCGACTCATCACTCTGTCCAGGGGCGACGCTTCAAAATGACCTGTAATCTCTGATGGCTCGGCTCAACGAGATTCCTGGTCGAGTGCAAGAATGGAAGAAGTCCTCTGCCCGGTGTGGTGCTGACGTGGCGTTGTCCTTGGTCAGAGTCCACTGCAAGGAAGCTCGTGAAGATAAGCTGGCGGCGATCAAGGTCGCCAACACCAAAAGGCACGACTTCCAGTCCTTTATGGAGACTTTCATCGCTGCTGCCACTCGGATCGCAGATGGAATCGACCTGGACGAATTCGTCGAACCCGCCAGCCCTCCTCCTGCCGAGTGAACAAACTATGAGATTTAAACATGTCTTAAATTTGCCTCGGGATATCGAGTGGTTGCTGTAACCATTAAACTCCTTCGGGCTTGATGCTTGAATACTTTTGATTTGCTGCTTGGAACTTTAGGATTTATCTGAACTGCTTTTGAGTATACTTGCGATTGCTTTTGGGATCTGCTCCATTGTATTTGTGGCGTAGCTCGGAGGAGAAGGTTGTAGTTGACCTGCGCCTCGCCATCCTTGCGGACAAGGATGGAGCGCATGTTGTATTTGTGGCGTAGCTCTTAGGGAAAGGATTTTACAAACTTAGGCGAGTACTAGACTGCAGCTAAGCCCCCGAGTGGGAGGATTGCTCATCACTCCGTAGGATTTTACAAACTTAGGCGAGTACTGGACTGTAGCTAAGCCCCCGAGTGGGAGGATTTCTCACCATTCGGTAGGATTTTACAAACATAGGCGAGTACTGGACTGCAGCTAAGCCCCCGAGTGGGAGGATTGCTCACCATTCAGTAGGATTTTACAAACTTAGGCGAGTACTGGACTGCAGCTAAGCCCCCGAGTGGGAGGATTGCTCACCACTCGGTAGGATTTTACAAACTTAGGCGAGTACTAGACTACAGCTAAGCCCCCGAGTGGGAGGATTGCTCACCACTCGGTAGGATTTTACAAACTTAGGTGAGTACTGGACTGCAGCTAAGCCCCCGAGTGGGAGGATTGCTCACCACTCGGTAGGATTTTACAAACTTAGGCGAGTACTGGACTGCAGCTAAGCCCCCGAGTGAGAGGATTGCTCACCACTCGGTAGGATTTTACAAACTTAGGCGAGTGCTGGACTGCAGCTAAGCTCACGAGTGGGAGGATTGCTCACCACTTGGTAGGATTTTATGAACTTAGGCGAAACGGGTTCGCAGCTAAGCCCCCGAGTGAGAGGCTGGCTCACCACTCGGTAGGTTGTTTGAAAACTTAGGCAAAACGGGTTCGCAGCTAAGCCCCCGAGTGGGAGGCTGGCTAACCACTACGTAGGTTGTTTGAAAACTTAGGCGAAACGGATTCACAGCTAAGTCACCCACTAGGGGTTTTCAGACGTAAACAAAAGCAACAACAATCATGCCAGAGGACTGTAAAGCTGTTGTCTTTGATAAACAAATTACAAAGGTATTTCTTATTACACTTTATTCGAATGAGTATTTAAGTATAAAAGGGGCGGAGCAGCTCTGCATTCCAAGCTCGTGGCTCGTCTTTCTGATGCTGGACACTATAAAGATGGTATGCTCCATTGCGGAGAACTCTGGTGATGATGAAGGGGCATTCCCAAGCAGGGACGAGCTTGTGTGGCTTCTGTTGATCCACTCGAAGAACCAAGTCTCCCTCTTGAAAGGCTCGACCCTCACGCTTCTGGCGTGGAATCGACACAAGTCTTGCTGATAAATGGTCGACCGGATCAAGGCCATCTCTCTTTCCTCCTCTAAGAGATCGACTGAATCTTGCCGGGCCTGTTCTGCTTCTTCTTAAGAGAAGAACTCGACTCGGGGTGCGTTGTGGAGCAAGTCACTTGGTAGAACAACTTCGGCTCCATAGACCAAAAAGAAAGGAGTTCGTCCAGTCGACCGATTAGGAGTTGTCCTCAAACCCCAAAGAACTGATGCGAGTTCATCGACCCAAGCGCCTGCTGTGTGTCTGAGATCACGCATCAGTCGGGGTTTCAGTCCTTTGAGAATTAGGCCATTTGCTCTTTCTGCTTGTCCATTCGACTGCGGGTGAGCGACTGAAGCATAGTCGACGCGTGTGCCTTGAGAAGCGCAGAAAGCTCTAAACTCATCAGAATCGAAGTTCGACCCGTTGTCAGTGATGATGCTGTGTGGAACTCCATATCTAAATGTCAATTCTCTGATAAAACTGACAGCGGTGCTGGCTTCAAGATTCTTGATAGGTTTAGCTTCAATCCATTTGGTAAAACTTGTCGACTGCTACGAGGACATGAGTGAAGCCGCTCCTACCAGTTCTCAGTGGTCCAACCATATCCAATCCCCAAACAGCAAAGGGCCAGACGAGGGGAATGGTCTTCAGGGCTGACGCTGGCTTGCGAGACATGTCAGAGTAAAACTGGCAGCCTTCACATCTGTCGACTATATCTTTCGCCATTTCATTTGCTCATGGCCAATAAAATCAGGCTCGGTATGCTTTAGCCACGATGGCCCGAGAGGACGTATGGTGACCATAGGTCCCCGAGTGGATGTCATTGAGGATTATGCGACCTTATTCTGGTGTTATGCATTTCTGGCTGACTCCAGTTGCACTTTCTCTGAACAGTTGACCCCTTATTACAGTAAAGGCCTTGGATCGACGGACGATCTGTCGAGCCTCTTCTTCATCCTCTGGGAGCTCTTTCCTAAGGATATATGCAATGTATGGCACTGTCCAGTCGGGGGTGATGACCAATACCTCCATGATTAAGTCGACCACAGCTGGAACCTCGACTTTAGTCGGATCTGTGGCACTCCTAGGCTGCGGGGGCTCTTCAGCGAAGGGATCTTCTTGAACTGAAGGTGCATGAATATGCTCCAAGAACACATTGCTGGGAATAGCTTCTATCTTGGAGCCTATCTTTGCTAAATCATCTGCTGCTTGATTTTCCAATCGGGGTACATGATGGATCTCTAACCCCTCAAACTTATTTTCCAGCTTCCTCACCGCATTGCAGTAACCAATCATGGCTGGGCTTCTGACGTCCCACTCCTTCATCACTTGAGTGACTACCAAATCTGAGTCGCCATAGACCATGAGGCGACGGACGCCGAGTGAGATGGCCATACGTAACCCATACAGGAGTGCTTCATATTCTGCTTCGTTATTGGAGGAATCAAAGTGAATCTGGAGGACATATCTGAGCTTGTCTCCTCGGGGGGATACGAGAACCACCCCGGCACTGGAACCATTCAGCATCTTGGAACCATCAAAGAACATGGTCCAGTGCTCCGAGTGAACTTGAGTCGGCAATTGTTGTTCAATCCACTCGGCGAGGAAATCTGCTATTGTCTGGGACTTAATAGCTTTCTTTGCCTCAAACTTGATATCTAATGGAAGAAGTTCAATCGCCCATTTTGCCACTCGACCAGTTGCGTCTCTATTGTTCAGAATCTCTGATAATGGGGCGTCGCTGACGGCTGTAATGGAGTGATCAGAGAAGTAATGTGCAACCTTCTTCGTGGTCATATAAATCCCATAAACAAGCTTCTGATAATGTGAATATCTTTGCTTTGATGGAGTCAAAACTTCAGAGACATAGTATACTGGGCGCTGAACTTTGTAAGCTTTTCCTTCTTCTTCCCGCTCAACTGTAAGTACTGTACTGACGACTTGTCCAGTGGCTACAATGTAAAGCAGTAAAGACTCTTTGCTGATTGGAGCAGCAAGCACCAGCTGGGTGGAAAGCAGGGCTTTAAGCTCTGCGAATGCTGCATCAGCTTCAGGAGTCCACTCGAACTTATTTGACTTCTTCATCAGTCGGTAAAGGGGCAGTGCCTTTTCACCGAGGCGAGAAATGAATCGACTTAGGGCGGCCAAGCAACCAGTAAGCTTCTGGACATCGTGCACACGCACAGGGCGTTTCATCCGGAGTATGGCACCCACTTTCTCTGGGTTGGCGTCGATCCCTCGTTCAGAAACAAGAAAACCGAGTAATTTTCCGCCTGGAACTCCAAACGTGCACTTTGATGGATTAAGCTTGATATCATACCTTCTGAGGTTGGCAAAGGTTTCAGCAAGGTCAGCCAGTAGGTCGGAACCTTTACGTGACTTGACCACAATGTCATCCATGTATGCTTCCACATTCCGACTGATCTGAGTGAGCAAGCACTTCTGAATCATCAGCATGAATGTGGCTCCAGCATTCTTCAAACCGAATGGCATAGTGACATAACAGAAGCACCCAAATGGGGTGATGAAAGCTGTTTTTATCTCGTCGGGTCCGTACAGACGGATCTGGTGGTACCCGGAATAAGCGTCCAAAAAGGACAAACGCTCGCACCCCGCAGTCGAGTCGACTATTTGGTTGATGCAAGGGAGAGGAAAGTGATCTTTCGGGCAGGCCCGATTGATATGTTTGAAGTCGATGCACATGCGAAGTGAGTTGTCCTTCTTGGGGACCATGATAACATTAGCTAACCACTTGGAGTGGTAAATCTCACGAATAAACTCAGCTTCCAGAAGCCGAGCCACCTCTTCACCGATTGCCTTCCTCTTCTGTACGGCGGACCGTCAAAGATGTTCTTTGACTAGTTTCACTTTTGGGTCGACTCACAAACGATGCTCAGCCAGTCCCCTGGGAACACCTGGCATGTCCGAAGGTTTCCATGCAAAGATGTCCCAGTTCTCACGGAGGAACTGGATGAGTGCTTCTTCCTATTTGGAGTCGAGTGTTGTTGAAATGTGAGTCGGAGCAGCATTGGGATCCGTCGGGTGAATGTGAATCGACTTTGTTTCGCCACACGACTGGAATGCTGAATCCGTGGCAGGCTTCTTGGCTCGCAACAAATCACTCGGATCTGCATTTTTTTTATTCTTGCAATTCCACTACGGCCATCTGTGCATCGGTGATCTTTGAGCCCTTCTGGAAGCACTCTTCCGCCTTCTTCCGACCACCAGTGATAGTGATCACCCCTTTGGGACCAGACATCTTCAATTTGAGGTACACGTAACATGGTCGAGCCATAAAATGTGCATAAGCTGGCCTGCCCAGAATAGCATGATAGGCACTCTGGAAATCCACAACTTCAAATGTCAACTTTTCTTTGCGGTAATTCTTGGAGTCACCGAACACCACATCGAGAGCGATCTGACCGAGTGATGCAACCTTCTTGCCGGGAATGACTCCATGGAAACTCATAATGCTTTCACTAAGTCTGGACATCAGAATGCCCATTCCTTTCAACGTCTCTGCATACACTATATTCAGGCCACTGCCACCATCCATCAGAACCTTAGTTAGTCGGGTGCCTTCGACTACTGGGTCGACCACCAACGCTTGCCTCCCAGGGGTGGCTATGTGTGCTGGGTGATCGACTGGTCGAATGTAATGGCAGTCTGGGACCACTTCAAATAACTGGGTGTCACCGAAGCGACCATGTTCACTTCTCTGTTGATGACTTTCAATCGACTCTTACTCTCAACGTCAACGAAAATCATCAGAGTGGAATTCACGTGGGGATAACCATCATCATCCTCTTCCTCGTCCTCAACCTTGTCTGTGTTGGGGAACGTAGCAGAAATTCAAAAAATTTCCTACGTGTCACCAAGATCTATCTATGGAGAAACCAGCAACGAAGGGAAGGGGAGTGCATCTACATACCCTTGTAGATCGCTATGCGGAAGCGTTCAAGAGAACGGGGTTGAAGGAGTCGTACTCGTTGTGATCTAAATCACCGGAGATCCTAGTGCCGAACGGACGGCACCTCCGCGTTCAACACACGTACAGCCCAGTGACGTCTCCCATGCCTTGATCCAGCAAGGAGAGAGGGAGAGGTTGAGGAAGACTCCATCCAGCAGCAGCACAACGGCGTGGTGGTGGTGGAGGAGCATGGCAATCCTGCAGGGCTTCGCCAAGCACCGCGGGAGAGGAGGAAGGAGATATGCAGGGCTGCGCCATGGAGAGTCCAAACTCGTATGATGGTAGCCCCAAATACCTCAACTATATATAGGGGAGAGGGAGGAGGGTGCGCCCCCTCTAGGGTTCCCACCCCTAGAGGGGCGGCAGGGTTTGAGGGGGGGCGGCCAAGGGGAGAGGGGGCGCCCCCTAGGGTGGGCCTTAGGCCCATCTGAGCCTAGGGTTTCCCCTTCTCCTCCTTTGCTGCGCCTTGGGCCTTGTGGGAGGCGCACCAGCCCACTCAGGGGCTGGTACCTTACCACTCTTGGCCCATGCAAGCCTCCGGGGCTGGTGGCCCCACTTGATGGACCCCCGGGACCCTCCCGGTGGTCCCGGTACGTTACCGATAAACCCCGAAACTTTTCCGGTGACCAAAACAGGACTTCCCATATATAAATCTTTACCTCCAGACCATTCCGGAACTCCTCATGACGTCCAGGATATCATCCGGGACTCCGAACAACATTCGGTAACCACATACAAACTTCCTTTATAACCCTAGCGTCATCGAACCTTAAGTGTGTAGACCCTACGGGTTCGGGTACCATGCAGACATGACCGAGACGTTCTCCGGTCAATAACCAACAGCGGGATCTGGATACCCATGTTGGCTCCCACATGTTCCACGATGATCTCATCGGATGAACCACGATGTCGAGGATTCAATTAATCCCGTATGCAATTCCCTTTGTCTATCGGTACGATACTTGCCCGAGATTTGATCGTCGGTATCCCGATACCTTGTTCAATCTCGTTACCGGCAATTCTCTTTACTCGTTCCGTAACACATCATCCCGTGATCAACTCCTTGATCACATTGTGCACATTATGATGATGTCCTACCGAGTGGGCCCAGAGATACCTCTCCGTCACACGGAGTGACAAATCCCAGTCTCGATTCGTGCCAACCCAATAGACACTTTCGGAGATACCCGTAGTGCACCTTTATAGCCACCCAGTTACGTTGTGACGTTTGGCACACCAAAGTATTCCTATGGTATCCGGGAGTTGCACAATCTCATGGTCTAAGGAAATGATACTTGACATTAGAAAAACTTTAGCATACGAACTACATGATCTTTGTGCTAGGCTTAGGATTGGGTCTTGTCCATCACATCATTCTCCTAATGATGTGATGCCGTTATCAACGACATCCAATGTTCATGGTCAGGAAACCGTAACCATCTATTGATCAATGAGCTAGTCAACTAGAGGCTTACTAGGGACATGGTGTTGTCTATGTATCCACACATGTATCTGAGTTTCCTATCAATACAATTCTAGCATGGATAATAAACGTTTATCATGAACAAGGAAATATAATAATAACTAATTTATTATTGCCTCTAGGGCATATTTCCAACAGTCTCCCACTTGCACTAGAGTCAATAATCCAGTTCACATCGCTATGTGATTAACACTCAAGGTCACATCCCCATGTGACTAACACCCAAAGAGTTTACTAGAGTCAATAATCTAGTTCACATTACCATGTGATTAACACTCAATGAGTTCTGGGTTTGATCATGTTATGCCTGTGAGAGATGTTATAGTCAACGGGTCTGAATCTTTCAGATCCGTGTGTGCTTTACAAATCTCTATGTCATCTCCTAGATGCAGCTACCACGTTCTATTTGGAGCTATTCCAAATAATTGTTCTACTATACGAATCCAGTTTACTACTCAGAATAATCTGGATTAGTGTCAAAGTTTGCATCGACATAACCCTTTACGACGAACTCTTTTATCACCTCCATAATCGAGAAAATTCCTTAGTCCACTAGTTAATAAGGATAACTTTGACCGATGTCCTGTGATCCATTCTTGGATCACTCTTGTACCCCTTGACTGACTCATGGCAAGGCACATTTCAGGTGCGGTACACAGCATAGCATACTGTAGAGCCTACGTCTTAAGCATAGGGGACGACCTTCGTCCTTTCTCTCTATTCCGCCGTGGTCGAGCTTTAAGTCTTAACTTCATACCTTACAACTCAGGCAAGAACTCCTTCTTCGACTGATCCATCTTGAACACCTTCAAGATCATGTCAATGTATGTGCTCATTTGAAAGTACCATTAAGCGTTTTGATCTATCCTTATAGATCTTGATGCTCAATGTTCAAGTAGCTTAATCCAGGCTTTCCATTGAAAAACACTTTCAAATAACCCTATATGCTTTCCAGAAATTCTACGTCATTTCTGATCAACAACATATATTCATCAGAAATTCTATAGTGCTCCCACTCACTTCTTTGGAAATACAAGTTTCTCATAAACTTTGTATAAACCTAAAATATTTGATCATCTCATCAAAGCATACATTCCAACTCCGAGATGCTTACTCCAGCCCTTAGAAGGATTGCTGGAGCTTTGCATACTTATTAGCATCTTTTAGGATTGACAAAACCTTCCGGTTGTATCATATACAACCTTTCCTCAAGAAAATCATCGAGGAAACAATGTTTCGACATCCTATCTGCAAGATTTCATAAATAATGCAGTAATCGCTAATATAAGTCCAACAGACTCTTAGCATCGCTATGAGTGAGAAAGTCTCATCATAGTCAACTCCTTGAACTTGTCGGAAAACATCTTAACGACAAGTCGAGCTTTCTTAATGGTGATACTTACCATCATTGTCCGTCTTCCTTTTAAAATCCATCTGTACTCAATAGCCTTACGACCATCGAGCCGTTCTGCCAAAGTCTACACTTTGTCTTCATACATGGATCCTCTCTTGGATTTTATGGCCTCGAGCCATTTATCGGAATCCGGGCCCACCATCGCTTCTTCATAGCTCGTAGGTTCATTGTTGTCTAGCAACATGACTTCCATGACAGGATTACGTACCACTCTGAAGTAGTACGCATCCTTGTCATCCTACGAGGTTTGGGAGTGACTTGATCTGAAGTCTCATATTAATATCATAAGCTTCCACTTCAATTGGTGTAGGTGCCACAGGAACAACTCTTTGTGCCCTGCTATACACTAGTTGAAGTGACGGTTCAATAACCTCATCAAGTCTCCACCATCCTCCCACTCAATTCTTTTGAGAGAAACTTTTCCTCGAGAAAGGACTCGATTCTAGAAACAATCCTTTATTGCTTTCGAATCTGAGACATGAGGTATACCCAACTGTTTCGGGTGTCCTATGAAGATGCATTTATCCGCTTTGGGTTCGAGCTTATCAGCCTGAAACTTTTCCACATAAGCGTCGCAGCCCCAAACTTTTGAGAAGTGACAGCTTAGGTTTCTCTAAACCATAGTTCATATGGTGTCATCTCATCAGAATTACGTGGTGCTCTATTTAAAGTGAATGTGGTTGTCTCTAATGCCTAACCCATAAACTATTGTGGTAATTCGATAAGAGACATCATGGTATGCATCATATCAAATAGGGTGCAGTTATGATGTTCGGACACACCATCACACTATGGTGTTCCAGGCTGTATCAATTGTGAAACAATTTCCACAATGTCTTAATTCTATGCCAAACTCGTAATTCAGATATTCATCTCTATGATCATATCATAGATATTTTATCCTCTTGTCACGACGATCTTTCAACTTCACCCTGAAATTACTTGAACCTTTCAATAATTCAGACTCGTGATTCATCAAGTAAATATACTCAACATCTACTCAAATTATCTGTGAAGTAAGAACATAACAATATCCACTACACGCCTCAGCACTCATTGGACTGCATACATCAAAATGTATTACTTCCAACAAGTTGCTTTCTAGTTCCATTTTACTGAAAACGAGGCTTTCAGTCATCTTGCCCATGTGGTATGATTTGCATGTCTCAAGTGATTCAAAATCAAGTGAGTCCGAACGGTCCATTTGCATGGAGTTTCTTCATGCATATACACCAATAGACATGGTTCGCATGTCTCAAACTTTTCAAAAACGAGTGAGCCCAAAGATCCATCAACATGGAGCTTCTTCATGCGTTTTATACCGATATGACTTACGTGGCTGTGCCACAAGTAGGTGGTACTATCATTACTATCTTTTGGCATGAACATGTGTATCACTACGATGGAGATTCAATAAACCATTCATTTTAGGTGTAAGACCATTGAAGGTATTATTCAAATAAACAGAGTAACCATCATTCTCCTTAAATGAATAACCGTATTGCGATAGACATAATCCAATCATGTCTATGCTCAACGCAAACACCAATCTCGATGGTAGAGGGAGCGTACGATATTTGATCAACCTTGGAAATACTTCCAACACATATCGTCATCTCACCTTTAGCTAGTCTCCGTTTATTCCGTAGCTTTTATTTCGAGTTACTAGCACTTAGCAACCGAACCGGTATCTAGTACCCTGGTGCTACTAGGAGTACTAGTAAAGTACACATCAACACAATGTATATCCAATATACTTCTATCGACCTTGCCAGCCTTCTAATCTACCAAGTATCTAGGGTAATTCTGCTCCATGGCTGTTCCCCTTATCACAGAAGCACTTAGTCTCGGGTTTGGGTTCAACCTTGGGTTTCTTCACTAGAGCAGCAGCTGATTTGCAATTTCATGAAGCATCCCTTTTTCCCTTGCCCTTCTTGAAACTAGTGGTTTCACCAACCATCAACAATTGATGCTCCTTCTTGATTTCTACTTTCGTGGTGTCAAACATCGCGAATATCTCAAGGATCATCATATATGTCCCTAATACATTATAGTTCATCACGAAGCTCTAGCAGCTTGGTGGTAATGACTTCGGAGAAACATCACTATCTCATCTGGAAGATCAACTCCCACTCGATTCAAATGATTGTTGTACTCAGACAATCTGAGCACAAGCTCAACAATTGAGCTTTTCTCCTTAGTTTGCAGGCTAAGAAAATCGTTGGAGGTCTCATACCTCTGTTGGAAATATGCTCTAGAGGCAATAATAAATTGATTATTATTATATTTCCTTATTCATGATAATCGTTTATTATCCATGCTGGAATTGTATTGATAGGAAACTCAGATACATGTGTGGATACATAGACAACACCATGTCCCTAGTAAGCCTCTAGTTGACTAGCTCGTTGATCAATAGATGGTTACGGTTTCCTGACCATGGACATTGGATGTCGTTGATAACGGGATCACATCATTAGGAGAATGATGTAATGGACAAGACCCAATCCTAAGCCTAGCACAAGATCATGTAGTTCGTATGCTAAAGCTTTTCTAATGTCAAGTATCATTTCCTTAGACCATGAGATTGTGCAACTCCCGGATACCGTAGGAGTTCTTTGGGTGTGCCAAACGTCACAACGTAACTGGGTGGCTATAAAGGTACACTACGGGTATCTCTGAAAGTGTCTGTTGGGTTGGCACGAATCGAGATTGGGATTTGTCACTCCGTGTAAACGGAGAGGTATCTCTGGGCCCACTCGGTAGGACATCATCATAATGTGCACAATGTGACCAAGGGGTTGATCACGGGATGATGTGTTACGGAACGAGTAAAGAGAATTGCCGGTAACGAGATTGAACAAGGTATCGGTATACCGACGATCGAATCTCGGGCAAGTACCATACCGCTAGACAAAGGGAATTGTATACAGGATCGATCGAGTCCTTGACATCGTGGTTCATCCGATGAGATCATCGTGGAACATGTGGGAGCCAACATGGGTATCCAGATCCCGCTGTTGGTTATTGACCGGAGAACGTCTCGGTCATGTCTGCATGTCTCCCGAACCCGTAGGGTCTACACACTTAAGGTTCGATGACCCTAGGGTTATAAAGGAAGCTTGTATGTGGTTACCGAATGTTGTTCGGAGTCCCGGATGAGATCCCAGACGTCACGAGGAGTTCCGGAATGGTCCGGAGGTAAAGATTTATATATAGGAAGTCCTGTTTCGGCCATCGGGACAAGTTTCGGGGTCATCGGTATTGTACCGGGACCACCGGAAGGGTCCCGGGGGCCCACCGGGTGGGGCCACCTGCCCCGGGGGGCCACATGGGCTGTAGGGGGTGCGCCTTGGCCTACATGGGCCAAGGGCACCAGCCCCTAGAGGCCCATGCGCCAAGATATAGAAAAAAGGGGAGAGTCCTAAAGGGGGAAGGCACCTCCGAGGTGCCTTGGGGAGGATGGACTCCTCCCCCCCTCTTAGCCGCACCCCTTCCTTGGAGGAAGGGGCAAGGCTGCGCCTCCCCCCTCCCCCCTGCCCCTATATATAGTGGAGGGGAGGGAGGGCATCCATACCTGAGCCCTTGGCGCCTCCCTCCCTCCCGTGACACCTCCTCCTCTCCCGTAGGTGCTTGGCGAAGCCCTGCAGGATTGCCACGCTCCTCCATCACCACCACGCCGTTGTGCTGCTGCTGGATGGAGTCTTCCTCAACCTCTCCCTCTCTCCTTGCTGGATCAAGGCGTGGGAGACATCGTCGAGCTGTACGTGTGTTGAACGCGGAGGTGCCGTCCGTTCGGCACTAGGATCATCGGTGATCTGAATCACGACGAGTACGACTCCATCAACCCCGTTCACTTGAACGCTTCCGCTTAGCGATCTACAAGGGTATGTAGATGCAATCTCCTTCCCCTCGTTGCTGGTCTCTCCATAGATAGATCTTGGTGACACGTAGGAAAATTTTGAATTTCTGCTACGTTCCCCAACAGTGGCATCATGAGCTAGGTCTATTGCGTAGATTCTTTGCACGAGTAGAACACAAAGTAGTTATGGGCATTGATATTGTTCAATATGCTTGCCGTTACTAGTCTTATCTTGATTCGGCGGCATCGTGGGATGAAGCGGCCCGGACCAACCTTACACGTACGCTTACGTGAGACCGGTTCCACCGACAAACATGCACTAGTTGCATAAGGTGGCTGGCGGGTGTCTGTCTCTCCCACTTTAGTCGGATCGGATTCGATGAAAAGGGTCCTTATGAAGGGTAAATAGCAATTGGCATATCACGTTGTGGTTCATGCGTAGGTAAGAAACGTTCTTGCTAGAAACCCATAGCAGCCACGTAAAACATGCAAACAACAATTAGAGGACGTCTAACTTGTTTTTGCAGGGTATGCTATGTGATGTGATATGGCCAAAGGATGTGATGAATGATATATGTGATGTATGAGATTGATCATGTTCTTGTAATAGGAATCACGACTTGCATGTCGATGAGTATGACAACTGGCAGGAGCCATAGGAGTTGTCTTTATTTATTTGTGACCTGCGTGTCAACTTAAACGTCATGTAATTACTTTACTTTATTGCTAACCGTTAGCCATAGTAGTAGAAGTAATAGTTGGCGAGGCAACTTCATGAAGACACGATGATGGAGATCATGATGATGGAGATCATGGTGTCATGCCGGTGATGATGATGATCATGGAGCCCCGAAGATGGAGATGAAAAGGAGCAAAGTGATGATGGCCATATCATGTCACTATTTGATTGCATGTGATGTTTATCATGTTTATACATCTTATTTGCTTAGAACGACGGTAGTAAATAAGATGATCCCTTACAACAATTTCAAGAAGTGTTCTCCCCTAACTGTGCACCGTTGCGACAGTTCGTGTTTCGAAGCACCACGTGATGATCGGGTGTTAGATTCTAACGTTCACATACAACGGGTGTAAGACAGATTTACACACGCGAAACACTTAGGGTTAACTTGACGAGCCTAGCATGTACAGACATGGCCTCGGAACACGGAGACCGAAAGGTCGAACATGAGTCGTATAGAAGATACGATCAACATGAAGATGTTCACCGATGATGACTAGTCCGTCTCACGTGATGATCGGACACGGCCTAGTTTGACTCGGATCATGTAATCACTTAGATGACTAGAGGGATGTCTATCTGAGTGGGAGTTCATAAGATGAACTTAATTATCCTGAACATAGTCAAAAGGATTTTGCAAATTATGTCGTAGCTCACGCTATAGTTCTACTGTTTAGATATGTTCCTAGAGAAAAATTAGTTGAGAGTTGATAGTAGCAATTATGCGGACTAGGTCCGTAAACTGAGGATTGTCCTCATTGCTTCATAGAAGGCTTATGTCCTTAATGCACCGCTCAGTGTGCTGAACCTCGAACGTTGTCTGTGGTTGTTGCGAACATCTGACATACACGTTTTGATAACTACGTGATAGTTCAGTTAAACGGTTTAGAGTTGAGGCACCAAAGACGTTTTTGAAACGTCGCGAAACATATGAGATGTTTTGAGGGCTGAAATTGGGATTTCAGGCTCGTGCCCATGTCAAGAGGTATAAGACCTCCGATGACTTTCTTAACCTACAAACTAAGGAGAAAAGCTCAATTGTTGAGCTTGTGCTCAGATTGTCTGAGTACAACAATCATTTGAATCGAGTGGGAGTTGATCTTCCAGATAAGACAGTGATGGTTCTCCAAAGTCATTGCCACCAAGCTATTAGAGCTTCGTGATGAACTATAACATATCAGGGATAGATATGATGATCCTTGAGGTATTCGCGATGTTTGACACCGCGAAAGTAGAAATCAAGAAGGAGCATCAATTGTTGATGGTTGGTGAAACCACTAGTTTCAAGAAGGGCAAGGGCAAGAA
Source organism: Triticum aestivum (assembly GCF_018294505.1). Taxonomy (NCBI): domain Eukaryota; kingdom Viridiplantae; phylum Streptophyta; class Magnoliopsida; order Poales; family Poaceae; genus Triticum; species Triticum aestivum. Next base: position 146,489,693 of record NC_057809.1, read on the forward strand.
GGGATACTTCATGAAACGGCAAATCAGCTGCTGCTCTAGTGAAGAAACCCAAGGTAAAACCCAAACCCGAGACTAAGTGCTTCTGTAATAAGGGGAACAACCACTAGAGCAGAATTACCCTAGATACTTGGTAGATAAGAAGGCTGGCAAGGTCGATAGAAGTATATTGGATATACATTATGTTGATGTGTACTTTACTAGTACTCCTAGTAGCACCAGGGTATTAAGATACCGGTTCGGTTGCTAAGTGTTAGTAACTCGAAACAAAAGGCTACGGAATAAACGGAGACTAGCTAAAGGTGAGCTGACGATATGTGTTGGAAGTTTTTCCAAGCTTGATATGATCAAGCATCGCACGCTCCCTCTACCAAAGAGATTGGTGTTAAACCTAAATAATTGTTATTTGGTGTTTGCGTTGAGCATAGACATGATTGGATTACGTCTATCGCAATACGGTTATTCATTTAAGGAGAATAATGGTTACTCTGTTTATTTGAATAATACCTTCAATGGTCTTACACCTAAAATGAATGGTTTATTAAATCTCGATCGTAGTGATACACATGTTCATGCCAAAAGATAGTAATGATAGTACCACCTACTTGTGGCACTGCCACGTAAGTCATATCGGTATAAAACGCATGAAGAAGCTCCATATTGATGGATCTTTGGGCTCACTCGTTTTTGAAAAGTTTGAGACATGCGAACCATGTCTATTGGTGTATATGCATGAAGAAACTCCATGCAAATGGACCGTTTTGACTCACTTGATTTTGAATCACTTGAGATATGCAAATCATACCACATGGGCAAGATGACTGAAAAGCCTCATTTTCAGTAAGATGGAACAAGATAGCAACTTGTTGGAAGTAACACATTTTGATGTGTGCAGTCCAATGAGTGCTGAGGCATGCAGTGAATATCGTTATGTTCTTACTTCACAGATGATTTGAGTAGATGTTGAGTATATTTACTTGATGAATCACGAGTCTGAATTATTGAAAGGTTCAAATAATTTCAGTGTGAAGTTGGAAGATCGTCGTGATAAGAGGATAAAAATATCTATGATATGATCATAGAGATGAATATCTGAGTTACGAGTTTTGGCACACAATTAAGACATTGTGGAAATTGTTTCACAATTAATACCGCCTGGAACACCATAGTATGATGGTGTGTCCGAACATCATAGTTGCACCCTATTGGATATGATGCATACCATGATGTCTCTTATCGAATTACCACTATTGTTCATGGGTTAGGCATTAGAGACAACCACATTCACTTTAAATAGGGCACCACGTAATTCCGTTGAGATGACACCGTATGAATTATGGTTTAGAGAAACCTAAGTTGTCGTTTCTTAAAAGTTTGGGGCTGCGACTCTTATATGAAAAAGTTTCAGGTTGATAAGCTCGAACCCAAAGCGGATAAAATACATCTTCATAGGACACCCAAAACAGTTGGGTATACCTCCTAATTCAGATCCGAAAGCAATATGGATTGTTTCTTGAATCGGGTCCTTTCTCGAGAAAAGTTTGTCTCGGAAAGTTGAGTGGGAGGATGGTGGAGACTTGATGAGGTTATTGAACCGTCACTTCAACAAGTGTGTAGCAGGGCACAGGAAGTTGTTCCTGTGGCACCTACACCAATTGAAGTAGAAGCTTATGATAGTGATCATGAAGTTTCGGATCAAGTCACTGTCATACCTCGTAGGGTGACAAGGATACGTACTACTTCAGAGTGGTACAGTAATCCTGTCTTGAAGGTCATGTTGCTAGACAACAATGAACCTACGAGCTATGGAGAAGCGATGGTGGGCCCAAATTCCGACAAATGGTTAGAAGCCATAAAATCCGAGATAGGATCCATGTATGAAAACAAAGTGTAGACTTTGGCAGAACAACTCAATGGTCGTAAGGCTGTTGAGTGCAGATGGATTTTGAAAGGAAGACAGACAATGATGGTAAGTGTCACCATTGAGAAAGCTCGACTTGTCGTTAAGATGTTTTTTCGACAAGTTCAAGGAGTTGACTACGATGAGACTTTCTCACTCGTAGCGATGCTAAGAGTCTGTTGGAATTATATTAGCAATTACTGCATTATTTATGAAATCTTGCAGATAGGATGTCAAAAACATTGTTTCCTCGACGATTTTTGAGGAAAGGTTGTATGTGATACAACCGGAAGGTTTTGTCCATCCTGAAATATGCTAATAAGTATGCAAAGCTCCAGCAATCCTTCTCAGGACTGGAGTGAGCATCTCGGAGTTGGAATGTATGCTTTGATGATGATCAAAGATTTTGGGTGTATACAAAGTTTATGAGAAACTTGTATTTCCAAAGAAGTGAGTGGGAGCACTATAGAATTTCTGATGAGTATATGTTGTTGACATATTAATGATCAGAAATGACGTAGAATTTCTGGAAAGCATATAGGGTTATTTGGAAAGTGTTTTCAATGGAAAACCTGGATTAAGCTACTTGAACATTGAGCATCAAGATCCATAAGGATAGATCAAAACGCTTAATAGTACTTTCAAATGAGCACATGCCTTGACGTGATCTTGAAGGTGTTCAAGATGGATCAGTCAAAGAAGGAGTTCTTGACTGAGTTGTAAGGTATGAAGTTAAGACTTAAAGCTCGACCATGGCAGAATAGAGAGAAAGGAACGAAGGTCGTCCCCTATGCTTAAGACATAGGCTCTACAGTATGCTATGCTGTGTACCGCACCTGAAGTGTGCTTTACCATGAGTCAGTCAAGGGGTACAAGAGTGATCCAAGAATGGATCACAGGACAGCGGTCAAAGTTATCCTTAGTAACTAGTGGACTAATGAATTTTCTCAATTATGGAGGTGGTAAAAGAGTTCGTCGTAGAGGGTTACGTCGATGCAAGCTTAACACCTATCCGGATAGCTCTGAGTAGAGATACCGGATACATATAATGGAGCAACAATTTAGAATAGCTCCAAGTAGAACAGTTATTTGGAATAGCTCCAAATAGAACGTGGTAGCTGCATCTAGGAGATGACATAGAGATTTGTAAAGCACACACGGATCTGAAAGGTTCAGACCCGTTGACTATAACCTCTCTCACAAGCATAACATGATCAAACCCAGAACTCATCGAGTGTTAATCACATGGTAAATGTGAACTAGATTATTGACTCTAGTAAACTATTTGGGTGTTAGTCACATGGGGATGTGACCTTGAGTGTTAATCACATATCGATGTGAACTAGATTATTGACTCTAGTGCAAGTGGGAGACTGTTGGAAATATGCCCTAGAGGCAATAATAAATTGATTATTATTATATTTCCTTGTTCATGATAATCGTTTATTATCCATGCTAGAATTGTATTGATAGGAAACTCAGATACATGTGTGGATACATAGACAACACCATGTCCCTAGTAAGCCTCTAGTTGACTAGCTCGTTAATCAATAGATGGTTACGGTTTCCTGACCATGGACATTGGATGTCGTTGATAACGGGATCACATCATTAGGAGAATGATGTGATGGACAAGACCCAATCCTAAGCCTAGCACAAGATCATGTAGTTCGTATGCTAAAGCTTTTCTAATGTCAAGTATCATTTCCTTAGACCATGAGATTGTGCAACTCCCGGATACCGTAGGAGTGCTTTGGGTGTGCCAAACGTCACAACGTAACTGGGTGGCTATAAAGGTACACTACGGGTATCTCTGAAAGTGTCTGTTGGGTTGGCACGAATCGAGATTGGGATTTGTCACTCCGTGTAAACGGAGAGGTATCTCTGGGCCCACTCGGTAGGACATCATCATAATGTGCACAATGTGACCAAGGGGTTGATCACGGGATGATGTGTTACGGAACGAGTAAAGAGACTTGCCGGTAACGAGATTGAACAAGGTATCGGTATACTGACGATCGAATCTCGGGCAAGTACCATACCGCTAGACAAAGGGAATTGTATACAGGATTGATTGAGTCCTTGACATCGTGGTTCATCCGATGAGATCATCGTGGAACATGTGGGAGCCAACATGGGTATCCAGATCCCGCTGTTGGTTATTGACCGGAGAATGTCTCGGTCATGTCTGCATGTCTCCCGAACCCGTAGGGTCTACACACTTAAGGTTCGATGACGCTAGGGTTATAAAGGAAGCTTGTATGTGGTTACCGAATGTTGTTTGGAGTCCCGGATGAGATCCCGGACGTCACGAGGAGTTCCGGAATGGTCCGGAGGTAAAGATTTATATATAGGAAGTCCTGTTTCGGCCATCGGGACAAGTTTCGGGGTCATCGGTATTGTACCGGGACCACCGGAAGGGTCCCGGGGGCCCACCGGGTGGGGCCACCTGCCCCGGGGGGCCACATGGGCTGTAGGGGGTGCGCCTTGGCCTACATGGGCCAAGGGCACCAGCCCCTAGAGGCCCATGCGCCAAGATATAGGAAAAAGGGGAGAGTCCTAAAGGGGGAAGGCACCTCCGAGGTGCCTTGGGGAGGATGGACTCCTCCCCCCTCTTAGCCGCACCCCTTCCTTGGAGGAAGGGGCAAGGCTGCGCCTCCCCCCTCTCCCCTGCCCCTATATATAGTGGAGGGGAGGGAGGGCATCCATACCTAAGCCCTTGGCGCCTCCCTCCCTCCCGTGACACCTCCTCCTCTCCCGTAGGTGCTTGGCGAAGCCCTGCAGGATTGCCACGCTCCTCCATCACCACCACGCCGTTGTGCTGCTGCTGGATGGAGTCTTCCTCAACCTCTCCCTCTCTCCTTGCTGGATCAAGGCGTGGGAGACATCGTCGAGCTGTACGTGTGTTGAACGCGGAGGTGCCGTCCGTTCGGCACTAGGATCATCGGTGATCTGAATCACGACGAGTACGACTCCATCAACCCCGTTCACTTGAACGCTTCCGCTTAGCGATCTACAAGGGTATGTAGATGCACTCTCCTTCCCCTCGTTGCTGGTCTCTCCATAGATAGATCTTGGTGACACGTAGGAAAATTTTGAATTTCTGCTATGTTCCCCAACAACCTCTTGACGTGGGCATGAGCCTGAAATCCCAATTTCAGCCCTCGAAACATCTCATATGTTTCGCGATGTTTCAAAACGTCTTCGGTGCCTCAATTCTAAACCGTTTAACTGAACTATCACATAGTTATCAAAATGTGTATGTCAGATGTTCGCAACATCCACAGACGACGTTCGAGGTTCAGCACACTGAGCGGTGCATTAAGGACATAAGCCTTCTATGAAGCAATGAGGACAATCCTCAGTTTACGGACCTAGTCCGCATAATTGCTACTATCAACTTTCAACTAAATTTTCTCTAGGAACATATCTAAACAGTAGAACTGAAGCGCGAGCTACGACATAATTTGCAAAGACCTTTTGACTATGTTCAGGATAATCAAGTTCATCTTATGAACTCCCACTCAGATAGACATCCCTCCAATCATCTGAGTGATTACATGATCCGAATCAACTAGGCCGTGTCCGATCATCACGTGAGACGGACTAGTCAACATCGGTGAACATCTTCATGTTGATCGTATCTACCATACGACTCATGCTCGACCTTTCGGTCTCTTGTGTTCCGAGGCCATGTCTGTACATGCTAGGCTCGTCAAGTTAACCTAAGTGTTTCGCGTGTGTAAATCTGTCTTACACCCGTTGTATGTGAATGTTAGAATCTAACACCCGATCATCACGTGGTGCTTCGAAACAACGAACTGTCGCAACGGTGCACAGTTAGGGGGAACACTTTCTTGAAATTTTAATGAGGGATCATCTTATTTACTACCTTCGTTCTAAGAAAATAAGATGTATAAACATGATAAACATCACATGAAATCAAATAGTGACATGATATGGCCAATATCATATTGCTCCTTTTGATCTCCATCTTCGGGGCTTCATGATCATCATCGTCACCGGCATGACACCATGATCTCCATCATCGTGTCTTCATGAAGTTGTCTCGCCAACTATTACTTCTACTACTATGGCTACCGGTTAGCAATTAAGTAAAGTAATTACATGACGTTTATGTTGACACGCAGGTCATAAATAAATTAAGACAACTCCTATGGCTCCTGCCGGTTGTCATACTCATCGACATGCAAGTCGTGATTCCTATTACAAGAACATGATCATCTCATACATCACATATATCATTCATCACATCCTTTGGCCATATCACATCACATAGCATACGCTGCAAAAACAAGTTAGACGTCCTCTAATTGTTGTTTGCATGTTTTACGTGGCTGCTATGGGTTTCTAGCAAGAACGTTTCTTACCTGCGCAAAAACCACAACTTGATATGCCAATTGCTATTTACCCTTCATAAGGACCCTTTTCATCGAATCCGATCCGACTAAAGTGGGAGAGACAGACACCCGCTAGCCACCTTATGCAACTAGTGCATGTGAGTCGGTGGAACCAGTCTCACATAAGAGTACGTGTAAGGTCGGCCCGGGCCGCTTCATCCCACAATGCCACCGAATCAAGAGTGGACTAGTAACGGTAAGCATATTGAACAAAATCAACGCCCACAACTACTTTGTGTTCTACTCGTGCATAGAAACTACGCATAGACCTATCTCATGATGCCACTGTTGGGGAACGTAGCAGAAATTCAAAAATTTCCCTACGTGTCACCAAGATCTATCTATGGAGAAACCAGCAACGAAGGGAAGGAGAGTGCATCTACATACCCTTGTAGATTGCTATGCGGAAGCGTTCAAGAGAACGGGGTTGAAGGAGTCGTACTCGTCGTGATCCAAATCACCGGAGATCCTAGTGCCGAACGGACGGCACCTCCGCGTTCAACACACGTATAACCCGGTGACGTCTCCCATGCCTTGATCCAGCAAGGAGAGAGGAAGAGGTTGAGGAAGACTCCATCCAGCAGCAGCACAATGGTGTGGTGGTGGTGGAGGAGCATGGCAATCCTGCAGGGCTTCGCCAAGCACCGCGGGAGAGGAGGAAGTAGATATGCAGGGCTGCGCCATGGAGAGGTCCAAACTCGTATGATGGCAGCCCCAAATACCTCAACTATATATAGGGGAGAGGGAGGAGGGTGCGCCCCCTCTAGGGTTCCCATCCCTAGAGGGGCGGCAGGGTTTGAGGGGGGCGGCCAAGGGGAGAGGGGGGCGCCCCCTAGGGTGGGCCTTAGGCCCATCTGAGCCTAGGGTTTCCCCTTCTCCTCCTTTGCTGCGCCTTGGGCCTTGTGGGAGGCGCACCAGCCCACTCAGGGGCTGGTCCCTTACCACTCTTGGCCCATGCAAGCCTCTGGGGCTGGTGGCCCCACTTGGTGGACCTCCGGGACCCTCCCGGTGGTCCCGGTACGTTACCGATAAACCCCAAAACTTTTCCGGTGACCAAAACAGGACTTCCCATATATAAATCTTTACCTCCGGACCATTCCAAAACTCCTCGTGACGTCCGGGGATCTCATCCGGGACTCCGAACAACATTCGGTAACCACATACAAACTTCCTTTATAACCCTAGCATCATCGAACCTTAAGTGTGTAGACCCTACGGGTTCAGAAACCATGCAGACATGACCGAGACGTTCTCCGGTCAATAACCAACAGCGGGATCTGGATACCCATGTTGGCTCCCATATGTTCCACGATGATCTCATCGGATGAACCACGATGTCGAGGATTCAATCAATCCCGTATGCAATTCCCTTTGTCTATCGGTATGATACTTGCCCGAGATTCGATCGTCGGTATCCCGATACCTTGTTCAATCTTGTTACCGGCAATTCTCTTTACTCGTTCCGTAACACATCATCCCATGATCAACTCCTTGATCACATTGTGCACATTATGATGATGTCCTACCGAGTGGGCCCAGAGATACCTCTCCGTCACACGGAGTGACAAATCCCAGTCTCGATTCGTGCCAACCCAACAGACACTTTCGGAGATACCCGTAGTGCACCTTTATAGCCACCCAGTTACGTTGTGACGTTTGGCACACCCAAAGTATTCCTACGGTATCCGGGAGTTGCACAATCTCATGGTCTAAGGAAATGATACTTGACATTAGAAAAGCTTTAGCATACGAACTACACGATCTTTGTGCTAGGCTTAGGATTGGGTCTTGTCCATCACATCATTCTCCTAATGATGTGATCCCGTTATCAACGACATCCAATGTCCATGGTCAGGAAACCGTAACCATCTATTGATCAACGAGCTAGTCAACTAGAGGCTTACTAGGGACATGGTGTTGTCTATGTATCCACACATGTATCTGAGTTTCCTATCAATACAATTCTAGCATGGATAATAAACGTTTATCATGAACAAGGAAATATAATAATAACTAATTTATTATTGCCTCTAGGGCATATTTCCAACAGTCTGTTTGTTTCTCCTTTTTCTTGGGTTGTTTCTCTAGGAATTGCTGTATTAGGAGTCGACACTGTCAAGTGGTATGCTTCGGGTAAATGAAATTACCCTCTTCATCTTTTTTGGTGTGAATGTGGCATGGTAAATCCAGCATATCATTTCCATCATGATCTTTTACTTTCTTGGGGTTCCACGACCCTTTGGGCTTCCCCTTGAATTTTCCTTGGGTCACGGCTAAGACTTCACCAGGAGCGGCTGGCTCGGCTTTGCGCTTCTGCTTCCGACTGGAGTTTCCTCCTCCGGTCTCGTGGGCGAATGTTTTGTGCTTGCCACTCCGGAGTCGGTCTTCTTCTTCACCGTTGGCGTACTTGGTGGCAATTTCCATCATCCCAGTCAGAGTCATAGCTCCTGTCCGACCGAATTTCATATTCAACTCCCGATATTTGGCACCTTCTTTAAAGGCACAAATTGCCTGATGATCAGACACATTCTCCACCGTGTGGTGCAATGTGATCCATCTCTAGATATAATCTCTCAAAGTTTCATTCGGTTTCTGAACGCAACATTGTAATTCTGTTAGCCCTGCCGGCCGTTTGCAAGTACCTTCAAATGTTCTAACAAATACTCGGGCAAGATCTTCCCAAGTATAAATGCTAACAGGCGCTAACTGAAGCCACGCCATGGCTGAGCCCTCCAACATCAAAGGAAGGTGTTTCATGGCCACCTCATCATTGCCACCACCGATATGAACAACCACTCGGTAATCTTCAAGCCAAGTATCAGGCTTGGACTCTCCAGTGAACTTACTGACTCCAGTCGCCAACCTGAAGTTGGGAGGAATCACCGCAGCCCTGATGACTCTGCTGAAGCACTCCGGACCTGAGACATGCACTCTGCTGCTGGTTGGAAAGTCTCTGTCGGGACCTTCTCTGTGATCTCTATTTCTGTCGACCAGACCCTGAACGAGAATAGATCTCGCGTCAAAGCCCGGTTCCCTGGGGTCGACTGGAATCCTTCGCCCACCACTGCGAGGGCGTCTATCATCCTGTTGCCGAGGCACGTACGATCCACTCCTTGGGAGAGGCGTGGGCACTCGACGATGATCGTCGTGATCGAGTCGGTGATCATACTGCTCGCGGCTTCTGTACTGATCTCGCTGGTCTCCACTCCCTTCACGCCTCGGGGGCGATCTCAGACTATGGGCCGACTGGACAGTGTCTGCCACCACGGATCTACTATGGATCCTATTCCGCGACTGAGATACTGCTGTATTCTGCTCTCCCGCCGCACGGAGCAAGGCCCGGATCTGCACCAGACCTCGACCAGCTTCTGACTGGGAAGGTTGGATTGACTCCGCTATTCGGGCCACAGCTGCGAGATTCTGGATCGGGGTTCGGTATACCTAAGTCGGAGGCGGAAAAAGTTGGCGTCGACTGGACTCGGGGATACGCTGCCGAGCACGCTCGTCGAGTGCGTGCTGGAGGTTCTCCAGTCGAGTGCGCTCAGCCAAGTTGGCTAGGCGCGCCTCCTCCAAGGCCTGAGCCTCAGGGGTTTCTCCAACGATAGGAGTGTGAAGTGCATCCATGTTCCGGCGGCGAAGTTCGTCCCTTCTCTGTGAAGAGAGGGGTTCGGGTCGGTACTCTTCGTGGACACGCGACGGATCGCCGCCACCATCGCCTCCGTCCTCACGGGTGAAGCCAGGAGGACTACGTGGTCCATTGACCATCAAAACTTCAGTCGCGGGGTCGCTGCTGTCGCACTCGGATGCAGTCTCTACAGAGCCAGTCCACAGGTCGAACAGGCCGTAGAGAGTTTCGTCGGGCTCGATTGCCGCGACCTGGGAGGTGGCCGATTGGCGAGCCACCGCATGCCTCACCCACCGCTGAAACCTCGACCGACCGGAACGTTTGCCCCGGTGGGCTGCGGGGAGGGAGGTCGGCATGGGAGCCGACCGATACTGAGTCGACGGCTGCCGAAGGAGGACGCCACGGACGCACGCGCGAAAGTGCGTTGCCCCGCGGACGGGGAGCGCCTCGACGTCGAGTGGCGCTTCCTGGAGCCAAGCGGAGTCGTCGCCGATGAATACGAGCGCACCGAGACGGATCTCGTGGCCCTTGGCCAAACCTCCGCCTGAAACCATGTTGATGGGGATCGGAAAAAATCGCAACTTCTCCAACAAGTCGCTAAGACACCTGCCCCACGGTGGGCGCCAACTGTCGTGGTTCTAAGTCTGACAGTAGAATGGGGGGTAGAAATGTAGAGGCGAGATCTTATCTATGGAGGAGTTGTACGCAGGAGTTTTATGAGTTCAGGCCCTTCTCGGAGAAAGTAACAACCCTACGTCTCGGAGCCCGAAGGCGGTCGACTGGATTATATGCGTGTGTGTTATAGAAAAGTGCGAACCCTTGTGCCTGTGGAGGGGGTGGCTTATATAGAGTGCGACAGGACCCCAGCCAGCCCACGTCACAGAGGGTTTAAGGTACATAAAGAAGGAAACGTTACTGGTAACGCCTGCAATAAAGATACATAATGGCCATTAAAGCTATGACTTAATTCCCGACAGAGTGAAGAGGGATCTTCTGGTAGTCGAGTTGATTATCTATACGGTTGAGTGTCTTCAGGATTGTCGAGTGGAACATAACTTCATAGTCGAGTGGATGATGATTTTTATTCGAATGCTTCTGGTACCTTTAAGGATGTTCTTGGGGAGGGTATCTTGAACCGATCCATGACCCTACTCTAGATACATAGCTTCGTCACCGCCCTCCTACTGCTCCAGGGCATGGATCGCCAATTCTACCTAGGATTGCCGGTGTACGAATTCATATGGAGTGTACTCCTGGTAGTATTCTTAGACTCAAAGTTTGGGCGCTCTTCTTTTCGAAACTGAACTCAATGTTTTCATGATTTGCCCACGTTGTCTATGAGAGGATCATCTGAGCGTCTTTGGTTGAGGAGCAGAAGATTGTGAAGGTGTTCAACATTCGGAAGACCAAGGAAACCAGCAAGAGCTACACAATTGTGCGAGGTAGGCATCTCCGTGATGTCCTTGCAGTGACGTTCTCACTGCCGCCCTTGCAGGATTCCGCCACTGACGTCCCTTCCTCGTTGTCTCGTCCCTGCCACCGCTTCTGTCCTCAGCGGAATCTGCCATTGCCCGGCCGTGCCTATGGTCGTCGTGGTCGTTCATTCACTGGATGTCTTGATGTGTTCTCAAAATACATTAAAACTGTCATCAGATTTTCATTTTCAAAAAGAGTGCCGGAGACGTCCACTCATCTCTGCAAGGACTGTCTGTTTGCCGCCGCAGTTTGGTCTCACGTCCAGGTGTGGACGGGCGAGGACTCTGAGGCCACGCCCACGTTGCCCCTTCGATGGGGATTTCGGACTGGTGAGATTCGTTCACTACCAATTTGCCCAAGGATGATAAAAGAAGGCGGAGCGGGCATTTCCTTTACACCATCTGAAACATCTGAAAGGAGCGAAACCGACGCATCTTCAATGGAACTCGCCTCACGCACCTTGAGGTAGCAGCTATTGCCTTCGACGACATCAAGCAAAGGACGTTGGCCTTTGGCCGTGCACAGGTGGCAGCCGGTATCGGTTGATTCGTGCCATCATGCTGTTCTTTTCTAGAGGGTTTTTGTCCGGTCTCTCTTTAAAAACCGGATCTCTGTTGTACATAAACTACCTTCTTATATGAAAAGGCAGTGCTCCTGCCGGTTCCTCAAAAAAAAAAGAGGGGAATGTCTTCGGCCTCTGCATTGAGATTATTCTATGATATGAGACAAAGTCCAATATCGACATCTAAATTGAATCTACCTCGCAACAGGATCTTCACAAACCCTACTACATGCGATCGAACGGTAATATGATATTCCTAGACAAAGCCTTCAAAAAGGAATCGTTGTACGTGTATCAATGTCGAAATTGATAAGACAATTTTTAAAAACAAAATATTCCGTAAGCTAGCTTTAACAAAAACAACTTAGAAATGGCTTTTCTAAAAATCCTCCTAAAACTGGTTTTGCCAAAAAAAATGGTTTCGAAGACTAGTTATTCAAACAACTACCAATTGAGATTGAGAAAATTCCTTATTTAACACTATCTTAAAATCTGCTTCTTTATTTGACACTGAAAAACAATTTCTTCCCTATTTGACACTAGTTCTAAATTTTATTCCCTATATGACAATTCCGTTCATTTTGAGCCTAAATGGCACCTGAAAAGACTCTTTTGCCCCTCATATGGTATTTGTGTGGGGGGCAATAGTGCACACACGCAACATCAGTGCGAGGGCAGGAGCACCCACGTAGCAACACATACACATGCACCAACACACACGCAGCAACACACATGCACGCACACACACGCAACAGCACACACGCAGGCAGCACACACGCGCGCGCACGTACACACGCAGTAGCAAACACACACGCAGTGCACCCACAGACGCAACATCACACACGGATGCGCACACATACCGCATGAGGGGCAAAATCGTCTTTTCAGGTGTTATTTAGGCTCAAAATGAACGGAAGTGTCATATAGAGAATAAATTTTAGTACTGGTGTCAAATAAGGAAGAAAAACTTTTCTAGTGTCAAATAAGAAACTAAATTTTAAAACAGTGTCAAATAAAGAATTTTCTCGTTGAGATTACACTGCGTTGGGTCTGTCTAATCTGGTCCCCAGCAGATGAGGTGCATCACGTTCTCATCCTTCTCCGCTTTCCTCGTCGTCCCTGCTGCCGTCTTCGCCGCCACGGGAGTTTGATCAGCCATCCCACCGGAGAACCGGGAGCGGCGGTGAGGGACTTGCGCCACCGGTGATGGCTTAGACATCGTGGACGCCGGCTGCTCCGCGCGCACGGCGGCCTGCACTACCCTGGCGCACACCCTGCTCAGGTAGCCCAGGCTCATCGCCGCCAACCTCGCCGGTCAGTTCACTTCGTCGACCAGTCGGATCCTGCTTCCTGCCAGAAATTCAGAAATTATCTTGTGAAACGTATAGGCGGTTAATGGAGATACTGCTGATTCCACGGGGTTTGTTTTTCATCCTGTTGGTTAATCAAAAGTCGGACCTCGCTACTTAAGGCATGAGCATGTGCTGTGTCACTACTTGTTGGCCAAGACTATCTCTTTAAAATACTTATTGGCCAAGAAATAGTTTTATGCGGCAAGTTAAGAGGTGCCAAACGTTTCTTTGGGAGAATCCACTCTCCCATTTCAATTCACGTTTGTACTTGTTTCCATTTTGAACCAAATTTAGTTTTTTTTAACATGAACCTCATTTAGTTTGCGAGGAAAATGAACCTCATTTAGTTGTTGCCTCGGTCATGATAAGCCAGGCCCATATACCAGTCTAACATGGCGACGATGCATGCAGTAAAAGAGATAAACATGTTTAAAATTTCTCAAAAAAAAACAAGAAACGAGATAAACATGTTTAACGTGCAATTTATATATAATACCAATATATAAATACGAAAGGGGTAGATCCAAGTATTCTGGACCATTAATTCATGTCAATTTAGCAACCTAGATTGCTTCAACGACGAGCGTTCAACATGTTTATATCAAATATTGATATTAGCAATAATCACATAATTATTATATAATTAATATCTTATCTAATATAACACGATTAATGTTCTGTCAAATATCCCTAAAAAAATACTCCCTCTGTCCAAATAAGTGTCCGTGATTTAATACAAAGTTAGCACTCCCTCCGTCCCGAACTACTTGTCGCAATCCATTTCTTTGACAAGTAATTCGGGACGGAGGGAGTACAACTTTATATTAAATCAGCGACACTTATTTTTGAACGAAGGGAGTATATTCTACCTAATATGAACATGCATTGCACATATGCATTTACTAGTACTACCTAATATCAAATTCAATGCTAACCACGTAATTATATCACACCTAATATCAATGTGCAATCAATATCTTTCCTAATATTAACATGCAATGCAATTGATATCTTTTCAAATACAACATGACGATTATATCTATACTTATTAATAAAGAACAGTGCATTTTTTTGATTTTTTCGCCCATCCATATTATTTATTAGAGAAACATTGTTCGACGAATTTTTTGGTAGATCGTCCGTGTGTGGTCTCTCACGTATGTTTGACCTACTGTACGATCTTTGTACTTCAATTCAATACTACTCCGATTCCTGATGCCCATTCATTCATCTCCAACTCCTTGCGCCATACTACTGATTCTCTTTTCCATTTTAAGCCTTTGATGATATGCTCATATCAGGGAGGGGGGTAAGGACCTGATTTTTGGTTTTGGAGACCTGCACATCATCGTCGTCGCGCCCCTGATTGAAGCCTGAAGGTCTAGATTGAGGAAAGCCATGTACTTGGCACCCACATTACGATGGCACACAATTTGGTTGTTGTTGCGCACGACGCGCTCAGCCCAGAGGTCTCATGATGCACTCCTTACAGTGCTACCTGAAAATCAGTGTCCCGAGAGGCTCCAATCAGGATTTAGGTCATTGCTCAGAGAGAGAGAGAGAGAGAGAGAGAGAGAGAGAGAGAGAGAGAGAGAGAGAGAGAGAGAGAGAGAGAGAGAGAGAGAGAGAGAGAGAGAGAGAGAGAGAGAGAGAGAGAGAGAGAGAGAGAGAGGCCACAAGGGAGTGCTGGTGGAGAGGTCAGGCCCGTACCCTTAGGCGGACGAGCCATTTGTAGAGGCGATATTTATCGCTAGGATTCGCGTCGGGTGACTGCGGATTCATAGTTATGTCATGCTTCTCGAGGGTTTGTCATGGCAGATGTCCTCGTTAAAGGACTTAGTTGTGGACCCATCGCTACGGGTTAACTTAAAGGGGTTAAACCGGACGAGGGACATGAGGGGTTTTATACTAATTCAGCCCCTTCGATGAAGGTAAAAGCTTACGTCTAATTGTGCTTGGTATTGCTGGGGTTTCGATGACCAGGAAGAATCCGCTTTGCCTGGTTCTCGAGTTGTTGTGTGTTGTCCCTAAACCGCTGCCGGGTCGTCCCTTTATATACACAGGTTGACGCCCGCCGGTTTACAGAGTCCCGAAGCCGGATCATAAACATGTCCGGCTCGGTCTCTATCCTTCCCATCTTACAATACAAGTTACATGAGAAAGTCAGTTTACATCTACATGCCTTAATTCGCCTTTGGGCCTTGGGCCTTCGTAAAGCGCCTTCATCCTTACGTCTTCATGGGCTTCTTGATCTTCTTAGAGTTAATCCGGCTATTTCTGGCCGGTTTACGCCCAGTAGTAATATCCCCAACATTAGGCCCCAGATTGATTTGAACTTGTTCATGTCAATCTTCAACACTTCAAAAAATTCTTCCCTTGCATCTTCACCTTGATCTTGTAAACCGCCGTGACGTCATACTCCAGGATCATGTTAAATCGCCATGACATCATCTTGTTATTTAAAAATGATACATCTCACCTTCAGTTAATGAGCCTCCGACAATCAAGGCGACCGCTCCTGTTAGGTATCCAATGTTCCGGCCCCTTGATTCTCCCGCATGTTACCTCCCCACTTTACCTTATAAATAAGGCCACGAGTCATTTCCTTTTTTCTCTCCGTCCCTTCGCTTCTTCTTCCTCCTCGCGACGCCTCTGCACCCGAGTGTCGCCGCCGTTGCCGAGCTTCGCTTCCGCCTCTCCGTTGGTCGCTGCATCAACCTGGTTGCACCAGAGAGCCGCGGCGTACCTCCGCTACTTCAACAGCCGCTGTAAGTCCTCCCCTTTCCTCCTTTGTAGATCTACCTAGGGTTTCATTGTTCATCGAGGTTCATCGAAGCTCCATCACTATTCTTCCCTGTTCCCCCTTAGTCCATGGATAAACACCTCAAGTTTGATGTATTCTGTGTAATATCTACAACATTCCTTATCTTCTGTTATCACAATAAACCCTTATGCACATAAAAACTGATCTAGACCTTTGTGAACTGCTTCGGGACCAACCTTTTTAGGTCTAAATCTTTTTACTTTTCCTGTCTTATGATAGATCCAAAATTTCCATGTAATCTTGTGAAACCTGTTTTACCTTATTTAGTCGTTCTTGCTTTAGATCTGTATCATCCGCATCACATAGTTGATTTACCTTTGTAGAAAGCAAGCTATCACATACCATTAGTCCCCTTGTAAACCGGTAATCCCTTTATCTCTGTTGCTATACTCTTGTTTAACAGCATGTGTATACCTCTGTTTCTGTTTACCGCTTTTTCATTCATAATTGGATCAGCCTCCGGTTCACCAAATTTACATACTTGGATTCCTTCGTCCTGTTGCACCTTATGCATTACCATGACTAAATTGTAAACCGGCATTCCATTCCAGCTTTTCACTTGCAATGGCCAAGCAATTTTATTCCTGCAACTGGGCTCCCTCCCATGTTACTGAGGAGAAACTGAATGGTATTGTTAAGATCGGCACCTTACCAAAGAAGAATGAGATCCGTTGGCGAGTTCCTGGGCCGGAAAATCCTCCCACCCCTAAGCAGGGTGAGGTAGTGGTATTTGTTGATCACATAGGCCGTGGTTTCAAACCGCCCGGGTCAAAGTTTTTCTGGGATGTGCTTGCCAGTTTTCAGCTCCACCCTTAAGATATTGGACCCAACTCGGTATCCAATATATGCAACTTCCAAGTCTTCTGTGAAGTGTACTGACAAGAAGAGCCAACAGTTGAGTTGTTCCGAGACTTCTTTCATCTGAACCGGCGTACTGAATTCGTAGATGGTCCCAATACTGAACTTGGTGGCGTCTCCATTCAGAAAAGGAAAGAAGTTGAATTTCCTCATGCTAAGCTGCAAAATCACCCCAAAGAATGGAACCAAACCTGGTTCTATTGTAAAGACACCTCCCCTGAAGATGAGAACCCTGTGTTGGGTTACCGTGCTCACCGGCTCGCCAATACTCATCCACTGCCGCAACGTCTAAGTGCCCAGGAACGCGCCTCATATGCCCCTCAACTCGCCAAGCTCCGAGCCTTTATGGCCAACGGTTTATCAGGTGTAGACTTTGTTCGTTGCTAGATATCCTGGAGCATCCTGCCATTAAGTCTCCGCACCGGTTTAATGTGCGAGTATACTGGCAACATAGAAGACTCCCAACGCCATATCAACATTCAGCTAACAGACGAAGAAGTAACAGAGTCTGTCAAAAAGATATTGAATGAATCGGAACCTATCTGTCGCCAAACCGGATTAAACCCCTTTTATACGAAAAACAAACCGCCTGCTATAAGTATTGTCTTCCACTTTACACTTGATATACTTGTACTGTACAAGCTTTGAATATCCTTTGCCCCTCTTTTAAATAGGGTGATGATCCGTTCTGGAAAAGGAAGCCTCAGGAGAAAGCATCAAAGCCTTCCCGTCCTAAAACAAAACCCGTCAAGAAAACCTCAAAGCGGAAGGCAGCTGAGCGCATCAGTATGGAACTGGATGACGACCCGGATGAACCGGAAGTTGAGGTAGAACTTGATTCACTTTTCATGCATCTAATTGACAATGATACTTATCAGGAGGACGTTGAGGGCAGCCAAGCTGACGATGTAGAGGTAATTATCCTTTCCTCCGGTTCAGACTCTATGCCAACACAAAAAATCCGTCAAGCGGTCCGGAAAGTAAGCTTTTCTCATCCTCTTGCTTACTTGGACCCAACATTTATTTTGAAGACGCAGAAGCATGAGGCTCGCTGCACAACCTGGCACAACGGCCAAAAGGTCACTTCGGCCGGTTTACCTGACACCCCGGTTCGAAAGCGCCGATCTGAGGTCTCACCCACTTCTGACAATTCTTATCCCAAGGCAGGCTATTTCCGACAACCTCTTAATCCATCCAATTCAAATTATCAGGTGACACCTCCTCCATCCTCTGGCGAGTCAACAGCGACCCAACTTCCTCTCAAAACTATAGCTGGGTAAGCACTTCAATTCCTTCTTTTGATGTTTTCATACTTTATATACTATGCCTAACTTTCGCATCTTTTTCTGTTTTAGAGCTAAAGCCAGACCCATCAAAAAGGCTCAGGTGACCAATCCGCCCGAAGACCAGATAGTTCTTGAACCGGAGTAAACAGCTGGACCGGACGGTCCAAATCCAAATCCTGAAGTTACCTTTGATGAACCACCCCCTCAAGATCACAATATTGATGAACAACCAGAAGTTGACACTGCTGTACCTGATGATGAACCGGCAGATCCAATCCGGGCTGATGATAGGTCTTCTAGTCCGATGAGAGCTACTGACACCCCATCAAGTCCAGAGAAGGCTGTTGGAGACAAAGAAGGCGAGGTTATCATTACTGGTATTGGTCACACTTCTCCTGGCCATCCTGTAATTTTAGCAAAACATAGTGCCAAGGAAGAGCGTGCTGCTATGGAGAAAGGCAAATGGAGCACTGATTTATCCAGCTATGCCCATCTTAGTGCTCAAGAACTCCACTCTGGTTTCTTAAACCGTCTGCACTCAAACCGTGATTATGAAGCCGGTTTGGTGAACCTGATAAGGAGCGCTATGAGGTATTTTCATCAGTCCCCAAGGGCCGGTTTATGATAACAATCATATATTGGGACTTTGTAATATCACAATCCTTGCATGCTGATCCTTCATATGTCAAATGATCTTTGGAAACAAACTGGTACGTTAACATTGTATTCCTGTAGTTTTCATTGGTGTAGTCCCCAAGGGTCGGTTTATCTTTGTAAGGTCAACCAGGTCTTGAATCAATGCGTCAACTTTGAACAGATGTACATTAGCCCCCAAGTGTTAAGGATAATGCTTGCATTGTACTTGAGACTTGTAAAAAATATGTTGATGATAGAGCAAATAGGCATTAGCCCCCAAGTACAAAGTGCATAACTTGGTATACGCTTGGTACTGCATAACCTGTTTTGATGATATACCTCAACTTTGTAGGCTGAGCTGAATAAGAAGGATGCTCAAACCATGGACCTTCAAGAGAATGTTAAATCTCAACAAGCAGAGGCTTCCAAAGCCAAAGAAGAGCTGACCAATGCTTTAGCAGCTATGGAGAAGCTGAAAGAAACCTTTGACAAAGAGCGTGCAGACTGGGAGACGGAAAAGGCCGTTTTAACCAAGAAGGCCGAGGATGCAGTGGCAGCCCTGAAGCCGGTGGTTGACGAACTGACCGGCTTGAAGCGACAGATTAACGCCATGACTTCCGCTGTGTTTGGTAAGTACCTTCTCATGCAGTTTGTCTAATTCATAAGATCTTATCAATGACCGGTTTACTGATGCTAAACCATGACAGGGACCCGCATTGCTCATCTGGGCTCTGACATGCGGATGAAACTTAAAGCGGCCTACACCTGGATAGAGTAGTTGTTCTCTGGATCCCAGCGAGCCATTTGCACTGCAGCTTATAACAAGCCTCCTCCATCGCTGATAATGGAAACTATTGAAAAGCTGGCCATGCTACCTGCTCGGATCAACGAACTGAAGAGATCAGCCGCAAGATCAGGAGTGCTGACCGTGCTAATGCGGACCAAGGCATGGATTTCGGATCTTGAACCGGCAGATATCATCAAAGGGTATCCTGGCGTGAAAGAAGATGGCTCTGACTTCAATAACGACGATCTTCGAAGGCTGGCAAAGGAGATGCGACCAATAGCAAGCAAACTGGCGGAGGACACAGATTTATCTCATTTCCAACCGGTTTATGATGCCGAGGGAAAAAGACAGCCCGTGTTGATCCATAATGTTGAAGATCTTGTGCCACCAATCCGTAAGCATACTTACGCTCCTGACATTGACCCCTCCAATCTTATCCATGAAGAGGTCGTTTTTCAAGCCTTAACCGGAATCGATTGGTCAACGGTTGATTTCCAGCATCTGGGGAGGGATGAAGAGAATGTGACCGCACAAAATGACCCTCAATCATCAAGCCATCCCGATGAAGAATCCTAAACCGGTGGTCAGTTTACCAGTTGCAGTCTTCCACTCTTTGAAAATTATTCAATTTGGGCTGTTTAAAGCGCCTTGTAATAGGATAGCATGAACACCTTTGTCTGCCATGCCATCAAGCATGTTTGTTTTGCTTGATACCTGAAAACTTGTTCTGCCTTTGGGATCTATTTATGCATAGTCCATTATGATTTGTGTTCCTGCATATAAGAACTTGAAAGTGTCCTAGCGGTTTACCACTGGACGGGTCATGATGCCCAAAAATATATACATAACTTGGATGGATAACCAAGATTTGCATTAACTAGATAAAATAGATGATATCTGTGACATACCTCGTTGGCTGACCAACTGCTTGTATAGTAAGGGTGAAAAACACCAATCCGGAGTGTTGATGACTCCTTGCCCTCTTGCCGGTTCATATAAAAACCATACCGAGCTATAATAGCTGCTGATTTGTTCGTATAATGCTGGTGACATCGAGTCAAAATCAGACCGGAGCAACGTACTACTGGTTTAAAACTGATCATGTACTGACAACTAAGCGTTGAAAGTCACGTCGGGTTGTAATAAACACCGGTTTATCAGAAATATTCCTAAATCCCTTATCAAAAGAGTATAAAAACAACAAAGACAAAAGAAATATGCAAAGCATTTCATGGGCTGCCAGGCCCTAAACCGAGGCTTTTCATGGGTTGCCAGGCCGTTGAGTTATACCATTTAGCAAAACCTTTTAAGATGGACCTCAATCTTTAACCAATCACCGTTTTAACTTTGACAAGTTCAGGGTCTATGAGATTGACTTGTCAAACGTTCGATGGGTCATACCAGGTTTACCTGGACGGAGTGACTTACTTAAAGAGGCAGGATAACCCGGGGTTTTAGGTCAATACACCTGGCTTCCAAGCCTGGCTTGATAGCCTATTACAAGGGTGCAAGCTCGTTGTTCTTTGAGAAGCAAGGAGCCCCCAGGTAATATTTGAGCTGTGCTCAGTGGTTACCTATGTTTGAGTTGTCCTTGATGCAACAGACTCTCTTTGGTTCCACATAATTTCCTTTTGGCTTTAAGCCTATCAAGAGGTGTAGCTATGGTGTGAAGACAACCAAGCCCCCTAGTGATATCCCTTTTTTGGTTTTAAACTGATCAAGAGGTGTAGGTATGGTGTGAAGACAACCAAGCCCCCTAGTGACTTCCTTTATATCTATGTGGCCTTATGGGCCGGGTTAATAAAACTCCGCTTTGTCAATAGAAGCCCCTGTGGAACCACACATGATGTAAAAAAGAACAGAGACCCCGCTTTAGCCGAGGCTCCGGTTTATTATATAATATATACATTGTCACAAGTATATACATAAGAAGAGCATGTGTCTCAAGTATAGTAAGGCCGAAGAAGGCCTACATTCCATGACCGCTTGGTCTCCTCCTCCGATTTGCGTGAGTCTTTGTGCTCTCGAACATCGATAACGTAGTATGACCCATTGTGTAGGTTTTTGCTGACCACAAAAGGTCCTTCCCAAGGTGGGGATAACTTGTGCATATCAGTTTGATCCTGGATGAGCCGGAGCACCAGATCACCCTCTTGAAAAGTTCTGGTTTTAACCCGGCGGCTGTGATAATGCCGGAGATCTTGTTGATAAATCACCGAACGTGCCGCTGCGAGATCATGCTCCTCATCTAACAGGTCCAATGTGTCCTGACGTGCCTTCTCATTGTCAGTTTCAACGTAAGCCGCCACACGGGGTGAGTCATGACGGATATCACTAGGAAGAACCGCCTCTGCTCCATAAACCATGAAGAAAGGTGTATAACCCGTCGATCTGTTTGGTCTGGTGTTGATACTCCATAATACAGAAGGTAACTCCTCCACCCAACAACCTGTTGGGTTTCGTAGTAATTTCAAAAATTTTCCTACGCACACGCAAGATCATGTGATGCATAGCAACGAGGGGAA
The DNA here is from genome assembly GCF_018294505.1 of Triticum aestivum. Lineage (NCBI taxonomy): Eukaryota > Viridiplantae > Streptophyta > Magnoliopsida > Poales > Poaceae > Triticum > Triticum aestivum. The sequence goes on from NC_057809.1 coordinate 146,511,942, forward strand.
GAGTATTGTCTACGTACCCTACGCAGACCGACTGCGGAAGCGATGACACGACGTAGAGGAAGTAGTCGTACGTCTTCACGATCCAACCGATCAAGCACCGAAACTACGGCACCTCCGAGTTCGAGCGCACGTTCAGCTCGATGACGATCCCCGGACTCCGATCCAGCAAAGTGTCGGGGAAGAGTTCCGTCAGCACGACGGCGTGGTGACGATCTTGATGAACTACAGCAGCAGGGCTTCGCCTAAACTCCGCTACAGTATTATCGAGGAATATGGTGGCAGGGGGCACCGCACACGGCTAAGGAATCGATCACGTGGATCATCTTGTGTTAACTTGTGTGTTTAGAGGTGCCTCTACCTCAGTATATAAAGGAGCCAAGGGGGGAGGAGGCGCCGGCCAGGAGGAGGTGGCGCAGGAGGAGTCCTACTCCTACCGGGAGTAGGACTCCCCCCCCCAATCCTATTCGAACTAGGATTCCCAAGGGGGAAAGAGGGAGAGGGGTGGCCGGCCACCTCTCCTAGTCCTAATAGGACTAGGGGAAGGGGGGAGGCGCGCAGCCCCTTTGGGCTGACCCTTTCTCCTTTCCACTAAGGCCCATGATGGCCCATATGGCTCCCGGGGGGTTCCGGTAACCTCCCGGTAACCCGGTAAAATCCCGATTTCACCCGGAACACTTCCGATGTCCAAACATAGGCTTCCAATATATCAATCTTTATGTCTCAACCATTTCGAGACTCCTCGTCATGTCCGTGATCACATCCGGGACTCCGAACAACCTTCGGTACATCAAAATGCATAAACTCATAATATAACTGTCATCGTAACCTTAAGCGTGCGGACCCTACGGGTTCGAGAACAATGTAGACATGACCGAGACACGTCTCTGGTCAATAACCAATAGCGGGACCTGGATGCCCATATTGGCTCCTACATATTCTACGAAGATCTTTATCGGTCAGACCGCATAACAACATATGTTGTTCCCTTTGTCATCGGTATGTTACTTGCCCGAGATTCGATCGTCGGTATCCAATACCTAGTTCAATCTCGTTACCGGCAAGTCTCTTTACTCGTTTCGTAATACATCATCTCACAACTAACATATTAGTTGTAATGCTTGCAAGGCTTATGTGATGTGTATTACCGAGAGGGCCCAGAGATACCTCTCCGACAATCGGAGTGACAAATCCTAATCTCGAAATACGCCAACCCAACATCGACCATTGGAGACACCTGTAGTACTCCTTTATAATCACCCAGTTACGTTGTGACGTTTGGTAGTACCCAAAGTGTTCCTCCGGTAAACGGGAGTTGCATAATCTCATAGTCATAGGAACATGTATAAGTCATGAAGAAAGCAATAGCAACATACTAAACGATCGGGTGCTAAGCTAATGGAATGGGTCATGTCAATCAGATCATTCTACTAATGATGTGACCTCGTTAATCAAATAACAACTCTTTGTTCATGGTTAGGAAACATAACCATCTTTGATTAACGAGCTAGTCAAGTAGAGGCATACTAGTGACACTATGTTTGTCTATGTATTCACACATGTATTATGTTTCCGGTAAATACATTTTTAGCATGAATAATAAACATTTATCATGATTATAAGGAAATAAATAATAACTTTATTATTGCCTCTAGGGCATATTTCCTTCAGTCTCCCACTTGCACTAGAGTCAATAATCTAGATTACACTGTAATGATTCTAACACCCATGGAGCCTTGGTGCTGATCATGTTTTGCTCATGGAAGAGGCTTAGTCAACGGGTCTGCAACATTCAGATCCGTATGTATCTTGCAAATCTCTATGTCTCCCACCTGGACTAGATCCCGGATGGAGTTGAAGCGTCTCTTGATGTGTTTGGTCCTTTTGTGAAATCTGGATTCCTTTGCTAAGGCAATTGCACCAGTATTGTCACAAAAGATTTTCATTGGACCCGATGCACTAGGTATGACACCTAGATCGGATATGAACTCCTTCATCCAGACTCCTTCATTTGCTGCTTCCGAAGCGGCTATGTATTCCGCTTCACATGTAGATCCCGCTACAACGCTTTGTTTAGAACTGCACCGACTGACAGCTCCACCGTTTAATGTAAACACGTATCCGGTTTGCGATTTAGAATCGTCCGGATCAGTGTCAAAGCTTGCATTAACATAACCTTTTATGATGAGCTCTTTGTCACTTCCATATACGAGAAACATATCCTTAGTCCTTTTCAGGTATTTCAGGATGTTCTTGACCGCTGTCCAGTGATCCATTCCTGGATTACTTTGGTACCTCCCTGCTAAACTTATAGCAAGGCACACATCAGGTCTGGTACACAGCATTGCATACATGATAGAGCCTATGGCTGATGCATAGGGAACATCTTTCATATTCTCTCTATCTTCTGCAGTGGTCGGGCATTGAGTCTTACTCAATTTCACACCTTGTAACACAGGCAAGAACCCTTTCTTTGCTTGATCCATTTTGAACTTCTTCAAAATTTTGTCAAGGTATGTGCTTTGTGAAAGTCCAATTAAGCGTCTTGATCTATCTCTATAGATCTTAATGCCTAATATGTAAGCAGCTTCACCGAGGTCTTTCATTGAAAAACTTTTATTCAAGTATCCCTTTATGCTATCCAGAAATTCTATATCATTTCCAATCAGTAATATGTCATCCACATATAATATCAGAAATGCTACAGAGCTCCCACTCACTTTCTTGTAAATACAGGCTTCTCTGAAAGTCTGTATAAAACCAAATGCTTTGATCACACTATCAAAACGTTTATTCCAACTCCGAGAGGCTTGCACCAGTCCATAAATGGAACGCTGGAGCTTGCACACTTTGTTAGCTCCCTTTGGATCGACAAAACCTTCTGGTTGCATCATATACAACTCTTCTTCCAGAAATCCATTCAGGAATGCAGTTTTGACATCCATTTGCCAAATTTCATAATCATAAAATGCGGCAATTGCTAACATGATTCGGACGGACTTAAGCATCGCTACGGGTGAGAAGGTCTCATCGTAGTCAATTCCTTGAACTTGCCGAAAACCTTTTGCGACAAGTCGAGCTTTGTAGACAGTAACATTACCATCAGCGTCAGTCTTCTTCTTAAAGATCCATTTATGCTCAATCGCTTGCCGATCATCGGGCAAGTCAACCAAAGTCCATACTTTGTTCTCATACATGGATCCCATCTCAGATTTCATGGCTTCTAGCCACTTTGCGGAATCTGGGCTCACCATTGCTTCTTCATAGTTCGTAGGTTCATCATGATCTAGTAGCATGACCTCCAGAACAGGATTACCGTACCACTCTAGTGCGGATCTTACTCTGGTTGATCTACGAGGTTCAGTAGTATCTTGATCTGAAGTTTCATGATCATTATCATTGGCTTCCTCACTAACTGGTGTAGGTGTCACTGAAACAGTTTTCTGTGATGAACTACTTTCCAGTAAGGGAGCAGGTACAGTTACCTCGTCAAGTTCTACTTTCCTCCCACTCACTTCTTTCGAGAGAAACTCCTTCTCTAGAAATGATCCATTCTTAGCAACGAATGTTTTGCCTTCGGATCTGTGATAGAAGGTGTACCCAACAGTTTCCTTTGGGTATCCTATGAATACACATTTCTCCGATTTGGGTTCGAGCTTATCAGGTTGAAGCTTTTTCACATAAGCATCGCAGCCCCAAACTTTAAGAAACGACAACTTTGGTTTCTTGCCAAACCATAGTTCATAAGGCGTCGTCTCAACGGATTTTGATGGTGCCCTATTTAACGTGAATGCGGCCGTCTCTAAAGCATAACCCCAAAATGATAGCGGTAAATCTGTAAGAGACATCATAGATCGCACCATATCTAGTAAAGTACGATTACGACGTTCGGACACACCATTACGCTGTGGTGTTCCGGGTGGCGTGAGTTGCGAAACTATTCCACAGTTTTTCAAATGTACACCAAACTCGTAACTCAAATATTCTCCTCCACGATCAGATCGTAGAAACTTTATTTTCTTGTTACGATGATTTTCAACTTCACTCTGAAATTCTTTGAACTTTTCAAATGTTTCAGACTTATGTTTCATTAAGTAAATATACCCATATCTGCTTAAATCATCTGTGAAGGTGAGAAAATAACGATATCCGCCACGAGCCTCAATATTCATCGGGCCACATACATCGGTATGTATGATCTCCAACAAATCTGTTGCTCTCTCCATAGTACCGGAGAACGGTGTTTTAGTCATCTTGCCCATGAGGCACGGTTCGCAAGTACCAAGTGATTCATAATCAAGTGGTTCCAAAAGTCCATTAGTATGGAGTTTCTTCATGCGTTTTACACCGATATGACCTAAACGACAGTGCCACAAATAAGTTGCACTTTCATTATCAACTCTGCATCTTTTGGTTTCAACATTATGAATATGTGTATTACTACTATCGAGATTTAGTAAGAATAGACCACTCTTCAAGGGTGCATGACCATAAAAGATATTACTCATATAAATAGAACAACCATTATTCTCTGATTTAAATGAATAACCGTCTCGCATTAAACAAGATCCAGATATAATGTTCATGCTCAACGCTGGCACCAAATAACAATTATTTAGGTCTAATATTAATCCCGAAGGTAGATGTAGAGGTAGCGTGCCGACCGCGATCACATCGACTTTGGAACCGTTTCCCACGCGCATCGTCACCTCGTCCTTTGCCAGTGCCCGCTTATTCTGTAGTCCCTGTTTCGAGTTGCAAATATTAGCAACAGAACCAGTATCAAATACCCAGGTGCTACTGCGAGCTCTAGTAAGGTACACATCAATAACATGTATATCACATATACCTTTGTTCACCTTGCCATCCTTCTTATCCGCCAAATACTTGGGGCAGTTCCGCTTTCCAGTGACCAGTCTGCTTGCAGTAGAAGCACTCAGTTTCAGGCTTAGGTCCAGACTTGGGTTTCTTCTCTTGAGCAGCAACTTGCTTGCCGTTCTTTTTGAAGTTCCCCTTTTTCTTCCCTTTGCCCTTTTTCTTGAAACTAGTGGTCTTGTTAACCATCAACACTTGATGCTCCTTCTTGATTTCTACCTCCGCAGCTTTTAGCATTGCGAAGAGCTCGGGAATAGTCTTGTTCATCCCTTGCATATTATAGTTCATCACGAAGCTCTTGTAGCTTGGTGGCAGTGATTGGAGAATTCTGTCAATGACGCAATCATCCGGAAGATTAACTCCCAATTGAATCAAGTGATTATTATACCCAGACATTTTGAGTATATGCTCACTGACAGAACTGTTCTCCTCCATCTTGCAGCTATAGAACTTATTGGAGACTTCATATCTCTCAATCCGGGCATTTGCTTGAAATATTAACTTCAACTCCTGGAACATCTCATATGCTCCATGACGTTCAAAACGTCGTTGAAGTCCCGATTCTAAGCCGTAAAGCATGGCACACTGAACTATCGAGTAGTCATCAGCTTTGCTCTGCCAGACGTTCATAACATCTGGCGTTGCTCCAGCAGCAGGCCTGGCACCCAGCGGTGCTTCCAGGACGTAATTCTTCTGTGCAGCAATGAGGATAATCCTCAAGTTACGGACCCAGTCCGTGTAATTGCTACCATCATCTTTCAACTTTGCTTTCTCAAGGAACGCATTAAAATTCAACGGAACAACAGCACGAGCCATCTATCTACAATCAACATAAGCAAGCAAGATACTATCAGGTACTAAGTTCATGATAAATTTAAGTTCAATTAATCATATTACTAAAGAACTCCCACTTAGATAGACATCCCTCTAATCCTCTAAGTGATCACGTGATCCAAATCAACTAAACCATAACCGATCATCACGTGAGATGGAGTAGTTTTCAATGGTGAACATCGTTTATGTTGATCATATCTACTATATGATTCACGCTCGACCTTTCGGTCTCCGTGTTCCGAGGCCATATCTGCATATGCTAGGCTCGTCAAGTTTAACCTGAGTATTCTGCGTGTGCAAAACTGGCTTGCACCCGTTGTAGATGGACGTAGAGCTTATCACACCCGATCATCACGTGGTGTCTGGGCACGACGAACTTTGGCAACGGTGCATACTCAGGGAGAACACTTCTTGATAATTTAGTGAGAGATCATCTTATAATGCTACCGTCAATCAAAGCAAGATAAGATGCATAAAAAGATAAACATCACATGCAATCAATATAAGTGATATGATATGGCGATCATCATCTTGTGCTTGTGATCTCCATCTCCGAAGCACCGTCATGATCACCATCGTCACCGGCGCGACACCTTGATCTTCATCGTAGCATCGTTGTCGTCTCGCCAATCTTATGCTTCAACGACTATCACTACCGTTTAGTAATAAAGTAAAGCATTACATCGCGATTGCATTGCATACAATAAAGCGACAACCATATGGCTCCTGCCAGTTGCCGATAACTCGGTTACAAAACATGATCATCTCATACAATAAAATTCAGCATCATGCTTTGACCATATCACATCACAACATGCCCTGCAAAAACAAGTTAGACGTCCTCTACTTTGTTGTTGCATGTTTTACGTGGCTGCTACGGGCTTAAGTAAGAACCAATCTAACCTACGCATCAAAACCACAACGATAGTTTGTCAAATAGACTCCGTTTTAACCTTCGCAAGGACCGGGCGTAGCCATACTTGGTTCAACTAAAGTTGGAGAGACAGTCGCCCGCAAGCCATCTCTGTGCAAAGCACGTCGAGGGAACCGGTCTCGCGTAAGCGTACGCGTAAGGTTGGTCCGGGTCGTCTCGTCCAACAATACCGCCGAACCAAAATATGACATGCTGGTAGGCAGTATGACTTGTATCGTCCACAACTTACTTGTGTTCTACTCGTGCATATAACATCAACATCAATAACCTAGGCTCGGATGCCACTGTTGGGTTTCGTAGTAATTTCAAAAAATTCCTACGCACACGCAAGATCATGTGATGCATAGCAACGAGGGGAAGAGTATTGTCTACGTACCCTACGCAGACCGACTGCGGAAGCGATGACACGACGTAGAGGAAGTAGTCGTACGTCTTCACGATCCAACCGATCAAGCACCGAAACTACGGCACCTCCGAGTTCGAGCACACGTTCAGCTCGATGACGATCCCCGGACTCCGATCCAGCAAAGTGTCGGGGAAGAGTTCCGTCAGCACGACGGCGTGGTGACGATCTTGATGAACTACAGCAGCAGGGCTTCGCCTAAACTCCGCTACAGTATTATCGAGGAATATGGTGGCAGGGGGCACCGCACACGGCTAAGGAATCGATCACGTGGATCATCTTGTGTTAACTTGTGTGTTTAGAGGTGCCTCTACCTCAGTATATAAAGGAGCCAAGGGGGGAGGAGGCGCCGGCCAGGAGGAGGTGGCGCAGGAGGAGTCCTACTCCTACCGGGAGTAGGACTCCCCCCCCCAATCCTATTCCAACTAGGATTCCCAAGGGGGAAAGAGGGAGAGGGGTGGCCGGCCACCTCTCCTAGTCCTAATAGGACTAGGGGAAGGGGGGAGGCGCGCAGCCCCTTTGGGCTGCCCCTTTCTCCTTTCCACTAAGGCCCATGATGGCCCATATGGCTCCCGGGGGGTTCCGGTAACCTCCCGGTAACCCGGTAAAATCCCGATTTCACCCGGAACACTTCCGATGTCCAAACATAGGCTTCCAATATATCAATCTTTATGTCTCGACCATTTCGAGACTCCTCGTCATGTCCGTGATCACATCCGGGACTCCGAACAACCTTCGGTACATCAAAATGCATAAACTCATAATATAACTGTCATCGTAACCTTAAGCGTGCGGACCCTACGGGTTCGAGAACAATGTAGACATGACCGAGACACGTCTCTGGTCAATAACCAATAGCGGGACCTGGATGCCCATATTGGCTCCTACATATTCTACGAAGATCTTTATCGGTCAGACCGCATAACAACATACGTTGTTCCCTTTGTCATCGGTATGTTACTTGCCCGAGATTCGATCGTCGGTATCCAATACCTAGTTCAATCTCGTTACCGGCAAGTCTCTTTACTCGTTCCGTAATACATCATCTCACAACTAACATATTAGTTGTAATGCTTGCAAGGCTTATGTGATGTGTATTACCGAGAGGGCCCAGAGATACCTCTCCGACAATCGGAGTGACAAATCCTAATCTCGAAATACGCCAACCCAACATCGACCATTGGAGACACCTGTAGTACTCCTTTATAATCACCCAGTTACGTTGTGACGTTTGGTAGTACCCAAAGTGTTCCTCCGGTAAACGGGAGTTGCATAATCTCATAGTCATAGGAACATGTATAAGTCATGAAGAAAGCAATAGCAACATACTAAACGATCGGGTGCTAAGCTAATGGAATGGGTCATGTCAATCAGATCATTCTACTAATGATGTGACCTCATTAATCAAATAACAACTCTTTGTTCATGGTTAGGAAACATAACCATCTTTGATTAACGAGCTAGTCAAGTAGAGGCATACTAGTGACACTATGTTTGTCTATGTATTCACACATGTATTATGTTTCCGGTAAATACAATTTTAGCATGAATAATAAACATTTATCATGATTATAAGGAAATAAATAATAACTTTATTATTGCCTCTAGGGCATATTTCCTTCACAACCCGGTGTCCGCTTTAAAGGAACCATAAGCCCGGGTTTGACACCTCTAAAAATTTCTTGATTTTCCCTCTCAGCTTGACCATTAGACTTGGGGTAAGCCACTGACGCTATATCAAGCCGAATATGCTCACGTTGACAAAATTCCTCCATCTCACCCTTAGACAGATTAGTACCATTATCCATGATAATGCTGTGTGGAAAGCGAACCGGAAGATCACCTTCTTGGTGAATTGACCCACCATGGCAGCATCACACTTACTGACTGGCTCTGCCTCTACCCATTTGGTAAACTTGTCAACCCCCACCAACAGGTATGTCTTTTGTCCTTGGATCTCTTAAATGGTCCAACCATATCAAGCCCTCTAGTTGCAAAACGGCCAAGTGATTGGAATCATTCTCAACTTCTGAGCCGGAACATGAGTGCGGCGTGCAAATTTTTGACAACCGTCACACCTTTTGACTAAATCTTCAGCATCAGCATGAGCTGTCAACCGATAGAAGCCGTGACGAAAAGCCTTAGCCACCAATGATTTTGACCCGGTGTGGAGACCACAATCTCCTTCATGGATTTCTCGCAAAATCTCACAACCCTCTTGAGGAGACACACAACATTGAATTGCTCCCGTGACACTGTAATGATGTAACTCCCCATTGATTATGGTCATTGACTTGGAACGCCGGATTATCTACCGGGCTAAGGTTTCGTCCTCCGGTAACTCGCCCCGGTTCATGTAAGCCAAGTACGGGACTGTCCAATCCGGTATAACATGCAAAGCTGCCACCAATTGGGCCTTTGGGTCAGGAATAGCCAACTCCTCCTCTGTGGGTATCTTGACCGATGGATTATGCAATACGTCGAGGAAGACATTAGGTGGCACCGGTTTACGCTGAGAGCCTAGGCGACTTAAAGCGTTCGCCGCTTCATTCTTTCACCGGTCTATATGGTCAACTTGATAACCCTTGAAATGACCAGCCACTATGTCCACCTCTTGTCGATATGCAGCCATGAGTGGGTCCTTAGAGTCCCAAGTGCCAGATACCTGTTAAACCACTAGGTCCGAGTCACCGAAGCACTTAACCCAGCTTAAGTTCATTTCCTTAGCCATCCGAAGACCGTGGAGTAAGGCCTTGTAGTCAGTTGCATTGTTAGTACAAGGGAACATTAAGCGAAGAACATAACAAAACTTGTCACCTCGTGGGGAAGTTAATATGACTCCAGCCCCCGAGCCCTCCAATTGCCTGGACCCATCAAAGTGAATAGTCCAATAAGTGTTATCTGGCTTTTCCTCTGGTGCCTGCAACTCTGTACAATCATTGATGAAGTCCACGAGTGCTTGAGATTTGATCGCTGTACGAGGTGTATACTTGAGCCCGTGAGGTCCAAGCTCAATAGCCCACTTGGCAATCCGGCTAGTTGCTTCTCTGTTTTGAATGATATCTCCCAGAGGGGCTGAACTCAGCACTGTGATAGGATGACCCTGAAAATAATGCTTGAGCTTCCGGCTTGCCATAAACACCCCATACACCAGCTTCTGCCAATGCGGATACCTCTGCTTTGATTCGATAAGCACCTCACTGATATAATAAACCGGCCGTTGAACCGGATACTCCTTTCCAGCCTCCTTGCGTTCCACAACAATAGCCACACTGGCAACCCGGGCATTAGCAGCCACATATAGCAGTAAAGGCTCTTTATCGACTAGAGCCGCAAGGACAGGCGGTTCAGCTAACTGCCTCTTCAAAATCCTCAAACGCTTTATCAGCCGCATCACTCCAGACAAAGTCATCCGTTTTCTTTAGCATCTGATATAAAGGGATAGCTTTCTCCCCGAGACGACTGATAAACCGGTTCAAAGCCGCAATCCGGCCGGCTAAACGTTGAACGTCATTGATACACGCCGGTTTAGCCAAGGATGTGATTGCTGATTTTTTTTCCGGATTAGCCTCAATGCCCCTGTTTGACACCAGAAAACCCAGGAGCTTGCCTGCTGGAACACCAAAGACACATTTGTCCGGATTAAGCATCATCTTATCAACCCGGAGGTTGTCAAAAGTCTCCCTCAAGTCATCTATCAATGTTTCCTCCTTCCTGGACTTCACCACAATATCATCCACATATGCATGAACATTGCGCCCAATCTGTTTATGAAGACAATTCTGAACATAGCACTGATAAGTTGCCTGGGCACTCTTGAGCCCGAAGGTCATGGAGACATAGCAGAAGGCTCCAAAGGAGTTATAGAAGTTGTCTTCTCCTGGTCCTTAACTTCCATTTTGATCTGATGATAACCAGAGTAAGCATCCAGAAAACACAAATGGTCACAATCCGCCGTAGCATCAATAATCTGATCAATGCGAGGGAGGGAAAAGAGGTCTGCTGGACAAGCTTTGTTCAAATCTGTGTAGTCCACACACATACGCCAAGTGTCGTTTTTTTAAGAACCGGCACTGAATTAGCTAACCATTCAGGGTGAAAAACCTCCACGATAAACCCTGCGGCCAACAACCGAGCTACCTCCTCACCAATAGCCTTATGCCTTTCTTCATTGAAGCGGCGGAGAAACTGCCTGACCGGTTTAAACTTAGGATCTATATTAAGTGTGTGCTCAACGAGTTCCCTCGGTACACCTGGCATGTCAGAAGGCTTCCATGCAAAGATGTCCCGGTTCTCACGGATGAACTCGATGAGCGCGCTTTCCTATTTGGGATCCAGGTTAGCGCTGATGCTGAACTGCTTGGATGAATCACCAGGAACAAAATCAACCATCTTAGTGTCTGTGGCCGATTTAAACTTCAACGCCGGATCGTGCTCTGCAGTTGGCTTTTTCAAAGAAGTCATGTCTGCCGGATCAACGTTGGCTTTATAAAACTTCAGCTCTTCTGTGGCACAAACCGGCTTAGCGTAAGCCGCATCACCTTCATCACAGTCCAAAGCAATCTTCTTGCTCCCATGTACTGTGATGGTCCCCTTATGACCTGGCATCTTAAGTTGCAGATAAACATAACATGGCCTCGCCATGAACTTGGCATAAGCCAGTCGCCCAAACAGGGTGTGATACGAACTCTTGATTTTCACCACCTCAAAAGTCAGTGTTTCTGACCTTGAATCATGATCATCTCCAAAGGCCACCTCTAGGGCTATCTTGCCCACTGGATACGCAGACTTACCGGGCACCACACCATGGAAGACGATGTTCGACGGTTTAAGATTCTTATCGGTCAACCCCATACGGCGAAAGGTATCATAGTAAAGAATATTGATACCGCTTCCCCCATCCATAAGCACCTTGGTGAACTTATACCCCCAAACCTGAGGTGCCACCACTAAGGCCAGATGACCCGGATTATCAACCCGGGGTGGGTGATCCTCTCTACTCCATAAAATGGGCTACTCAGACCAGCGCAGATACTGAGGCACCGCCGGTTCAACAGAGTTTACTGCTCTCTTGTGAAGCTTCTGATCACGTTTACACAAGCTAGTGGTAAAAACATGATACTGCCCACTATTCAATTGCTTCGGATTGCTCTGATAACCCGACTGCTGCTGCTGCTGATTCCTCTGATGGTTATAACCTCCTTGATTGCCCTGGTTCCCTTGATGGCCATGTCCGGTTTGATTGCCTTGGAATCCTGAACCGGAGCTGCCACCTCCATAACCTGGCCCATGAAAACCGCCTGCTGAACCGCCGGGCGGGCCATTGTCATATTGAAACATATTGGAATTCTTAAACTCCCGCATAATGAAACAATCCTTCCAAATATGTGAAGCGGGCCTTTCTTTCAATCCATGCTTTGGACAAGGTTGATTTAACAGGCGCTCCAGATTGGGGCCTGACCCTCCGCCCCTCTGGGGTTGTTTACCCTTACGACGTTGACCGTTGTCCTGAGCATTGGTGTTAGCCACGGAGTCCAAACTATTGTCTGCCTTGCGCTTACCATTATTCCCATGACCCGCCGGATTGTGCTGCTGCCCCTTGGTATTGACATTCTTTTTCCCTTCCCCCGGTTTGTCATCCTTAGACTCAGGGTCTTTGGTACTATCTGAATTGGCGTATTTCACCAAAGCAACCATAAGAGTTGACATGTCATTGCAGTGACGCTTGAGCCTCCCTAGTTTCAATTTTAATGGCCTAAACCGGCAGTTGCCCTCCAACATCAAAACTATTGTATCTGCATTAATGCGGTCTCATGAATGCAAAATAGACGAGACTCGCTTCACCCAATGCGTAGTAGACTCCCCCTTCTCTTGAACACAAGGGGCTAGGTTGTAACGCCCTCGATGCGGCTATATCTCCTACGTATCGAAGCACGACTTAGAGGCATAACCGCATTGAAAGCAATGCCGCAAGTAAGGTAATCTTCACAACAACCCATGTAAATAGATAATAAGGGGTAAGGTACATAGTTGGCTTACACTCGCCACGTCACACAAAGTACATAAATAGCAATACATCATCCAATACACTCATGGTCCGACTACGGTACCAAAATAAAAGATCAACCCAACATGCGACATGGTCCCGATCGCCCCAACTGGGCACCACTACTGATCATCAGGGAAAGACACATAGTAATAGCGTGAGTCTTCATTGAACTCCCACTTGAGCTCAAGCGCATCATCTGGAATGGAGTCATCGGGCCCTGCATCTGGTTTGGAAGTATTCTGTGAGCCACGGGGACTCAGCAATCTCGCACCCTCGCGATCAAGACTATTTAAGCTTATAGGAAAGGCAAGGTAATATGTGGAGCTGCAGCAAGCGACTAGCATATATGGTGGCTAACCTGTTCGCAAAAGAGAGCGAGGAGAGAAGGCGAAGCACGAACGAAGAACTAGAGAACAACCTATGACAAACATTACTCCAACACCGTGTTCACTTCTCGGACTCCGCCGAGAAGAGACCATCACGGTAACACACACGATTGGTTCATTTTAATTAAGTTAAGGTTCAAGTTATCTACAACCGGACATTAACAAATTCCCATCTGCCCATAACCACGGGCACGGCTTTCGAAAGTTCAAATCCCTGCAGGGGAGTCCCAACTTAGCCCATGACAAGCTCTCACGGTCAACGAAGGATATACCTTCTCCCGAGACATTCCGATCAGACGCGGCATCCCGGTTCTACAAGACAACTTCGACAAGTCAAAACAAATCCAGCAACACCGCCCGAATGTGCCGACAAATACTGATAGGAGCTGCACATATCTCATTCTCAGGGCACACTCAGATTGTCCAAGGTACGGGTAGGCCAGCCCAGAGTTGCCCCTGGTGGCCACCGGCAGCTGACAGGTGGACCAACACTCAGAGGAGCACTGACCCGGGGGGGGGGGGGTTAAATAAGATGACCCTCGGGCTCCGGAAACCCAAGGGAAAAAGAGGCTAGGTGGCAAATGGTAAAACCAAGGTTGGGCATTGCTGGAAGAGTTTTATTCAAGGCGATTTGTCAAGGGGTTCCCATTATTACCCAACCGCGTAAGGAACGCAAAATCCGGGAACATAACACCGATATGACGGAAACTAGGGCGGCAAGAGTGGAACAAAACACTAGGCAAGAGGCCGAGCCTTGCACCCTTTACCAAGTATATAGATGCATTAAGATAACAAGATAATATAATGATATCCCAACAAGTAAATAATGTTCCAACAAGGAACGATCTCCAATCTTCACCTGCAACTATCAATGCTATAAGAGGGGCTGAGCAAAGCAGTAACATAGCCAATCAATGGTTTGCTAGGACATGGTGGGTTAGAGGTTTGACATGGAAATTTGGGAGGCATGATAAGCAAGTGGTAGGCATGGTAGCATAGGCATAGCAAAAGAGCGAGCATCTAGCAAGCAAAGATAGAAGTGATTTTGAGGGTATGATCATCTTGCCTGCAAAGTTGTCAGAGTTGACTGGACCCTCGAAAGCAAACTCAACGGGCTCCTCATTAGCGAACTCGTCTCCCGGCTCTACCCAAATAAGACAAACAAGCAAAAGGAACACAATCGACCACGTGCAATGCTCAAACAACATGATGCAAACATGGTATGCTATGCGGGATGCGATATGTGATGCATATGCAAAATTTGACAAGGAATGATTGAACCTGGCCTCAACCTGGAAATCCAAGTGTGCCACTGGAAAGGTGAGGTGATTTCGGTAGAAATCGATATAAAGAACACCGGAATCGGAGACACGGTTTGGAAATGGCAAGCAAAACAAATATGGCACCGGTCTGCGATAAACAGCAAGTAGCCATGTAAATGCATCAAGATAAACATGCTACAGCACTCAAACATGGAAACAAAATGCATGGTAGGGATCCACTCATGATGCTTGACAAAAGAGGAACACTGAGCTACGGCCAATTCATCCATTAACAGGCTCAAACAAGCATGGCAAAAATGCAAATGGTAAACAGATTTCAGACTTAGTGAAATTAACACAAGCCTGGAATTTCAAATCAGGTAGCACACTTTGGAGCAAGGAAACTATATGTTACAGGAACTTAACATGGCAAAGAAGAGCATGGCATGGAGCTACTCAAAGAGCTTAACAAAAGTCCCTTAGTGACCTTGAGCCAAAAGGGATCAGAAAATATAATTGCAAGCATGTGAACATGGCAAAAAACATAATCAGATCACAGACTTAGAGAAAAACTGGAACATGCAAATCGGTTAACAAGTAGGCATGTTTATGAGCTCGACGCACTCACTACAGAGCAAGGCATGACAAACTAAGCATACACCCATCAAAAATACACATTGTATAAGCGAGACATGGCAAGAACAACAAAATAGCACTCACGGATCAACAACAACATCCTCGGGAAAATTGCTAACAAGTAGACAATCTGCCCAGATTCACGAAATAGCAAAAGTAGAGCTCGATTGACTCAAGCTAGGGTGCTCCATAATTTCAAACAAAGACATGGATGGATAGAGCACCACAAGATTAACAAATCATCCTTACTTATCATCCTCAAAAGAGGCACGAATCACTAGGAAACAACATGAACATATGACATATTGATAAGAACAGATCAAGGACTTAGTGAAATCTCTAAGTCCCTGAAAACAACATTAACGAATGCACCACTTTGCAAGCTTGTGCTAGTCACCACACATATCACAAAAATACATGGATAGCACCTCTCGAAAGATGGAAAAACATATAACAAAACTCATGAAGAGCTCAGGGGCATATCATGCACACATTAATCATGGCAAAAATGACAAATAGCTATTTGGTGCAGCAGATCTGACAAATAACTCAAATAGCTATCTTCCAACAGCATTTCGGGCATCAAGATGAGCTCAAATGAAAATGATGCAATGAGATGAAATGATGTGCTCTCTGGGGCGAACATTTTGATATGCTACACGCCCAAAATGGAGCTACGGATGTGCAGATATAGCATGACGAAAAATGAAATTAATGTAGGGTTTGAGGCAAAAGTCAACCGTCCAGATTTTTTAGATCTGAGATCTGGCCGGGGTACTGTTCACGCGCGGATGTCGAGGTCGCCGGAGCTTCGCCGGAGACGTCGCCGTGGAGGAGGTGAAGGCCGGGGCTGCACGGATCCGGGCGGGGAGGCGAGGAGGCGAGGCCAGTCGGCACCGGGACGCTCGCCGGCGTCGAGGGGTGGAGACCGGAGGGATGGGGCGGCGCGGCGGAGCGGCGCCGAAGCTCGGGCGGCGAACGGCGTCAGGGAAGAATGCGGCGGGCGCTCGGGCGCGGTCGCGGGGGAGCTCGGGCCGCGGGGGCCTGCCCCGGGCCGCGCGGGCCAGTGCGGTCGGCGGCGATGTGGGCACCGCGGGCGCCATGTGGCATTCCCGGAGTGGCCGGCGGGGAAGTGGACAATGTCCGGCCTGCGGGATTTCATCCGGCGGCGGCGGGTGGAGATGGATCTAGGGTTTAGGGGGAGGGGAGACCCGTGAATTTCGGAGGAGGGCCTTTATATAGACATAGAGGGAGCTAGGAGAGTCCAAATGAGGTGCGGTTTTCGGCCACGCGATCGTGATCGAATGCTCTAAATGATGGAGAGGGTTTTTATGGGTTTTGGGCCAAAATGGAAGGGTGTTGGGCTGCAACACACACGAGGCCTTCTCGGTCCCTCGATTAACCGTTGGAGTATCAAACGAAGTCCAAATGGTACGAAACTTGACAGGCGGTCTACCGGTAGTAAACCAAGGCCGCTTGGCAAGTCTTGATCCAATCCGGAAATTTTTAACCCCCACACATGAAAGGAAGGTAGAAAGGACTACCGGAGGAGATAGAAGCGCCGGAATGCAAAACGGACAACGGGGGAAATGCTCGGATGCATGAGATGAACACGTATGCAAATGCATTGCACATGATGACATGATATGAGATGCATGACAACAACAACAACACACGGAGACAAAAACCCGAACCCGAGGAAATAAAATAACTTAGCGCCGGAAATGGCAAGAGTTGGAGTACATATTAGGTAAGTTACATCCGGGGTGTTACAACACTCCACCACTATGAAAGGATCTCGTCCCGAGATCTAGGACTGGAAGAACGCCGGGTACTCAGAACGGAGGTGATCCTCGCGTTCCCAGGTGGCTTCACGGTCGGAATGGTGTGACCACTTGACTTTGAGGAATTTGGTTGACTTATTGCGAGTCTTGCATTCAGTCTCTTCAAGAATAGCAACGGGGTCTCACGATAAGAGAGATCTTCTTGGAGATCAATGTCTTCGAAGTTGATGGTGCGGTCAAGAGTCTTGAAGCACTTGCGGAGCTGAGAGACATGGAACACATCGTGCACATTGGCAAAGTTTGAAGGAAGCTCGAGTTGATTGGCGAGATCGCCTCTCTTGCTGACGATTTTGAAAGGACCCACGTATCTAGGGGCTAGCTTCCCTTTGATACCGAAGCGGCAAGTACCTTTCATTGGAGAGACGCGGAGGTAAACATGATCTCCGATCTCGAAAGCCAAATCACGGTGCTTACTATCATAGTAGCTCTTCTGGAGTGATTGCGCTGCTTTGAGGTTATCACGAATGACTTTGCACATCTCCTCTGGCTCTGTGATTAAGTCATTTCCCAGAAGTTGAGTTCCCCGGTTTCAGACCAGTTGAGTGGAGTACGGCACTTCCTGCCATACAGAATTTCGAATGGGGCCTTCCCCGAACTGGCTTGAAAACTATTGTTGTAGGAGAATTCAGCATATGGAAGACAATCTTCCCACTTCATGCCGAAGGAGATCACACAAGCCCTGAGCATATCTTCAAGAATCTGACTAACACGCTCGACTTGACCGCTAGTTTGAGGATGGAAAGCTATGCTGAAGCGGATGTTGGTGCCCATGGCCTTCTGAAAAGACTCCCAAAACTTGGAGGTAAAGATGCTGCCACGGTTTGAAGAGATCATCTGTGGAATGCCGTGCAGCGAGACAATCCGAGAGGTATAGAGCTCCGCCAATAGAGCTGCAGTGATAGACTCTTTGATAGGCAGAAAGTGAGCCACTTTAGTGAGTTTGTCGATGACAACGGATATAGCATCATTGCCATGCTTGGACTTTGGAAACCCAGTCACGAAGTCCATCTCAATGTGGTCAAACTTCCATTCTGAAATGGCAAGAGGTTGGAGGAGACCAGCTGGCCTTTGGTGTTCTGCCTTCACTCTTCTGCAGACATCACATTCATTCACGAACTTAGCAATCTCTCGCTTCATTCGAGTCCACCAATAAGCCTGCTTGAGGTCCTGATACATCTTCGTACTCCTAGGGTGGATGGAGAGGAGTGAATTGTGAGCCTCATTCATGATCACTTTACGAAGGTCACCTTTGGGCACAACAATACGATCCTCGAAGAAGAGAGTGTCCTTGTCATCAAGGCGGTAGCACTTGTACTTGGGTTGACTCTTGGCAATCCCAATCTTCACCTTCTTCACCATAGCATCAAGAAGTTGAGCCTCGTGAATCTGATCTTCCAAAGTAGGAGAGACTTGAAGGTTGGCGAGGAAACCTTGAGGAACAACTTGTAGATTGAGTTTGCGGAAAGCTTCATAAAGCTCGGGTTGGTAAGGCTTGAGAATCAGACTGTTGCAGTAAGCCTTCCTGCTCAAAGCGTCAGCAATCACATTGGCCTTGCCTGGAGTATACTCGATACTCGGATTATACTCTTGAATCATTTCAACCCAACGAGTCTGCCTGAGGTTGAGATTAGGCTGAGTGAAGATGTACTTGAGACTCTTGTGGTCAGTGAAAATGTCCACTTTTCTTCCCAATAAGAGATGTCTCCAAATCAAAAGAGCATGCACAACTGCCGCCAACTCGAGGTCATGAGTGGGGTAGTTCTTCTCGTTGGGCTTCAACTGGCGAGAGGTATATGCCACAACTTTCTTCTCTTGCATCAACACTACACCAAGACCTTGAAGAGAGGCATCGCAGAAGACCTCGAACGGTTTGGATTCATCAGGAGGAGTCAGAACTGGAGCAGTGAGCAATTTCTCTTTCAAAGAGTTGAAAGCGATGTCACACTCCGGAGACCAAACGTACTTGACGTGCTTCTGGAGAAGGTTTGAAAGGGGCTTAGCGATCTTTGAAAAGTTCTCCATGAACCTTCGACAGTAGCTTGCGAGACCAAGGAAGCTACGGAGTTGCTTCACGTTCTGAGGTGGTTCCCAATTCACAATTGCAGACACCTTCTCAGGATTCACCGCAATGCCCTTGGCAGAGATGATATGCCCAAGATAGAGAACCTCCTCGAGCCAAAACTTGCACTTTGAGAACTTGGCGTAGAACTGATGTTCCCTGAGCTTATCGAGCACCAAACGCAAGTTCTTGGCATGATCTTCCTTTTTCTTCGAAAAGACCAGAATGTCGTCGAGATAGACCAAAACGAAGTCATTTGTGTAGGCGTTGAAGATGAAGTTCATCATGCGAGAGAAAGCCAAAGGAGCGTTGACGAGGCCAAAAGACATGACAGTGTATTCATATGAACCATAACATGTTCTGAAAGCCGTCTTGGGAATATCTTGCTCACGGATTCGAATCTGGTGATAACCCATACGGAGATCAAGCTTGGAGAATACTTGGGCACCTTTGAGTTGTTCGAACAGCTCATTGATGTTGGGAAGTGGGTACTTGTTCTTGATAGTTTTCTTGTTCAATGGACGGTAGTCAACACAAAGTCGGTCCGTTCCATCCTTCTTCTTCACAAAAAGAACTCCACAACCCCACGGAGAAGAACTAGGTCGGATGAGACCCATGCGCTCTTGAATATCGAGTTGCTTATTCAGCTCCTTCAACTCTTCAGGTCCGAGCTTGTAAGGACGTTTGCACACTGGTTCCGTGCCAGGCTCAAGATCGATGACGAATTCAACTGGCCGGTGCGGAGGCATTCCTGGAAGCTCTTCTGGAAAGACGTCTTGATATTCGCAAATGACTGGAATTTGAGAGATGGCATCCAGTTCACCCTTCTCATTAAGAGAAAACAGACGGATGGTATTATCTCGAGCGGCAAAGACAATTACATCCTCAGACGAATGAGTCAATTGAATCTGCCTGGCAGCACAATCAAGATGCGCCTTGTGCTTAGAAAGCCAGTCCATTCCAAGAATAAGATCAATATCCGAGTCACCAAGAACCGTAGGGGAAGACAGGAATTTGTAGTCACCCCAAGTGATAGTAACATCCGGAACAATGGAGTTAGCATGCATGCGTCTACCGGGAGAGACAACTGCTATCGATCTAGGCAAAACTTGCAAAGCCAACTCATGCTTAGATGCAAATGGTCTTGAGATGAAACAATGCGATGCACCAGTGTCAAAAAGAACTTTAGCTGGAATATCGTTAACAGGAAGATTACCCATGATGACATCTGACGAGTCCTCTGCCTGAGCTGCATTCATCAAGTTGACCTTGGCGTGCTTGGGGTTATGCTTGACCACAGCTGTACTTGCCGATCTCACAGGAGGAGGAGGAGGGAGACGCCTCTGATTGAAGCATTTGTTGGCATAGTGACCCTTCTATTGGCACTTGTTGCACGTGACCTCTGAAAGCGGACGGTGGTACGGAGCACTCGATCTTGGAGCTTGAGACGAAGTCTTGTTCTGAAAGCCAGGGTTGGGTGGGTGGGAAGATCCACTGCCACCTTTGCTCTTCTGCTGAAAAGGCTGACAAAACGGAGGAGGAGGAAGCCAATACTTCTGCTGCTTGGCCACTTGAGTAGAGGAAGAAGGAGTAGCGTCTCTGACTCGCTTCTTGGAAGCATCACACTTCAGGTGAGCAGCCTCTTGCTTCAATGCCATGTTGTAAAACTCATCGTACCTCCTGGGCTCAAAGAGAACGAGAGCTAGCTAGATTTCTTCTCTGAGACCACCCCTGAACTGGTATATCATGCTCTTCTCGTTAGGGACGTCCTGCTTAGCAAAGCGGGCGAGCTTCTGAAACAACTTATTGTAGTCATAGACAGACATAGAGCCTTCCTTCAGGTTGCGGAATTCCTCACGCTTGCTTTCAACCATGCTCTGAGGAATATGATGAGCTTTGAAGTCTTGATGGAATTCATCCCAGGTAACCTCACGGCCTCCTCTGGAATCTTTGTACTGCTGAAACCATTCTGTAGCTTGGTCTTTGAGTTGGAAGGAAGCGAACTTGACAAAGTCCTCAGGCCTGACGTTACTGCACTCGAAATGCTTGCACAAGTCCACGAGCCAATTGTCAGCGTCAGTTGCCTCAACACAATTGCTGAAAGTCTTTGGCTGGTTAGCAAGGAACTGGTTGAGTGTAGCAAAGCGATTCTGATTGTTGCCTTGGTTGCCTTGGTTCGCTTGGTTGCACTCTTGAAGAATTTGCATGATCAACTACGTGTTCGCATTGGTAGCGGCCATTACAGCTTGCCATGCCTCCGGAGGAGGAGGAGGTGGTGGATCAGGATTCGGAGTCGTGCACGTTGGAGGAGCCATCCTGAAGAGGTTAACATCCATTAGCACATTGACGGATAAAAATTGAAGCTGAATCAAACGGGTTGAAATTGCAACATATAGTCTTCACATCCGAACAAAATGAACGAATGCATTCCACTTGAAATGGTCACATATCCATAAATTGAGAAGCCACTTAGAATTTAGGTAGAGGAATAAAATCAACAAGGTACGGAGCAAGAACGAATACTCGGTAAGGATCGCCCAATCTCAAACCAAATATCCGTGGAAGAAGAACTAGAGCTACAAGAATTCCCACCTATGAAACTCCCGAACCTTTCTGGTTATGCAATCAGGTGTTGGGGATACAGGGGAAGCATAATATCTCACCCAAATCTAGCAATTCCTACATCCAGCTGTATCCATCCTTTAACACATAACCGAGAAAAACTTCAGAAACCGTCTACCTCAACCTTCGAAAAGCATCCATTACACAAGTTATGGCAATACTCCCGAACTCCCGCCCCAGTACTGGGTGGCGTCGAGATTTTCGATGTCGGCGAACTAAACTCAGGTATTCCAGAACTGCAACGATAAAATTGTGACGACAACACCTCGGAGCTCAACTCCCCGGGACACTGCCACAACCCCTAAATGATAGGAGGCACCAAGAACAATGTTCTCGTCACAAAACCATCAGAACGATTCCAAGATACCCGCGTGATCCTAAATTTTTTAGTGAAATTTGAGAAGAGAAGAGTCAAAACTCTACGTCAGGATGCCTCACCAGAGCGATGAAGGGACTGGCGAGTAAAAAGAATTCCTAAACTCTCCGATATATAATTCCTAAATGACTCAAAACATTTTTCTAGAATCAACTCGTCCGCTAATTCGATCAAGCAATGGGGCTCCTAAGGTCGGGGAAGGCTCTGATACCAACTTGTAACACCCTCGATGCGGCTATATCTCCTACATGTCGAAGCACGACTTAGAGGCATAACCGCATTGAAAGCAATGTCGCAAGTAAGGTAATCTTCACAACAACCCATGTAAATAGATAATAAGGGGTAAGGTACATAGTTGGCTTACACTCGCCACGTCACACAAAGTACATAAATAGCAATACATCATCCAATACACTCATGGTCCGACTACGGTACCAAAATAAAAGATCAACCCAACATGCGACATGGTCCCGATCGCCCCAACTGGGCACCACTACTGATCATCAGGGAAAGACACATAGTAACGGCGTGAGTCTTCATCGAACTCCCACTTGAGCTCAAGCGCATCATCTGGAACGGAGTCATCAGGCCCTGCATCTGGTTTGGAAGTAATCTGTGAGCCACGGGGACTCAACAATCTCGCACCCTCGCGATCAAGACTATTTAAGCTTATAGGAAAGGCAAGGTAATATGTGGAGCTGCAGCAAGCGACTAGCATATATGGTGGCTAACCTGTTCGCAAAAGAGAGCGAGGAGAGAAGGCGAAGCACGAACGAAGAACTAGAGAACAACCTATGGCAAACATTACTCCAACACCGTGCTCACTTCCCGGACTCCGCCAAGAAGAGACCATCACGGTAACACATGCGATTGATTCATTTCAATTAAGTTAAGGTTCAAGTTATCTACAACCGGACATTAACAAATTCCCATCTGCCCATAACCGCGGGCACGGCTTTCGAAAGTTCAAATCCCTGCAGGGGAGTCCCAACTTAGCCCATGACAAGCTCTCACGGTCAACGAAGGATATACCTTCTCCCGAGACATTCCGATCAGACGCGGCATCCCGGTTCTACAAGACAACTTCGACAAGTCAAAACAAATCCAGCAACACCGCCCGAATGTGCCGACAAATCCCGATAGGAGCTGCACATATCTCGTTCTCAGGGCACACTCAGATTGTCCAAGGTACGAGTAGGCCAACCCAGAGTTGCCCCTGGTGGCCACCGGCAGCTAACAGGTGGACCAACACTCAGAGGAGCACTGGCCCCGGGGGGGGTGTTAAATAAGATGACCCTCAGGCTCCGGAAACCCAAGGGAAAAAGAGGCTAGGTGGAAAATTGTAAAACCAAGGTTGGGCATTGCTGGAAGAGTTTTATTCAAGGCGATTTGTCAAGGGGTTCCCATTATTACCCAACCGCGTAAGGAACGCAAAATCCGGAACATAACACCGATATGACGGAAACTAGGGCGGCAAGAGTGGAACAAAACACTAGGCAAGAGGCCGAGCCTTCCACCCTTTACCAAGTATGTAGATGCATTCAGATAACAAGATAATATAATGATATCCCAACAAGTAAATAATGTTCCAACAAGGAACGGTCTCCAATCTTCACCTGCAACTAGCAATGCTATAAGAGGGGCTGAGCAAAGCGGTAACATAGCCAATCAACGGTTTGCTAGGACATGGTGGGTTAGAGGTTTGACATGGAAATTTGGGAGGCATGATAAGCAAGTGGTAGGCATCGTAGCATAGGCATAGCAAAAGAGCGAGTATCTAGCAAGCAAAGATAGAAGTGATTTCGAGGGTATAATCATCTTGCCTGCAAAGTTGTCAGAGTTGACTAGATCCTCGAAAGCAAACTCAACGGGCTCCTCGTTAGCGAACTCATCTCCCGGCTCTACCCAAACAAGACAATCAAGCAAAAGGAACACAATCAACCATGTGCAATGCTCAAACAACATGATGCAAACATGGTATGCTATGCGGGATGCGATATGTGATGCATATGGAAGATTTGACAAGGAATGACTGAACCTGGCCTCAACTTGGAAATCCAAGTGTGCCACGGGAAATGTGAGGTGATTTCGGTAGAAATCGATATAAAGAACACCGGAATCGGAGACACGGTTTGGAAATGGCAAGCAAAACAAATATGACACCGGTCTACGATAAACAACAAGTAGCCATCTAAATGCATCAATATAAACATGCTACAGCACTCAAACATGGCAATAAAATGCATGGCAGGGATCCACTCATAATGCTTGACAAAAGATGAACACTGAGCTACGGCTAATTCACCCATTAACAGGTTCAAACAAGCATGGAAAAAATGCAAACGGTAAACAGATTTCAGACTTAGTGAAATTAACACAAGCCTGGAATTTCAGATCAGGTAGCACACTTTGGAGCAAGGAAACTATATGTTACAGGAACTTAACATGGCAAAGTAAAGCATGACATGGAGCTACTCAAAGAGCTTAACAAAAGTCCCTTAGTGACCTTGAGCCAAAAGGGATCAGAAAATACAATTGCAAGCATGTGAATATGGTAAAAACATAATCAGATCACAGACTTACAGAAAAACTGGAACATGCAAATCGGTTAATGAGTAGGCATGTTCACGAGCTCGATGCACTCACTACAGAGCAAGGCATGGCAAACTAAGCATACACCCATCAAGAATATACATTGTATAAGCTAGTCATGGCAAGAACAACAAAATAGCACTCACGGATCAACAACAACATCCACGGGAAAATTGCTAACAAGTAGACAATCTGCCCAGATTCACGAAATAGCAAAAGTAGAGCTCGATTGACTCAAGCTAGGGTGCTCCATAATTTCAAACAAAGACATGGATGGATAGAGCACCACAATATTAACAAATCATCCTTACTGATCATCCTCAAAAGAGGCACGGATCACTAGGAAACAACATGAACATATGATATATTGATAAGAACAGATCAAGGACTTAGTGAAATCTCTAAGTCCCTGAAAACAGCATTAACGAATGCACCACTTTGCAAGCTTGTGCTAGTCACCACACATATCAAAAAAATACATGGATAGCACCTTTGGAAAGATGGCAAAACATATAACAAAACTCATGAAGAGCTCAGGGGCATATCATGCACACATTAATCATGGCAAAAATGACAAATAGCTATTTGGGGCTGCAGATCTGACAAATAACTCAAATAGCTCTCTTCCAACAGCATTTCGGGCATCAAGATGAGCTCAAATGAAAATAATGCAATGATATGAAATGATGTGCTCTCTGAGGCGAACATTTTGATATGCTACACGCCCAAAACGGAGCTACGGATGCGGAGATATAGCATGATGAAAAATGCAATTAATCTAGGGTTTGAGGCAAAAGTCAACCGTCCGGATTTTTTAGATCTGAGATCTGGCCAGGGTACTGTTCACACACGGATGTTGAGGTCGCCGGAGCTTCGTCGGAGACATCACCGTGGAGGAGGTGAAGGCCGGGGCTGCGCGGATCCGGGCAGGGAGGCGAGGAGGCAAGGCCGGTCGGCACCGGGACGCTCGCCGGCGTCGAGGGGCGGCGGCCGGCGGGATGGGGCGGCGCAGCGGAGCGGCACCGGAGCTCGGGCGGCGAACGGCGTCGGGGAAGAAGGCGGCGGGCGCTCGGGCGCGGTCGCGGGGGAGCTCGGGCCGCGCGGGCCTGGCCCGGGCCGCGCGGGCCAGTGCGGTCGGCGGTGATGTGGGCACCGCGGGGAGCCACCTGGCGTTCCCGGAGTGGCCGGCGGGGGAGCGGACAATGTCCGGCCTGCGGGATTTCGTCCGGTGGCGGCGGGTGGAGATGGATCTAGGGTTTAGGGGGAGGGGAGACCCGTGAATTTCGGAGGGGGACCTTTATATAGGCATAGAGGGAGCTAGGAGAGTCCAAATGAGGTGCGGTTTTCGGCCACGCGATCGTGATCGAACGCTCTAGATGATGGAGAGGGTTTTGGTGGGTTTTGGGCCAAAATGGAAGGGTGTTGGGCTGCAACACACACGAGGTCTTCTCGGTCCCTCGGTTAACCGTTGGAGTATCAAACGAAGTCCAAATGGTACAAAACTTGACATGCGGTCTACCGGTAGTAAACCAAGGCCGTTTGGCAAGTCTCGGTCCAATCCGGAAATGTTTAACCCCCACACACGAAAGGAAGGTAGAAAGGACCACCGGAGGAGATAGAAGCGCCGGAATGCAAAACGGACAACGGGGAAAATGCTCGGATGCATGAGATGAACACGTATGCAAATGCAATGCACATGATGACATGATATGAGATGCATAACAACGACAACAACACACGGAGACAAAAACCCGAACCCGAGGAAATAAAATAACTTGGTGCCGGAAACGACAAGAGTTGGAGTACATATTAGGTAAGTTACATCCGGGGTGTTACATAGGTCCACAATTGACATAGGCTGCTTACATGTATCTTTGAAATTCTGGATAAACTGGTGCTTTAGCTCAGCCTATGACCCGACAGAGTTAGCTGGTAAGCTCTTTAACCAGGTTCGAGCTGTCCCCTCCAACATCATGGTGAAGTATTTAGCACACACCGCTTCATCCACGTCCAGCATCTCCATTGCCATCTCATAACTCTCCACCCATGACTCCGGTTGTAAATCGGCGGTGTAATTGAGCACCTTACAGGGGCCTTTAAAATCCTTGGGCAGTCGTACATTATGCAAAGCGGGGGTAAGACACGACACCCCGAAAGAACTGAAGACTACGCCGGGCTCCACCGAGGTGGTAGGGCGAACCGGAGTAGGTTGACGAGCAGCGTGCAGAGCCGCTAAGTCGGCTTATCGACGTGCACGGCCCTAATCCACCACATCCTGCGCATTAGCACCACCACCTGCCGGGTTGTGTTCTCGCGGCGAGTTACGGTGACGTGCACTGCTTGATACGGCCGGTTCATCCTCAACGTGCCTGCTGTAGCTCCGACTCGGACGAGGGGCGGAATGAATCCTCTCGCGACTATGTGAATAAGCCTGCTGCTGGTTTAAAGCTGTTTGAAGGAGCTCTCTAGCCCGTCGTGTCTCGATCTCCACTGGTGACTCACCGTCAGTTGGGAGGGCTGCCAATCGCGAAGCAGCGGCCACAATGTTATCCAACGGGTTGGAGTAATGCCCTCGGGGCGTTAGAACATACTGCGACACAACATTGTTCTGACGAGGCAGGTTCATCGTGTGTGGTTGAACCGGCGCTCCTGTGCCCAGCGCCTCCGTCCAGTTTACCACTGGCTGGTTACTGGTTCCGGCTCCTGGCGTGTTGAAGAGATTTCTTGGCTCATAACCTGGCGGGAGGTGCGACCGGTATCTTCTCCTCATGACCTCATCTGAGGCATTCTGGTCCAACCTAAGTCGGTAGGCCTGAGCTTCCAACTTGGCCCATTCTGTAGCCATCCTGGTGTTTTCTGCTGCCAGGTCCGCTTTAGCCTGAGTTATTTGATCCTTCACCTTTGCAATCTCCGCGTTGTGCTGATCTCGGGCTGCAGCGTCCACCTCCACAGCCATCAATGTTGCCAAGGCGTCGAACAGATCACATAAAACCTGAGCGGGAGGCCGCGCGGAGCCCCCTGCTCCTGCTGGCGTTGTTGTTGCTGAACCGGAGAACATCGCCGCGGTGGTAGAATAATACTATGCTGGTTGTGTACTGGCCATGAAGACCGTGACCAGGTTTGGCAGATCAAGGAGGTCCAGAATACTATTGCCATCGGACCCTCTGATGATCCTTCCATCCTGCAGTTGATACAGGGACTCGGTTTCTCCGGTTGAAGACTCGTCATCGGAATGGATGAGGGGTTCTCCATCAGATGCTGGTCCATCCTCATACTCCACTCCATGGATGACACCTACGAAAACATGCCTTGCTGCGGGCTGAACCGGGGTAGGGCTTGCATGCTGAGCCGTCTTGTTGATGTCGGTGCAGGTGTCCAGCTCAGGGTCCGGTTCGCCAATTTTGCCGATGAAGACGTGAATTCCACTAAAGGGGACCCGGTACCCGTATTCGATCGAACCGGCCTCGGGACCCCACCCTGCGTCATTGATGTAGAGCTTGCCGCGACGACTCTTCGTAATCTGGCCCACAGCGTATCCTTGAGTCCTTCGAAGCTGCCCTTCAAGAACTCGAAACCATCGTGTGATAGCCCCATGGCGGGCGCCAACTATCGTGGGTTTGTCACGGCAGATGTCCTCGTGAAAGGACTTAGTTGTGGAGCCATCGCTACGGGTTAGCTTAAAGGGGTTAAACCAGACGAGGGACACGAGGGGTTTTATACTAGTTCGGCCCCTTCGATGAAGGTAAAAGCCTACGTCTAGTTGTGCTTGGTATTGCTGGGGTTTCGATGACCAGGGAGCGAATCCGCTTGCATGGATCTCGAGTTGTTGTGTGTTGTCCCTAAACCGCTGCCGGGTCGTCCCTTTATATACATAGATCTCGAGTTGTTGTGTGATGACCCGGCAGCGGTTCAGGGACAACAGACAATAACTCGAGAGCCAGACAAAGCGGATTCGCTCCCTGACCTTCAAAACCCCAGCAATACCAATCACAACTAGACGTAGGCTTTACCTTCATCGAAGTGGCCGAACTAGTATAAACTCCCCGTGTCCCTTTGTTTGGTTTAACCCCTTTAAGCTAACCCATTGCGATGGCTCCACGACTAAGTACTTTCACAAGGACATCTGCCGTGACAAACCCACGAGAATTGGTTCCCACCGTGGGGCTATCGCACGATGGTTTCGAGTTCTTGAAGGGCAGCTTTGATGGACTCAAGGGATACGCTGTGGGCCGGATGACGAAAAGTCGTCGTGGCAAGCTCTACACCGACAACGCAGGATGGGGTCCCGAGGCCGATTCAATCGAATATGGGTATCGGGTCCCCTTTGGTGGGATTCACGTCTTCATCGGCAAGATTGGCGAACCGGCCCCTGAGCCGGACATCTGCACCGACATCATCGAGACGACCCAGCATGCAAGCCCTTCGCCGATTTGGCCCGTGGCAAAGCATGTCTTCGTAGGCGTCATCCATGGGGCGGAATACGAGGACGGACCGGCATCCGATGTAGAAACCGTTGTCTGCTCCGACGACGAGTCTTCTGGAGAGACCGAATCGCTCTATCAGTTGCAGGATGGCCGGATTAGCGGAGGATCCGAGGACAATAGTATTTCGGACTCCCCTGATCTGCCAAACAGGGCCGCTATCTTCATGGCTGGTACACAGTCGGCGCCTCATTCATCAGCTTCCGCACCAATACTCTCTGGTTTAACAACAGCCATGCCGGCAGGGGCAGGAAGCTCTGCGCTGCCTCCGGCTCAAGTCCTGTCTGACTTGTTCGACGCTTTGGCAACATTGATGGCCGCAGAGGTGAATGCAGCAGCCCAGGATCAGCACAACACGGAGATTGTAAAGGTGAAGGATCAGATAGCTCAGGCTAAAGCGGACCTAGTGGCAGAGAATGCTAGGATGGCTACAGAACGGGCCGAGTTGGAAGCCCAGGCCTACTGGATTAGGATGGATCAGAACGCTTCCGAAGAGGTCATGAGAAGAAGGTACCGATCGCATCTCCCGTCGGGTTACGAGCCACGAAATCTCTTCAATTCGCCAGGAGCAGGTACTAGTAACCAGCCAATATTAAATCAGACGGAGGTACCAGGAACAGGAGCACCGGTTCAACCGCGCACGATGGACCCGCCTCGTCAGAACAACATTGTGCCATAGTATGTACCAACACCTCTCGGGCATTACTCCAACCTGTTGGACAACATTGTGGCCGCCGCTTCACGCTTGGCAGCCCTCCCAACCGACAGCGAATCACCAGTTGCGATTGAGGCACGTCGGGCCAGAGATCTCCTTCAGACAGTGCTAAATCAGCAGCAGGCATATTCACATAGTCGTGAGAGGATTCATTCCACTCCCCGTCCAAGCCGGAGCTATAGCAGACACGTTGAGGATGACCGGCCATATCAAGCAGTGCACGTCGCCATAATTCGCCGCGAGGACACAACCCGGCAGGGGGAGGTGCTAATGCACATGATGTAGTGGATCATGGTCGCGCGCATCGAGAGGCCGAGTTAGCGGCTCGGCACGGAGCTCATCAACATACTCCGGTTCACCCTACCGCTTCAGTAGAGCCAGGTGTGGTATTCAGTTCCTTAGGGGTGCCGTGTCTCACCCCCGCTTTGCGTAATGTGAGATTGCCCAAGGACTTCAAGGGACCTCGTAAGGTACCAAATTACACCGCTGATTTACAACCAGAGGCGTGGGTTGAAAGCTACGAGATGGCAATGGAGATGTTAGATGTGGATGAGGCAGTGTGTGATAAATACTTCACCATGATGTTGGAAGGAACAACTCTTACTTGGTTGAAGAGCTTACTAACTAACTCTGTCGGATCATGGGCCGAATTAAAGCACCGGTTTATCTAGATCTTCAAAGATACTTGCAAGCAGCCCATGTCAATCGTGGATTTGGTCGCTTGTGTCCAAGAGGAGGGGGATTCCACGACCCATTGGGTCAAGCGGGTCTCAGCGATTTTGCATTCATCTGATCGTATCAATGCAGATACCGCAGTGTTAACGTTGGAGGGTAACTGCCGTTTTCTGCCACTCAAACAGAAGTTAGGAAGGCTCAAACGTCACTACAATGATATGTCAATGCTTATGGACGCTTTGGTTAAGTACGCCGATTCAGATAATACCAAAGACCCTGAATCAGAGGAGGACAAACCGGGGAAAGGGAAAAAGAACGACAACATGAAGGGTCGGCAGCATAATCCGGCAGGCCATGGGAACAGTGGTAAGCGCAAAGCCGACAACAACTTGGACTTTGTCGCTAACACCAATGCTCAGGATAATAGCCAGCGTCGTAAGGGCAAGCAGCCCCAGAGGGGTAGAGGTTCAGGCCCCAATTTGGAGCGCCTATTAAATCAACCCTGTCCAAAGCATGGATCAAAGGAGAAGCCAACGTCACATCTTTGGAAGGATTGTTATATCATGCGAGATTTCAAGAACTCCAATATGTTCTAGTACGATAATGGCCCGCCCGGCGGTTCAGGAGGTGGTTTCCACGGGCCGGGTTACGGAGGTGGCAGTTCCGGTTCAGGATTTCAGGGTAATCAAATCGGACACATCAATCAAGGGCACCAAGGCAACCAGGGAGGTTACAACCATCAGGGGAACCACCACCAGCAGCAGCAGTCGGGTTATCGGAGCAATCCTAAGCAGCTAAATAGTGGGCAATATCATGTCTTCACCACCAGCTTGTGTAAGCGTGATCAGAAGCTTCACAAGAGGGCAGTAAACTCTGTTGAACCGGCGGTGCCTCAGTATTTGCGCTGGTCTGAGCAACCCATTTTGTGGAGTAGATAGGATCACCCACCTCGGGTTGACAATCTGGGTCACTTGGCCTTAGTGGTGGCCCCTCAAGTTGGGGGATACAAGTTCACTAAGGTGCTCATGGACGGGGGAAGTAGTATCAACATTCTATATTATGATACATTCCGCCGTATGGGGTTGACAGATAAGAATCTTAAACCGTCAAATACCGTTTTTCATGGTGTGGTGCCTGGAAAGTCTGCATATCCAGTGGGCAAGATAGCCTTAGAGGTGGCTTTTGGAGACGATTATGATTCAAGGTCAGAAACATTGACTTTTGAGGTGGTGAAAATCAAAAGTCCGTACCACGCTTTGTTTGGGCGGCCGGCTTATGCTAAGTTCATGGCGAGGCCGTGTTTTGTTTATCTACAGCTAAAAATGCCAGGTCATAAGGGGACTATCACAATACACGGGAGCAGAAAGATCGCTTTGGAGTGTGAGGAAGGTGATGCGGCTTATGCTGAGTCGGTTTGTGCCGCGGAGGAGTTGAAGTTTTATAAGGAGCAAGTTGATCCGGCAGATATGACCTCTTTGAAAAAGCCAACTACGGAACACGATCCGGCGTTGAAATTTAAATCGGCCACATATACTAAGATGGTTGATTTTGTTCCTGGCGATTCATCCAAGCAGTTTAGCATCAGCGCTAACCTGGATCCCAAATAGGAAAGCGTGCTCATCGAGTTCATCCATGAGAACCGGGACATCTTTGCATGGAAACCTTCTGACATGCCAGGTGTACCGAGGGAACTCGCTGAGCACACACTTAACATTGATCCTAAGTTTAAACCGGTCTGACAGTTTCTCCGCCGCTTCAATGAAGAAAGGCGTAAGGCTATCAGTGAAGAGGTAGCTCGGTTGTTGGCCGCAGGGTTCATCGTGGAGGTCTTTCACCTAGAGTGGTTGGCTAATCCGGTGCTGGTTCTTCAGAAAAACGGCACTTGGCGTATGTGTGTGGATTACACATATTTGAACAAGGCTTGCCCTGCAGACCCCTTTGCCTTCCCTCGTATCGATCAGATCATTGATGCTACGGCAGGTTGTGACCGTTTGTGTTTTCTGGATGCTTATTCTGGTTATCATCATATTAAAATGGCAGTTAAGGACCAGGAGAAGACAGCTTTCATAACTCCCTTTGGAGCCTTCTGCTATGTCTCCATGCCCTTTGGACTCAAGAGTGCCCAGGCAACTTATCAGCGCTGTGTTTAGAATTGCCTTCATAAGCAGATTGGGCACAATGTTCATGCATATGTGGATGATATTGTGATAAAGTCCAGGAAGGAGGAAACATTGATAGATGATTTGTGAGAAACTTTTGACAACCTCCGGGTTTACAAGATGATGCTCAATCCGGAGAAGTGTGTCTTTGGTGTCCCGGCAGGCAAGCTCTTGGGTTTTCTGGTGTCAAACAGAGGCATTGAGGTCAATCTGGAAAAAAAAAATCAGCAATTACATCTTTGGCTAAATCGGCGTGTATCAACGACGTTCAACGCTTGGCCGACCGGATTACGACTTTGAGCCGGTTTATCAGTCATCTTGGGGAGAAGGCTATCCCTTCATATCAGATGCACAAGAAAATAGATGATTTTGTTTGGAGCGAGGCAGCTGATAAAGCGTTTGAGGATCTGTAGAGGCAGTTAGCTGAACCGCCTATGCTTTCAGCATCGATCGATAAGGAGCCGTTATTACTATACGTGGCTGCTAATGCCCGAGCTGTTAGCGTGGCTATTGTGGTGGAGCGCAAGGAAGCTGGCAAGGAATATCCGGTTCAACGGCCGGTTTATTATATCAGTGAGGTGCTCATTGAGTCAAAGTAGCGGTATCCACATTGGCAGAAGCTGGTGTATGGAGTGTTTATGGCAAGTCGGAAGCTTAAACACTATTTTCAGGGTCATCCTATCACAGTGGTTAGTTCAGCCCCTCTGGGAGATATCATTCAAAATAGAGAAGCAACGGGCCGGATTGCCAAATGGGCTATTGAGCTTGGACCTCACGGGATCAAATACATACCTCGCACAACGATCAAATCCCAAGCACTCATGGACTTCATCAATGATTGGACAGAGTTGCAGGCACCAGAGGAAAAACCAGATAACACGAACTGGACTATTCACTTTGATGGATCCAGACAGTTGGAGGGCTCGGGGGCTGGAGTCATACTAACTTCCCCACGAGGTGACAAGTTTCGTTATGTCCTCCATTTACTGTTCCCTTGTACTAACAATGCAGCTGAATATGAGGCCTTACTCCACGGTCTTCGGATGGCTAAAGAGATGAACTTAAGCCGAGTTAAGTGCTTTGGGGATTCAGATTTGGTAGCCCAACAGGTGTCTGGCACTTGGGATTCTAAAGACCCACTCATGGCTGCATATCGACGAGAGGTGGACACAGTGCCAGGTCACTTCAAGGGTTATCAGGTGGACCATATAGACCGGCGAAAGAATGAAGCGGCGGACGCTTTAAGCCGCCTTGGTTCTCAGCATAAATCGGTCCCACCAAATATCTTTCTTGACGTGCTGCATAATCCGTCGGTCAAAGTACCAACAGAGGAGGAGCTGGCTATTCCTGACCCGGAGGCTCAGTTGCTGGCAGCTTTGCATGTCATACCGGATTGGACAATCCCGTACCTGGCTTACATGAACCGGGCGAGTTACCACAGGATGAAACCTCGGCTCGGCAGATAATCCGGCGTTCCAAATCGATGACTATACTAAACGGAGAATTACATCGTTACAGCGTTTCAGGGGCAATTCAGCATTGTGTTTCTCCTCAGGAGGGTTGTGAGATTTTACGAGAAATACATGAAGGGGATTGCGGTCACCATGCTGGTTCAAAGTCTTTGGTGGCTAAAGCTTTTCGCCACGGTTTCTATTGGTTAACAGCTCATGCTGATGCTGAGGATTTAGTGAAACGATGTGATGGTTGTCAAAAATTTGCATGCCGTGCTCATATTCCAGCTCAGGAGCTAAGGATGATTCCAATAACATGGCCGTTTGCGACTTGGGGGCTTGATATGGTTGGACCGTTTAAGCGCTCCAAGGACAAAAAGACCCACTTATTAGTGGCAATTGATAAATTCACCAAATGGGTGGAAGCAGAGCCAGTCAGTAAGTGTGATGCGGCCACGGCGGTTCAATTCATCAAAAAGGTGATATTCCGGTTTGGCTTTCCACACAGTATTATAACTGATAATGGTACTAATCTGTCAAAGGGAGAGATGGAGGAATTTTGCCAGCGTGATCACATCCGGCTTGATATAGCATCGGTGGCTCACCCCCAATCTAATGGTCAAGCGGAGAGGGCAAATCAAGAAATTTTGAGAGGTATTAAACCCCGGCTTATGGTTCCTTTGAAGCGGACACCGGGTTGTTGGGTGGAGGAATTACCTTCTGTGTTATGGAGCATCAACACCACACCTAACAGATCGACGGGTTATACACCTTTCTTCATGGTTTATGGAGCGGAGGCGGTTCTCCCTAGTGACATCCGTCATGACTCGCCCTGGGTGGCAGCTTATGTTGAAGCGGACAATGAGACAACACGTCAGGATTCTCTGGACCTGTTAGATGAGGAGCGTGATCTTGCAGCAGCACGTTTGGCGATTTATCAATAGGATCTCCGACATTATCACAGCCGCCGGGTTAAGACCAAAACCTTTCAAGAGGGTGATTTGGTGCTCCGGCTCATCCAGGATCAAACTGATATGCACAAATTATCCCCACCTTGGGAAGGATCTTTTGTGGTCAGCAAGAATGTGCACAACGGGTCATACTACCTCATTGATGTTCGAGAGCACAAAGACTCACGTAAATCGGAGGAAGAGACCAGGCGGTCGTGGAACATAGCTCTTCTTCGGCCTTACTATACTTGAGCCATAGGCTCTTCATATGTACATATTTATGACAATGTATATATTATATAATAAACCGGAGCCTCTATTAAAGCGGGGTCTCTGTTCTTTTTACATCATGTGTGTGCTTACAAGAGTTTCTACTGACAAAGCAGAGTTTTCTTTTGTTAAACCGGTCTCTGCAGCCGCACGGATATAAAGAAAATCACTAGGGGGCTTGGTCATATCTGAACCATAGCTACACCTCTTGATCGGTTTGAAACCACATAGGGATATCACTAGGGGGCTTGGTTGTTATCACACCATAGCCACACCTCGTGATAGGTGTTAAGCCAAAAAGGAAATTATGTGGGGCCAAAGAGAGTGTTGCACAAAGCACAAAGTCAAACATAGGCACCCACTGAGCATAGCTCACAAAGTTACTTGGGGGCTCTTTGTGCAAAAGCAACAAAGAGTTTGGAAGGACCCTTGTAATTGGCTATCAAGCCATGGCTTGGAAGCCTGGTGTATTCACCTAAAACCCCGGGTTAACCTGCCTTCATCAAGTAAGACACTCCTGTCCAGGTAATCCTGGTATGACCCGCTGAACGTTTGACAAGTCAATCTTATATAGACCCTGAACTTGTCAAAGTTAAAACGACGTTTGGTTAATTGGAGGCCCATCTTAAAAGGCTTTGTCAAACGGTTTAACTCAGAGGCCTGGCAGCCCATGGAAAGCCTCGATTTGGAGCCTGGCAGCTCGTAAAAAGCCTTGCATATTTCTTTGAATTTTATTTGTTAAGTTTTTTGACTTTATTGAGATTAGTAATGTCTTTTGATAAACTGGTGTCCTTGACCCAGCTTGGCTCTCAACTGCAAGTTGTCAGTACATGATCAGTTATAAACCAGCGTTCGTTACCCCGGTCTGGTTTTGACTAACAAAGTCGCCAGTATTATAAGGAAAACCCGGTGTTTATTATATACCGGTACAGTTTATCATAATCCGGCAAAAATAAGGACGGAGTTATCACTGCTCCAGATTGGTGTTTACACCTTTATCATACAAGTAGTTGGTCAACCAACGAGGTATGTTACACATGTTATTTTTATATACAAACTTTGATTATCCATCCAAGTATTGTCTATTCTTGGGCATCATGACCCATCCAGTGGTAAACCACTAGGACACATTTCACGTTCTTGTATCCAGGAACACAGTTCATATGGGTTAAGCATAAATAGATCCCAAAAGGTGGAGCAAGTTTTCACATTATCAAAGCGTCACAAAACATGCTCGATGGCATGACAGATAAAGGAGTGAGGGAGTCCTGGATTAGGGGGTGTCCGGGTAGCCGGACTATACCTTCAGCCGGACTCCAGGACTATGAAGATGCAAGATTGAAGACTCCGTTCCATGTCCGGATGGGACTTTCCTTGGCGTGGAAGGCAAGCTTGGCGATGCGGATATTCAAGATCTCCTACCATTGTAACCGACTTTGTGTAACCCTAACCCTCTCCGGTGTCTATATAAACCGGAGGGTTTTAGTCCGTAGGACAACTTCATCATACAACAATCATACCATAGGCTAGCTTTTAGGGTTTAGCCTCCTTGATCTCGTGGTAGATCTACTCTTGTACTACCCATATCATCAATATTAATCAAGTAGGACGTAGGGTTTTACCTCCATCAAGAGGGCCCGAACCTGGGTAAAACATTGTGTCCCTTTTCTCCTGTTACCATCCGGCCTAGACGCACAGTTCGGGACCCCCTACTCGAGATCCGCCGGTTTTGACACCAACATTGGTGCTTTCATTGAGAGTTCCTCTATGTCGTCGCAATCGGGAAGGATGCCTCTTCCCGTCTTTAAAGACGGCGCCGTTACTAAGGGAGCCTTGGCTGTCGGCCAAACTCTCCGGCTAGGCGGTTTTCTCATGACCGCCTGTTCGGCCGTTGCGCCGACGGTGACCTCTTGGGTCATCAAAAGCAATCTTCACGTCAGCTCGGAACTCATCGAGCAGTTAGATCCAATGGAGATCTCTTCCATAAACGAGCTCTTGGATCGCATCGCCGCCTTGGGGGTCACTACGGATTATGACCAGGTTGGGCTTAAACCCGATCTAAGAGAAATTAATTCTCCCCAAGTCACCCATCACGTTGCCGTAGTAGAGGCACAGTGCGGCGACTCTTCATCTATCTTAAGGACTAGCTACATCCGGATTCCATATCCCTCCAAGCCGAATACCCGTGGAGGGGAGGATGTAACTCAAGACCTGAACTTAGAATCAAGCAACGGGCTAGATTCACTGGACAACATCCAAGAATCCAAACCTCAGAGTTCGGAAACTCCTTGGCCTCTGAGTCTTAGATTGGGTGAAGTTCCGGATTTAATTCCACCCACCCGCCCGAACATAAGCGATCTATCCCAAATTAGGCAAAAGCCCGAAGAAACAGTACATCATTACTGGGCAAGGTTCCTCCTGGTTATGAACAAGATAAAGGACTGCCGCGAGGAAAACACAATCTCAATCTTCTGCAATAATTGCACGGACAAGGGAATCCTCAACGCCACAGGTCGTCGTGATCTTACACGCTTCGCTGACTTGGCGTCCATAGTACAAAAGTACTGTGCGATGGAAAGCGCCCGGAAAACCGAAACTAAATTTTGGGACAATCCGGCCCTGAATAGAAACCTCGTCCGAAATAAAAGGGTGCATCATCATCAGACACCCGGGTTAAAAACCAAAAAACCAAAACCCTCTACAGGGCATGGAACCGTACTGGAGGGATGGCTTAATGGACCCTGTAAAATTCATAGTACAGAGGACGCCACACCAACTCATAGCCTTAGAGCATGTTGGATACTCCGGCAGGTGGCCAAAAGGGGCGAAGATCTCCTAATTCCGGAGGCCGCAGAAAGCCACCTCAGGGACTCCAGTACAGTCTTAACAGTCTTCGAGACTTTCGCATCAAATAAAATGCGAAAAAGAACACTCCGCAGCTTCGCCGAAGTCTATCAAGTAGCAACAATAAACCCATGGAGTGACACGGCTATTACCTTTAATGCCAGCGACGAACCTAAATTCCGAACAGCTCGAGCACCAGCCGCATTGGTACTCAGTCCTATAGTGGACGGCTTTCGCCTCACCAAGGTACTCATGGATGGAGGCAGCGGATTGAACCTCATTTATGAGGAAACCCTTCAAAAAATGGAAATAGACTGGAACCGCATTGAGCGAAGCAGCACAACCTTCAGAGGAATAATCCCCAGTCGGGAAGCACGCTGTACAGGAAAAATCACACTAGATGTGGTGTTCGGCACGCCGGATAATTATAGGTCCGAAGAGGTCACATTCCAAGTGGCCCCGTTCAGCAGCGGATACCACGCTCTGCTGGGGCGGGAAGCGTTTACAATCTTCCAAGCAATACCCCATTACGGGTACATGAAGCTCAAGATGCCCGGGCCGAACGGAATCATCACTCTCGCTAGTGATCCGGACATAGCACTCCGCGCCGAAAAC
The DNA here is from genome assembly GCF_018294505.1 of Triticum aestivum. Lineage (NCBI taxonomy): Eukaryota > Viridiplantae > Streptophyta > Magnoliopsida > Poales > Poaceae > Triticum > Triticum aestivum. Next base: position 146,550,971 of record NC_057809.1, read on the forward strand.
AAGACAGCCGCACTGGCCCTTGAGGCACTGTCCGAAGCCCTAGCGGCTGAGGAACTGACTACGCTGCGCTCCACGGTAAACAGGGACGATGTGATACTCGACAAAAGATCCAAGTCCACCTCCTTTAAACCAGCGGATGAAATAGTCAAATTCCAGGTCCATCCAACGGACCCCAATAAAACAGCTTCCATCGGGGCACAATTAAACCCCGATGTAGACGCCGCACTGCGAGAATTCCTACGGGAGAACTGGGACATTTTTGCATGGCACCCTTCGGACATGCCAGGAATCCCACGCAGGCTGGCCGAACACAGCTTAAATATCCTAAAAGGATTCAAACCTGTCAAACAAGCCCTTCGGCGTTTCTCTGAACCCAAGAGACAGGCAATGGGAGAGGAGCTAGCCAAACTATTGGAGGCCGGATTCATCAGAGATATAAAACATCCGGACTGGCTAGCAAACTTGGTGATGGTACCAAAGAAGGACAAATCCTGGCGCCTGTGCGTTGACTTCAAAGACCTCAACAAGGCCTGCCCAAAGGATCCCTTCCCCCTCCCCCGCATCGATCAAATTATCGACGCCACTGCAGGACACGATTCGTTGTGCTTCCTCGACGCATACTCCGGTTACCATCAAATCAAGATGGCCGAGTCAGACCAAGCCGCAACGGCATTCATCACCCCATACGGCCCATTCTGCTTCAACACAATGCCTTTCGGGCTCAAAAACGCCGGCGCAACATATCAGCGCATGATTCAGACATGTCTGGCAAACCAGATCGGCAAAACAGTAGAGGCATACGTGGATGATGTGGTCGTAAAAACAAGACATGTCGAATCTCTAGTAGACGACTTGAGGCTTACATTTGACAACCTCCGAGCATATGACATCAAGCTAAATCCGGAAAAATGCGTTTTCGGCGTTCCAGCCGGAAAGCTCTTGGGCTTCATTGTATCCGGTAGGGGAATCGAAGCAAATCCAGCCAAGATCCGAGCTTTGTCACAATTGGATATCCCAAAGGACCTCAAACAAATACAAAAATTAACCGGATGCGTGGCGGCTCTAAGCCGCTTTATCTCCCGGTTGGGAGAAAAGGCGCTACCCCTCTATCGCCTCCTTCGGCGCACCGAACACTTCGAGTGGACGGACGCCGCCACGGCCGGACTCGAGGAAATAAAAGCCATATTGGCAACAAACCCCGTCCTGGCCGCGCCAAACATCGGCGAACCAATGCTATTGTACATTGCAGCAACCCATCAAGTTGTCAGCGCAGTACTCGTCGTCGAGCGGGAAACGGACGGACACAAATTCCCCCTTCAAAAGCCGGTTTACTATGTGTCCACTGTCCTCACCCCATGCAAATCACGGTACCCACATTATCAAAAGATTGCATATGCGGTATTCATGGCATCCCGGAAGCTACGACACTACTTTCAAGAGTGTTCAATCACAGTAGCATCAGAAGTACCACTCAATGATATTATAAACAACCGTGACACAATGGGCTGGATTACAAAATGGGCCATCGAGCTCCTCCCGTTCGACATAACTTATAGGCCACGGCGAGCTATCAAGTCGCAAGTTTTGGCCGACTTCGTCGTAGAATGGACGGAGGCCGAACTCCCTAAAGAGTACGACACATATTCAAACTGGATCATGCACTTCGACGGTTCCAAAATGTTGGCCGGACTAGGGGCCGGCGTCGTTTTGACGTCCCCCATAGGAGACACAGTTCAATATGTACTCCAGATTATGTACACGGACTCCAACAATGCAGCCGAATATGAGGCCCTTTTACATGGTCTCCGGATGGCAGTATCCATGGGCATTCAACGCCTAGAGGTGCGCGGGGATTCGAACCTCGCGATATCCCAAATAAATGGAGACTTCGATGCCAAGGATCCAAAAATGGCAGCTTACCGCAACGCTGTCCTCAAAAGGTTAGCTCGGTTTGAAGGGCTCGAATTTCACCATATAGCCCGAGAAAACAATCAGGCGGCAGACGTCCTGGCACGCATCGGCGCAAAACGCGATGCGGTCCCCCCCAACATCTTCCTGGAAAGGCTGTTCAAGCCATCCGTAGTATGGGAAGGGGAACATGGCAATATTAGTCCGGACCCAACCGCACTGTCCGACGCCGAACAATCTGACATAATCGGAGGCTCTGCCAATGAAATAACAACCTCAGCCCACGTACTAATGGCCGTTATCGCCCCGTGGACAGAACCATTCCTAGCCTACCTTACTAGGCAGGAACTCCCAGAGGACCAAAACGAGGCACGCTGTATAGTGCGGCGATCTAAAGCCTATAAAGTCCATGAGGGAGAACTTTACAAGAAAAGCACTACCGGAGTCCTTCAAAGGTGCATCTCCGAAGAGGAAGGGCGGAACCTGCTGGCTGAAATTCATGCCGGACTCGGTGGCCATCACGCCGCAGCCCGGTCCCTTGTAAGCAAGGCTTTCCGTACAGGCTTTTATTGGCCGACGGCCCGGGCGGACGCTCAGGACTTGGTCCATAAATGCGTCGGTTGCCAGCTTTTTGCAAACCAAAGCCATATGCCACCCACCGCCCTCCAAACTATCCCCATCACTTGGCCTTTCGCGGTCTGGGGGCTTGACATGGTGGGACCCCTTAAAGGCGGAACCCACAAGAAAAAATACTTACTGGTCATGGTGGATAAGTTCACCAAATGGATAGAAGCCAAGCCTGTTAAGACGGCCGAATCCGGACCTGTGATAGACTTTATATCCGGGGTCGTACACCGTTATGGCGTCCCCCACAGCATCATCACCGATAACGGCACGAACTTTACGGCCGATGAGGTAAAACTCTGGTGCAAAAACATGGGCATCAAGCTCGATTATGCTTCCGTCTATCACCCACAAACTAACGGTCAGGTCGAACGTGCAAATGGTCTCATCATGAGCGGCATCAAACCCAGATTAGTGCGGTCCCTCAAGGAATCTAACACGCACTGGGTAGAGGAGCTCGACTCCGTACTCTGGGGGCTGCGGACCACGCCGAACCGCACCACCGGATACACACCATTTTTTATGGTGTACGGCGCAGAGGCAGTCTTGCCCTGCGACATAATTCATGACTCACCTCGAGTGCGCATGTACGAAGAAAGGGAGGCCGAGCTCGATCGGCAGGACAGTTTGGACGCCTTAGAGGAGGAGCGCGACGTGGCAAAAGCCCGTTCCGCATTCTATCAACAGCAGGCTCGAAGATATCAAAGCAGAGAAGTGCGGGCCAAAAGCTACAACGTTGGCGAATTAGTTCTACGCCTGCCGGACAAGAAAAAGGACAAGCTGAAGCCCAAGTGGGAAGGTCCCTTCATAATCGACCAAGTCCTGACTGGTGGAGCATACCGCCTGCGAGATGCGTCGGATAACCGACTCGAGCCGAACCCATGGAACGCAGCCCGTCTCCGAAGATTCTATGCCTAGCGCCGGACTCTGTGTTTGTCTCCTTCCTCTGTCCATTTTTTACATTTTCTGTCTTACATTTCTCTCCTTCCCCTCTTCTCTTTTATAGCCCTTAAAGGCTCCTCAAGTGAAGTGCTACTCGCGCTCATTAAACCTGGGGGCTTCTTTAACAGAAGCTTATTTATACGGGCTTCACGCCCACCACATGTGTCAAACTTCCGCATGTACCTTTTCTTCACCATTATATGCATCGATATGACTTAAGTTTTGGCCAAGCTGGGTTGCCTGGCTCCTGTGCTTACCCCTACGTTCCCGATTGTTCGGCTAGGTGGTAAAGGGAGCACCTCTGCGATTGTTACTGCCGGATCAGCCGGATGTGTACCTCAGACTGGGTGAAGCCGAAAGCTAGCGTTCTTAAGGGAATATTCGGTCGGTGAACTAAAAGATGACCTTTTTTACTTATTTATGTATATGCCCCCAGATGATTTTCCTGCGTTTGCAGTCCGGACATGCACTTTAGGGCATGCCTCCCAGAGAAAGGAACCCCTAACGGAACTATTCTCTCTGGAAGATGTTTCTTACTAACCATGTAATATAACATAACTAGTTGGGCACTTGTCTGATAAAGCACTAATGACCCCTACGCCTGGTCTCCATGCATACCCCGGTTCTTACATAACCGGTAGGGTATTCGGACACACTCCGGACCGTCAGGTCCTGAGGTTGAAGCGAAAAGGTCGGCAACGACAAACGATCTACAATCCGGCTAGAAGGCATTACACATGTCAATTAAAAATTACATAGTCACTCTGACTGATTGTATTCCTCTTCAATACCATCTAACAGGCTGTCTAACTTACAGTCCTGCTGGGAATACTTTGCGGCCAATTCTACTTGGCCGTACACTAAGCTTACAGGGATCTCCTTCCCGTCAGGCCCCACAGGTCCGACCTCGGCCATGTGGTTTGGGTCAGACTTCGTGTACCGCGTCTTCACCATGGCCCAGGCCTCCCTAGCGCCTTGTCGGCAGGCCGATATCTTCCACAACCGGAAGCGCCGCCGAGCTCCCTTAAGCTTCTCCGAAAGCTCTCCAAGGCCCTCGGGCATGGAGTGGGAAGGCCATAAGGCTTGGGCAACGCCTCGCATCGCCTGCCGAACTCGCTCGTGCAGTTGCGAGAGCTCGGGAAGAAGGTCACCCGTAGAACCGGGCATCTCCTCTGCAGGACGACCCGTTAGCATACCTACAGACATTACTCTGTTAGTCGACTTCCTCGCCGAACTCTTTTCTTTCAAAGATTCGCTTAAGCACTTACTAAATATGCCGCGTCGAAGCCGCTGATTCTCCTTAGTAGAGTCCGACAGCTGGCCACGAACATCTTTAAGTTCAACGTCCAGCTTGGTGTTGGCATCCTGAAGCTCATTCTTCTCCCGCCTCACCCTTGTCAACATACTCTCACCGGCCTTTAGCCGGCGTAAGAGTTGTTGCCTCTCCGGATCCAGTCCGGCGCCATCTGCAATATGATTTGGCAGATTCATACCCACGCCGCACTTCGCAAGATATTAATCTTTCGAAGTGTATCTTACCAGAGGGGGTCTCTTTAGGCTCCCCTGCCGCGGCTAGTGCGGCCTCCAGTTGGGCTTTGCACTCTTTCAGCTCCTGGGACAGTACGGTATTCTTCTCTGTAAGAACCTGCATAACAAATGATCCTTAAACCAGTTACTCTAACTGTTTCAAGTCTCGGGGGCTACTGGTATATACATATATATTTACCAAAATTTTCTTACCCGTATGTCTTTTACATATTGCTCCGTGGCTCTGGTTAAACCATTTTGAGCGGCACGGAGGTACGCATCTCCCGAATTGAAGGCATCTAATGCCTCTCGGGAGAAACAAGCGTCGCGAAGAACTGTCCGGCGACGCCTGTGGTTCATGGCACTCTCCACCTCGGAATTGGTGGCAGACAGCCTGTCCGCATCCTCTGTCGGAGGAGCGTCCGGTGCGCGCCTCGTGTTCGCTCCCGCTTCCGGGCCAGGCGTTGGAGCCTGGCTGGTGGAGGCGCGGTTGGCAACCTCTCCGGATGTAGTCCGGCGAGGTCTCTTCGTCCTGAAGATAGCACGAACGTTAATATGCCCTGAAGAAATAACACCAGGGAAAAAGAGGATGCGCTATACCTTTGCGCCGGCGTCCCAGTCCGGACTACATTCCTTTTTGCCCCACGGGGCCCTGCGGCCCCTCGTTGGCTAGCCGCCGCAGGTTCGGCCTCCCGCCTTGGAAACCTCCCCTGCAAAACACGGTCGTTGTCAGGAAAACTGAAATGCGTGAGAATGGATTCCTTCTCAAAGGGATGAGACTCCGCTCTCTGTTACCTGGGAGGCCGGGATTAACCCTGGGTAATCAGCCGTAATGGCCACCAAGGTATTGTCCTTGCTTAACTGATGAAACACCCCGTCAATCAACTCCACCGATATATCCGGATCCTCTTCGGAGTCCGGATCGAGGGACCGTTCTGGATCCTCGGGTTGTGGGGGACGGCTGTTTATATCCTTTACTTCCTGACGCAGTTCCTGCGTTGAAATCGTTGGACTACATATTTAATCATGGGAATATAAAGCGGATGGGCAGGCACAATTGTTCACTTACCCAACTCGGGGGGTTGTACATACTAAATCCGCCCTGCGGGTTGACGCGGAGGAATTCCTCCTCTTCTCCCTTGTACAAAGAGGATAAGATCTTTACTAGAGCGGCAGCTGAGGCTGGCCCCTTACGACCGTAACGGGTGGCGTCATCCTCCCCGTTAAAATCCCACATGGGGTGGCCTCTATATTGAAGCGGCTGCACCCCCCGCATAATGCATGCGGCCATGACTCCAATCATGGTTAGTCCGGAATGAGCCAATAGTCTTATCCGGCCCATCAGGTGAAGGACGTCCCTGTCGCTTTCTCTCTGAGAGCTCCGCGGACGCCAGCTTAGGCGTTTCTTTAAGGGAGCACTGTTGAATTCGGGGAGACCGACCCGGATAGGGTCCGGTAGCGGGACATCATCTATATAAAACCATTCCGAAGGCCAGTCCTCGGACGCCTTCTTTGGGGTTCCGGATAGATATCCGGTCCCGGCGATACGCCACACTTCGGCTCCGCCCACTTGATATATAGACCCCTCTTGAGAGCGGGGCACCAGACAGAATAATCTCTTCCACAGCGCGAAATGAGCCTCAACACCCAAGAATAGCTCGCAAAGAGCGACGAAGCCCGCGATATGCAATATAGAGGCGGGCGTGAGATCGTGCAGCTGGAGGCCGTAGAACTCCAGAAGCCCACGGAGAAATGGATGGATTGGAAATCCAAGTCCTCTTACTAGATAAGGGACGAGGCACACCCTCTCTCCTTTGGAGGGACTGGGGGTGCTCTCCGCTTGCTCTCCGCCATTATAGGTGGCGAGTCCGGCTCGGACCGGGACCATATAGGCCTGAGGGAGAAATCCCTTGGCCTGAAGCGACACTAGCTCGCTGTGCGGGATGGAGCACCTCTCCCAGTCTCCAGGTTTAGGACTGGAAGGGCGAGAGGAGGAGCTGCGATGGCTGGCCATGTTGGAATGAACCTTTGCTGGAGGCGCTCTGATGATTACTCGCGGAGAGGAGAAGGTGTGGTTTGGATCTGAATCCCCATCCCCTTAAATAGGTGGCTCGTTTATGCGGCTAGGGGTGTAAATGTAAAAACACCCCGACTTTTCACATTCGTTTGACACGTGGAAGATGGCCATTATTGGGCGTGGAAGCCAAGGTGCGCTACATTACGAAAATCGGACATTATTCAGCAGGTACACGGAATTTGGAGGAGAACCCGCCTTGCAATGCCGAAGACAATCTGCGCACCGGACTTGTCGTCATTGAAGCCTGGTTCGGGGCTACTGAGGGAGTCCTGGATTAGGGGGTGTCCGGGTAGCTGGACTCCAGGACTATGAAGATACAAGATTGAAGACTCCGTCCCGTGTCCGAATGGGATTTTCCTTGGCGTGGAAGGCAAGCTTGGCGATGCGGATATTCAAGATCTCCTACCATTGTAACCGATTTTGTGTAACCCTAACCCTCTCCGATGTCTATATAAATTGGAGGGTTTTAGTCCGTAGGACAACTTCATCATACAACAATCATACCATAGGCTAGCTTTTAGGGTTTAGCCTCCTTGATCTCGTGGTAGATCTACTCTTGTACTACCCATATCATCAATATTAATCAAGCAGGACGTAGGGTTTTACCTCCATCAAGAGGTCCCAGACCTGGGTAAAACATTGTGTCCCTTGTCTCCTGTTACCATCCGGCCTAGACGCACAGTTCGGGACCCCCTACCCGAGATCCGCCGGTTTTGACACCAACAAGGAGTTTTTGCTATCCTATTACATGAAGCTTTCAAACGGCTCCAATATAATAGTTGTTTTTCAGCATTGGCACACAATGGCTGGTAAACCGGCGGCCAGTTTAAGATGCTTCGTCTGGACGGTTTGATGGTTGAGGGTTAGTTGGTGTGATCACTTCTTCTTCATCCCTCCCCAGACGCTGGAAATCAACCGTCGACCAATCGATTCCAGTTAACGCTTGAAACACAGCCTCTTCATGGATAAGGCTGGAAGGGTTAATATCAGGAGCGTAGGTATGCTTACGAATTGGAGGTACAAGTTCTTCGACTTCATGGATTTCGGCAGGCCATCTCTTCCCTTTAGCGTCTTAAGCCGGTTGGAAATGAGACAAGTCTGTGTCCTCTACCAGCTTGCTAGCTATTGGCCGCATTTCTTTGGTCAGCCTTCGGAGGTCATCATTGTCAAAGTTTGAACTGTCCTCTTTCACACCTGGATATCCTTTGATGATGTCCTCTGCTTCAAGATCTGGAATCCATGCCTTGGCTCGGATCAGTGCGGTCAATGCTCCTGCTCTTGCAGCTGCCTTCTTCAGTTCGGTAATCCGGGCTGGTAACATGGCCAGCTTCTCAAGAGTTTCCTTTATCAGTGATGGGATCGGTTTATTGTAAGCCGCAGTACAAATCGCACGCTGGGACCCAGAGTACAGTTGTTCAATAAGGGTATAAGCCACTTTAAGCTTCATCCGCATATCTGTGCCCAGATGAGCAATACGAGTGCGTGTTACGGTTTAAAATCAGTGTTCTGGTCAATGATAAGCTTTCATGAATTGGACAAACTGCATAAAGAGATACTTACCAAAGATTGCGGAAGTCATGGCATTTATTTGCCGTTTCTACCCAGTTAGTTCATCCACAACTGGTTTCAGGGACGCTTCAACATCTTCAGCTCTTTTGGTTAAACCGGATTTCTCGGTTTCCTAGTCAGCACGATCTTTGTTAAAAGACTCTTTCAGCTTTTCCATCGCTGCCAGGGCCTTGGTCAGCTCCTCTTTAGCTTTCGCAGCTTCTTCTTGTTGGGACTTCACATTCTCTTGCAAATCAGCAGTCTGGGCATCTCTCTTGCTTAGTTCGGCCTACAACAATGAAGAAATGTCAGACAATAGGATATATATTTTCTAAAGTACAAAGGGTATAACAAGTTATGCACTTTGTACTTGGGGGCTAATGTCTATTTGCTCTGATTCACTACATCTTTTATAAAGTCTCCAGAACAATGCAAGCATTATCCTTGACACTTGGGGGCTAATGTATATCTGTTCAAAACGGACGCATGGATTAAAACCCGGATTACCTTGCAAAGCTAAACCGGCCTTTGGGGGCTACGCTGAGGAAAGCTATATCATTACATTGGTAAAGTATCGGCCTTGGTTTTCACTAAGGACCTAACATTTTGAGGGTCAGTGGGAGAGACGTAAAGTATTACAAAGACCCGGTTCATGATTAACATCATAAAACGGCCCTTGGGGGCTACTTGGGCTGGCATATCAACTTTGGAATCAAGAAATAAAGGGAGATAAAAAATACCTCATAGCGTTCCTTCATCAAATTCACTAAACCGACTTCATAGTCACGGTTTGAGTGCAGACGGTTTAAGAAACCGGAGTGAAGCTCTTCAGCGTTGAGATGGGCATACCTTGATAAGTCAGTACTCAATTTGCCCTTTTCCCTAGCAGCATGCTCTTCTTTGGCACTATGTTGGGCCAAGACTACAGGATGGCCAGGAGAGCTGTGGCCCATACCAGTAACGATAACATCATCTCCTTGGCCTTCAGCGGTTTTTGCGGGTGATGACAGGGTTTCAGTATCTCTCATCGGACTAGCCTGGTTTGGAGCTGCCGGTTCAGTGTCAGGCACAGCAGGGTCAACTTTTGGTGGTTCATCAGTATTCCGATCTTGAAGGGGCGGTTCATCATAGGCGGCTTCAGGATGAGGACCCAGTTCATGAGTTTGGTCCGGTTCACCTCTCTGCTCTTATTCAAAAACTGCCTGGTCTTCTGATGGATTATTGACCCAAGCTTTCTTGCTGGGTCTGGCTTTGGCTCTGCAAATAAATTAAAAGAGGGTTAGCATTTTATTCAAGATTTGTAACGCATTAGAAGAATGAGTTTGAAAACTTACCCAGCCACAGTTTTTAGAGGAGGGAGTTGGGTTGCTGTCGACTCACCAGAGGATGAGGGAGGTGTCACCTGATAATTTGAATCGGACGGATTAAGAGGTTGTCTGAATAACCTGCCTTGGTATAAGAATGGTCAGAAGTGGAAGAGACCTCAGACCGGCGCTTCCGAACCGGGGTATCAGGTAAACCAGCTGAAGTGACCTGTTGGCCACTGTGCCGGGTTTTCCGGAGAGCTTCATGCTGTTGTGTCTTCAAAATAAATGTTGGGTCCAAGTAAGCAAGAGGATGAGAAAATCTTACTTTCCGGACTGCTTGACGGGTTTTTTGTGTTGGCATAGAGTCTGAACCAGAGGAAAGGGTAATTACCTCTGCATCATCAGCTTGGCTGCCTTCTACGTCCTCCTGATAAAGATCATTGTTAATGAGGTGCATGAAAAGGGAGCCAAGTGAGTCAAGTTCTACATCAACTTTCAGATCATCAGCATCGTCATCAAGTTCCATGTTGATCCAATCAGCCATTTTCCGCTTTGAGGTCCGCTTGACGGCTTTGATTTTGGGGCGAGATGGTTTGACCGCTTTATCCCCGGTTGGCTTTACTACTTTATCTATGGATTTCCGTTTCCAGAAGGGATCATCACCCTATTCATACATAAACAGAGGAAGGATTACAAGTTGAACAAGTTAAAGATATCAAAGATGAAAAGGAAATATAGTGCTTACAGCAGGCGGTTTGTTCTTGGTATAGAAGGGGTTTAAGCCGGTTTGACTACAGACTGATTTCGATTCATTCAGAATTTTCTTTACGCTTTCAGTGACCTCTTCATCGGTCACCTAAATGTTGATATGTCGTTGAGGGTCTTCAATATCACCGGTGTACTCACACATTAAACCGGGGTGCCGGCTTAGCGGCAAGATGCTCCAAGATATCCAACAGCGCACGAAATCAACGCTTGTTAAACCATTGGCCATAAAAGCCCGGAGTTTGGCGAGTTGAGGGACATACTTGGCCCGTTCTGCAGAACTTAAGCGTTGCGGCATTGGATGGGTGTTGGAAAGCCGGTGATCACGATAGCCTGGAAGGGGATTTTCATCTTCAGGAGAAGTATCTCTGCAGGAAAACCAAGTCTGGTTCCATTCCTTAGGATGGCTGTGCAGTTTGGCATGAGGGAATTCAACTTCCTTCCGCTTTTGAATAGAAACACCACCAAGTTTAGTGTTGGGACCATTTACAAATTCTGTGTGCCGGTTTAGATGAAAGAAGTCCCGGAACAGTTCAGCAGTCGGTTCTTCTTGTAAATACACTTCATAGAAGACCTGGAAGTTGCATAGATTGGACACCGAGTTGGGTCCGATATCTTGAGGATGGAGTTGGAAACTGGCAAGCACATCTCGATAGAACTTTGACCCTGGCGGTTTGAAACCATGGCCTATGTGGTCGACAAAGACCACAACCTCACCCTGCCTCGGGGTAGGAGGATTTTTTGCTCCTGGAACTCGCCATTTAATTTCAGTTTTCTTAGGCAAGGTGCCGATGCTGACCATTTCGTTCAACCGTTCCTCGGTGACCCGGGAACGAGCCCAGTTGCAAGCGGCAAATTGCTTGGCCATTGTGGAACAAAAAGCTGGAAAAGAAATGCCGGTTTACAAATCATTCATGATGACATGCAAGATGCAATGGAATAAAAGATATACTGATATGTGAAATTGCATAAATCGGAGACTAATGCAATAATGGATAACAAGGCAATATCGGAACAAGGGTATACAGACACTGTTAAACCGGAGTATAACAATGGAGGAAAAAGGCTCCTCCGGTTTACCAGAGGGCTGATGGTATAGATTGCTTATACAAAGGTAAAACGCCGAAGTGATAAGAGGGTACAGATCTAAGGCAAAAACGACTAGGTAAGGTAAAACAAGTTTCACATGATCACATGGGAATTTTGGATCTACCGAAGACAGAAAGGCAAAAATATTTTGACCTAAAAAGGGTATGACCCAAAACAGCTTATGAAGGACTAGATCAGTTTTTTTGCGCATAAGGGTTTGTGGTGGTAACAGAAGATTAGCCACGGCAAGAGATATGTCAAGCATGAAGTGTCCATTTATAGACTAAGGAGGAACATGGAAGAACAGCACTGAAGCACTGATGAACTTCAGAGAACTGCGAAGAACAAGGAAACCCTAGACAGATCTGCAAGGGGGAAAGGAAAAGACTTACAGTGATTGTTGAAGCAATGGAGGAACGCCACAGTTCTCTGGTAATGGTCAGGTTGATGCAGCGGCCTTTGTCGAAGCAGAGGAGAAGCTCGGTGACGGTGGCGGCGCTCAGGGGCAGAGGGGTCGTGAGGAGGAAGAAGCGAAGGAGACGAAGGGGGAAAATAATAAGGACCCGTGGCCCTATTTATAAGGCTATGCGATAAAGCGACAAGTGCGGGAATCGAGGAGCTCAAAAATGGATAGTTAATAATGATGTCGCCTCGATGACTGGATATGAATTAATGAAGGGAATCTTCAGCCTCAACGGATAGATGACGTCAGGACGGTTTATCATGATCCTGGAGTATGATGTCATGGCGGTTTACAAAATCAAGGTGAAGATGCAAAGGAGGAGTTTTTCCTAAGTATTGAAGATTGACATGAACAAGTTCAAACCAATCTGGGGCCTAATGTTGGGGATATTACTACTGGACGTAAACCGGCCAGGGGTAACCGGATTAACTTTATGAAGATTAGAAGCCCATGAAGATGTAAGAATGATGGCGCTTTATGAAGGCCCAAGGCCCAGAGGCGAGTTAAGGCCTGTAGATGTAAACCGACCTTATTATGTAACTTGCATTGTAAGATAGGAAGGATAGAGACCGAACCGGACACGTTTATGATCCGGCTTCGGGACTCTGTAAACCAGCGGGCGTCAATCTATGTATATAAAGGGACGACCCGACAGCGGTTCAGGGACAACAGACAACAACTCGAGAGCCAGACAAAGCGGATTCGCTCCCTGGCCTTCGAAACCCCAGCAATACCAATCATAACTAGACGTAGGCTTTACCTTCATTGAAGGGGCCGAACTAGTATAAACTCCCCGTGTCCCTTTGTCCAGTTTAACCCCTTTAAGCTAACCCATTGTGATGGCTCCACGACTAAGTCCTTTCACAAGGACATCTGCCGTGACAAACCCACGACAGAATGGGTTGTATCTGTGGACTAAACTGCAGAATGCCAGAAGAGAAGGGGAAAGCCTAGCCCATCGAGGACTAGCATCTTCAAGCAGCTCCAAGCATCTTGCAGCATCAGAAGAGATAAGAGTGGCATATTATAATATTAGTAAGTATGTTGTAACATTGCCCAGAGATCACTTCCTCGACTCCCTGCGAGAAAAAAAATCCCGGAGCCATCATATCCATTACATGCCTCAGCATTTAGTATCCAGTTCTAGTTGTATCGATTGGGATACAACTCCGAGTGTCCGTTAACATGGACCCGGCTATTCGAATAGATAGAATTCTTCCCTGCAGGGGTGCACCAACTTATCCAACACGCTCAATCAACTCCGGCCGGACACACCATCATGTCATGACCGCCCTCGGCTGATCAACACATCGTAGTCCTACCTAGGCTCAACAGAGAGGCCATCACGCCGGTTTACATCCTAAATGTGAAGGGGTCATGGGCCAATCGTCCTTTGTAATCTTGCGCATTGCGAACGCGGCCGGTGAGCAGACCTAGCCTCCTTATACAAGTGCAGGCTTAACCAGTCCAACCTGATGTGCGCCACTCAGTCGCTGATGTCAATGAGTTTTCGGCTGATACATACGATGCAGAGAGCCCATACTTGTTCTCGCGTGGTGGTTAGTGCGAAAAAGGCCAAAGGCCTACTCAGATCAAATATCCAAACCGTTAGTGTCTTGATAGTGCGGTAACAATCAATGATCCACGATATGTGGTCCTGTCACCCCGTCTCACGGACTTGTGGCAAGGGCTAAGAATGCCCGGCCGTGCCGCATGGAAAACTTGCGAGAATCCTCTAGATCAACCCAACTTTACATGACTCGCGGGTACCCCTCAGGGCCGACCCGATGTCATCATGGTTCTATGGTAAGGCAAAGTAACAGTGTGTCTGAAACATCAAGGGGGGAACCTGAGGAACCACCCTCGATGGATTCCCACTTTATGTAACCATCAAGGTGGACTTGGAGGAATCACCCTCATTGGTCCACACTTGAGGGGTTGCATGATAGAGTCGTTATCAAGAGTGGTGAAGGAGGAATCACCCTCGATTACCACGACCGAATAGCTACACTACAAGGTTAACATTAGAAGTGCTGGCGAGGTATCACCCTCGGCACTCGATAGTAACAATGCAGAGTCGTACAACTAATGGGTGATGTGTGGTGTCGGGGCCTGGACATCGATCACATTGATCGAGTCATCAAACATAAAGCGGGGCCACTGATACAAGGTGGGGGTCACTGATGGATCTCTAACCAACCTATACTACGCAGTTTATAATAAGCAGGTAAGGTATGAAAGCAGGTAACAAAAATAGGCTATGCATCAGAGTAGGATCATACAGAAAGCAGTAGTAGTCCTAATGCAAGCAGAAGAGAGAAGGGAATGGGCGATACCGGAATGATCAATGGGGGTTTGCTTGCCTGGAAGCTCTGCTAAAAAGGAAGAAGTGTCGTCGTCCACGTAGTCGATCACCGGGGCATCATTGGTCTCGGGGTCTACCGGAGAGAAGAGGGGGAAGAAATAGTAAATACAGAGCAAACAGAGGTACCACTAAGCATGACACGATGCAAAGCAGAACTAGGGGTGTTCTAATGTAGTGCTACACGATATAGGTGAAGGGGGAATTCAACCGAGAATATTTTCCCGGTTCTGAACCTGTGTCAAATAGATGACCAGAGGGGGAATGTTCCATGTTCAGATAGTTAGAGGCATCTAACAAGTATATTCGGATTCATCTCATCGTTTTGAGCAACTTTCATGTAGAAAAAATTGTCATCTGAGCTACGGTTTATAATCTATGAATTTTTAAAGTTTTTAAACATTTTTTGGATTTATTTTAAATTAGCAGAAAAGGTTTATTGCATCAGCATGATGTCATAGTGACATCAGCAGTCAACAGGGCGGCAGACCAGGTCAAACCTGACCAGTGGGTCCCATATGGCAGTGACAGAAACTTAACTGAGTTCAATTAAAACTAAATAGAGACTAATTAGCTACTAGGCCCCACGTGTTAGTGACAGGTTGTGATAATTAATGTATTTATTTGAAAAATGTTTTAATTAACTACATACGCAGTGGGCCTACATGTCAGTGGCACTGGGATGCCCAGTCAGCATGTTGACTGGGTCAACCCAGTCAACGGAGCCCATGGGGCTCGCCAACAGCAACCTAGGGGTGGGGCCCGCCTAGCCACGTCGGCAGCGACCGATGGCTCAACGCCGGCAACCTACAGATGCGGCGGAGGCACAGGACAGCGCCAGGTTTCATCTACAAGCGGTCGTTTCACGCGCGAGAGAGCGCATTCGAACGAGCGGAGCTAGCCGCGTCGAATGGTGGAGGTTACGTGGCCGGAGGTGGCCGGAAACGAGGCCGGCGATGAGCTACGGCGGCGGCGCGTATGGGACCTCGATGGAAACGGAGCTACTGAGCTCGGCGGAGCGCGTGCGCATGCTCATTGTGCTCCTGGGAGCACCAGGAGCACAATGCTTTGCTTAGGCGAGCGTGACAGCGGCTATCACTACTACAGGATGGTCCAAATGCGACGCTATGATCAAAGACCCTTCGACGAAACTGTGTGCGATGCCATAATCGCAAAGGGGAGTGTAAAAAACCATCAAAAAAGGTGCAAAATGTTTGCGATGAAGGATGCATCAAACACGGTTCAGATTTTAGTTGGTATGCGATGTAGGGCATACGATTCGGTTCAATTAACTGTTTGGGATGAGGAGGAACAAAAGAAACGGGCAGCCAGATGAAGGCGTGTGTGATATATAGCATACAGTTCACTAGGATGAACTGTGTGTGATTAGGCAACACAATGGAAACGGTTCAACTGAACAAGATGTGTGTGATACGCGGCAAACAGGCTCGTAATCAAAACTGTGCGCGAAGACCAATAAGAACATAGATGATTGCTGCTAATAAGCTGTGTGATTTGCTCTGTCTACAGTAGAATAACATGTATACCGGCCCCAAACACTGGCAGCGCACGTGGAGGGACGAGGGCAGAGCACCCGGAGGGACGCGAGAGCAAAGCGCGCGCGGCTGGACGCGAGCAGAGCACGCCGTGGCCGCCTGGACTGCAAGCAACCACACACATAGAGCAGTTGAACACACAGGAAATGGTCGCCTACAAGTCGGACGACAGTTGCGTCGCTGCGTAGAGAGCGGCCGTGTGCTACCACCTCCGTCTAGTCTATAGTCCCCTTTATATTATGTGCCATACTTTGCCCTCAAATTTAACCAACAAAATGTTAATGCATGTTATAAAAATTATATAATTGGAAACTATGTTCAAATACGAATCCAACTATATAATCTTTGGCGACGTGCATTCGTATTTTATTAGTTAAATCATACTTATAAACCAGGATGGGGGTATAGTAGGTAATTAAATCACAAACGTTTTTTTATTAACAGTATGTGTACGTGGCCTTTCGTCCTCCTCTCGCATGTCTTGTCACCCCGCTGCCGTAGACGGTTATAGCGCAAGCTTGTGCAGCGCACGGGGGCGTTCTTTTTGGCCAAATGATGGCGCCAATAAATTATCGGTGAGCCCATTCCCGCGCAACTTCGCAGGATCCCGCGCAAGCTTCCCGCCCGACTCGGTGAAATCCCCCAAAATCCCAATGCTTACCGGCCTGCTATAAAAACCCTCACGGCCGGCGAGTCATGCGCTGCATTTTCGCTCCCTTCCTGTAGCTTATCTCATCTGCTTCTCCCACAATCGCCAATGGCACCGGTTCGTCATCATCGCTCAGCCACTCCACCGTCATCAGAGGACAGCTCCAGCTGGGAGGCTACACCGCGGCGGCGGCGCTGTCTCCGGCGTAGTGTAGTGCGCGTGGTGTCCCTGTTGGGTGTGCGCGTGATACGTCTCCAATGTATCTATAATTTTTGATTGCTCCATGCTATATTATCTACTGTTTTGGACATTATTGGGCTTTATTATCCACTTTTATATTATTTTTGGGACTAACCTATTAACCGGAGGCCCAACCCAGAATTGTTGTTTTTTGCCTGTTTTAGGGTTTCGAAGAAAAGGAATATCAAATGGAGTCCAAACGGAATGAAACCTTCGGGAACGTGATTTTCTCAACGAATAAGACCAGGAGACTTGGACCCTACATCAAGAAATAAAACAGGAGGCCACAAGGTAGGGGGCGCGCCCACCCCCACCAGGCGCGCCCTCCACCCTCGTGGGCCCCCTATTGCTCCACCGACGTACTCCTTCCTCCTATATATATCCACGTACCCCCAAACGATCAGAAATGGAGACAAAACCCTAATTCCACCGCCGTAACTTTCCGTATCCACGAGATCCCATCTTGGGGCATGTTCCGGAGCTCCGCCAGAGGGGGCATCAATCACGGAGGCCTTCTACATCAACACCATAGCCCCTCCGATGAAGTGTGAGTAGTTCACCTCAGACCTACGGGTCCATAGTTAGTAGCTAGATGGCTTCTTCTCTCTTTTTGGATCTCAATACAATGTTCTCCCCCTCTCTTGTGGAGATCTATTCGATGTAATCTTCTTTTTGTGGTGTGTTTGGTGAGACCAATGAATTGTGGGTTTATGATCAAGTCTATCTATGAATAATATTTGAATCTTCTCTGAATTCTTTTATGTATGATTGGTTGTCTTTGCAAGTCTCTTCGAATTATCAGTTTGGTTTGGCCTACTAGATTGATCTTTCTTACAATGGGAGAAGTGCTTAGTTTGGGTTCAATCTTGCGGTTTCCTTTCCCGGTGACAGTAAGGGCAGCAAGGCACGTATTGTATTGTTGCCATCGAGGATAACAAGATGGGGTTTTATTCATATTGCATGAGTCTATCCCTCTACATCATGTCATCTTGCTTAAGGCGTTACTCTGTTTTTAACTTAATACTCTAGATGCATGATGGTAGCGGTCGATGAGTGGAGTAATAGTAGTAGATGCAGGCAGGAGTCGGTCTACTTGTCTCGGACGTGATGCCTATATACATGATCATACCTAGATATTCTCATAACTATGCTCAATTCTGTCAATTGCTCAACAGTAATTTGTTCACCCACCGTAGAATACTTATGCTCTCGAGAGAAGCCACTAGTGAAACCTATGGCCCCCGGGTCTATCTTTATCATATTGATCTCCTACTACTTAGTTATTTCCTTTGCTATTTACTTTGCCTTTATTTTACTTTGCATCTTTATCATAAAAATACCAAAAATATTATCTTATCATATCTATCAGATCTCACTCTCGTAAGTGGCCTTATAGGGATTGACAACCCCTATTTGCGTTGGTTGTGAGGATTTATTTGTTTTGTGCTGGTACGGGGGACTCGTGCGTAGCCTCCTACTGGATTGATACCTTGGTTCTCAAAAACTGAGGGAAATACTTACGCTACTTTGCTGCATCATCCCTTCCTCTTCGGGGAAAACCAACGCAGTGCTCACGAGGTAGCAAGAAGGATTTCTGGCGTCGTTGCCGGGGAGGTCTATGCAAAAGTAAACATACCAAGTACCCATCACATACCCTTATCTCCTGCATTACATTATTTGCCATTTGCCTCTCGTTTTCCTCTCCCCCACTTCACCCTTGCTGTTTTATTCTTCCTCTCTCTCTCTATCCTCCCTCTCTTTCTCTCTTTGCCTCTTTTTGCCCGCTTACTTTTTGTTTGCTTGTGTGTTAGTTTGCTTGCTCGTCACGATGGCTCAAGATAATACTAAATTGTGTGACTTCACCAATACCAACAACAATGATTTTATTAGCACTCTGATTTCTCCTCTTACCGATGCTAAATCTTGTGAAATTAATGTTGCTTTGCTGAATCTTGTCATGAAAGATCCGTTCTCCGGCCTTCCTAGTGAAGATGCTGCTACCCATCTTAACAGCTTCGTTGATTTATGTCATATGCAAAAGAAGAAAGATGTGGATAATGATATTGTTAAATTGAAGCTATTTCCTTTTCCGCTTAGAGATCGTGCTAAAGCTTGGTTTCGTCTTTGCCTAAAAATAGTATTGATTCATGGAACAAGTGCTAAGATGCTTTTATCTCTAAGTATTTTCCTCCCACTAAGATCATCTCTCTTAGAAATGATATTATGAATTTTAAGAAACTTGATCATGAACATGTTGCACAAGATTTGGAGAGAATGAAATTAATGATACGTAATTGCCCTACTCATGGTTTAAATTTGTGGATGATTGTTCAGAATTTTTATGCCGGATTGAATTTTGCTTCTAGAAATCTTTTAGATTCGGCCGCTGGAGGCACTTTTATGGAAATCACTTTAGGAGAAGCTACTAAACTCCTAGATAATATTATGGTTAATTATTCTCAATGGCACACTAAAGATCTACTAATAAAAAGGTGCATGCGATAGAAGAAATTAATGTTTTGAGTGGAAAGATGGATGAACTTATGAAATTATTTGCTAATAAGAGTGTTTCTTCTGATCCTAATGATATGCCCTTGTCTACTTTGATTGAGAATAATAATGAATCTATGGATGTGAATTTTGTTGGTAGGAACAATTTTGGTAACAACGCGTATAGAGGAAATTTCAATCCTAGGCCTTATCCTAGTAATACCACTAATAATTATGGTAATTCTTACAACAATTCTTTTGGAAATTATAATAAGATGCCCTCTAATTTTGAATCTAATATTAAATAATTTATTACTTCGCAAAATAATTTTAATGATATGATTGAAGAAAAATTGCTTAAGATTGATGATTTGGCTAGAAACATTGATAGAATTTCTCTTGATGTTGATTCTTTGAAACTTAGATCTATTCCACCTAAGCATGATATCAATGAGTCTCTCAAAGCCATGAGAATTTCCATTGATGAGTGTAAAGTAAGAACCGCTAGGATGCATGCTAAGAAAGATGCCTTTATAAGAGCGTGTTCTTCTAGTTCCTATGAAAATAAAGATGAAGATCTAAAAGTTATTGGTGTGTCCCCTATTAAATCTTTCTTTTGCAATATGAATCTTGATAATGATGGGACTGAATATGATCCACCTTTACCTAGAAGGCATTCCAAGAATTCGGAATTTGTTGATCTTGATGCTAAATTTGATAAAAGTGGGATTGAAGAAATCAAAACCCTAGATGTTGCTAAACCCACTATTATGGATTTCAAGGGATTTAACTATGAAAATTGCTCTTTGGTTGATTGTATTTCCTAGTTGCAATCCTTGCTAAATTCTCCTCACGCTTATAGTCAAAATAAAGCGTTTACTAAACATATCGTTGATGCCTTGATGCAATCTTATGATAGATTGCAAACCTTCATGTCCTATTATTCTCGGTAGACCTTTCCTTAGAACGATTGGTGCAATTGTTGATATGAAGGAAGGAAATATTAGATTCCAATTCCAATTAAGGAAAGGCATGGAACACTTTCCTAGAAAGAAAATTAAATTACCTTATGAATCTATTATGAGATCCACTTATGGATTGCCTACCAAAGATGGCAATACCTAGATCTATTCTTGCTTATTATGCCTAGCTAGGGGCGTTAAACGATAGTGCTTGTTGGGAGGCAACCCAATTTTATTTTTATTCCTTGCTTTTTGCTCCTGTTTAGTAATAAATAATTTATCTAGCCTCTGTTTTGGTTATGTTATTTGTGTTTAATTAGTGTTTGTGCCAAGTAGAACCATTGGGAAGACTTGGGGAAACTCTTGTTGAACTTGCTGTAAAAAACAGAAACTTTAGCGCTCACGAGAACTGCTATCATTTTTATTTGGAGAGTGTATTTAGTTAATTATTTTTGCAGATGATTAATAGATAATTCCTCATGTCAAGAAATTTATTTTAGAATTTTTTGGGTTCCAGATCTTGCGCTAGTTAAAGATTACTACAGACTGTTTTGTTTTTGACAGGTTCTATTTTTCGTGTGTTATTTGCTTATTTTGATGAATCTATGGCTAGTAAAATAGTTTATAAACCATATAGAAGTTGGAATACAGTAGGTATAACACCAATATAAATAAAGAATGAGTTCATTACAGTACCTCGAAGTGATCTTTTGTTTTCTTTCGCTAACGGAGCTCGCGAGATTTTCTACTTTAAGTTTTGTCTGGTGAAGTTTTCAAGTTTTGGGTAAAGATTTGATGGATTATGGAACAAGGAGTGGCAAGAGTGAGGGAGTCTTGGATTAGGGGGTGTTCGGGTAGCCGGACTATACCTTCAGCCGGACTCCTGGACTATGTAGATACAAGATTGAAGACTTCGTCCCGTGTCCGGATGGGACTTTCCTTGGCGTGGAAGGCAAGCTTGGGCGATGCGGATATTCAAGATCTCCTACCATTGTAACCGACTCTATGTAACCCTAATCCTATCCGGTGTCTATATAAACCGGAAGGTTGTAGTCCGTAGGCAATCAACTCCATATACAACAATCATACCGTAGGCTAGCTTCTAGGGTTTAGCCTCCTTGATCTCGTGGTAGATCTACTCTTGTATTACCCATATCATCAATATTAATCAAGCAGGACGTAGGGTTTTACCTCCATCAAGAGGGCCCGAACCTGGGTAAAACATCGTGTTCCCTGCCTCCTGTTACCATCCGGCCTAGACGCACAGTTCGGGACCCCCTACCCGAGATCCGTCGGTTTTGACACCGACATTGGTGCTTTCATTGAGAGTTCCTCTATGTCGTCGCCTTTAGGCCCGATGGCTCCTTTGATCATCAACAACGATGCGGTCCAGGGTGAGACTTTGCTCCCCGGACAGATCTTCGCTCTGCGGGCCAATTCGCTCGGCCACCTAGAGAATATCGAAAGCTACGCCCCTGGCCATCAAGTCAGGTTTGGAAGCTTAAACTACACGGCTAACATCCGCGGAGACTTGATCTTCGACGGGCTCGAGCCACGGCCAAGCGCGCCACACTATCTCGAAGGGCATGATCTAGCTCTGCCCCGATCAGTGTCCTGGAGGCCGCACACGCATCGGTTCCGACCCCTAACTCGGAGCCTATTGCACCAATCAAGGATGAGCGGTTGGACGTCACCTCGGGGGCTGCGATCCCAAAAGCGATCGAGCCGAACGCTAGCCCCACACTCTGCACGACCCGTGACTCCGAGGATCCGGACTCCTCCCCGGACTCCGAACCCCCCGCGCCCCTGCCAATCGAATCCGATTGGGCACCGATAATGGAGTTCACCGCCGCAGACATCTTTCAGCATTCGCCTTTTGGC
This sequence comes from Triticum aestivum, assembly GCF_018294505.1. Taxonomy (NCBI): domain Eukaryota; kingdom Viridiplantae; phylum Streptophyta; class Magnoliopsida; order Poales; family Poaceae; genus Triticum; species Triticum aestivum. The sequence continues at coordinate 146,573,361 of NC_057809.1, forward strand.
GACATCCTGAATTCTCTTAAGTCTCTCTCTTTATAAGGAGAGCCCTGGCCGGACTACGGTCAGCGAGGGTGGGATACAGACGATGAAGCAATTCAAAGCCCACCCACCACCCACTTTGTAGCCACTGTCGACGATCTAACCGACATGCTTGACTTCAGCTCCGAAGACATCGACGGCATGGACGATGATGTAGGAGACGAACAGGAACCAGCACTTGTAGGGCGCTGGAAGGCCACCTCGTCATATGACATATATATGGTGGATACTCCAAAAGATGGAGATGGCGATGGAACAGTGGGGGACGACACCCCCAAGAAACAGCCAAAGCGCGGCGTCAGTGGCGCCGCTCTAAATCCCGCCAAAGCAAAAACGGTGATTCCGGCACGGGAGATAATACTACCCCGGATAGCGCCGAAGAACACCCACCTCAGCAAGATTCGGCATAGGAAGATGGAGAAGCCAGCCCTCATGAGAGAGCGGCAGACCGAGAGGTCGAGGATGATTACTATACGCCTCCCTCCGAAGACGAGGCAAGCCTCGATGACGATGAATTCGTCATACCATCAGAGCCCGCCGAACAAGAGCGTTTTAAACGCAGGCTTTTAGCCACGGCAAGCAGCCTCAAGAAAAAGCAGCAACAGCTTAGAGCTGCCTAAGATTTGCTAGCTGACAGATGGACTGAAGTCCTCGCGGCCGAAGAGTATGAACTCGAACGCCCCTCCAAGAGTTACCCAAAGCGCAGGCCGCTACCCCGATCAGAGGAGGAAGCACCTACATCACCAGCGCATGACATGGCAGACCGGCCACCTCGCGGCCACGACAGAGAAGCCTCTCGGCCCTCCACCCAAGCCATGCCCCGACGCCGCTCAACTAAGGCATGGGAAAATGCGCCCGACCTGCGAGACATACTGGAGGATAAGGCAAGACAAACAAGATCGATCTATGGATCGTGCAGGCGCCCTACGGCATGTGACAATGATCTTCACTCCGGATACAACAAATCCGGCCGGGCCGAACACAACAGACATAGCTCCTCCGAGCTGCATCGTGATATAGCCTAGTATAGAGGCGCCGCACACCCGCTATGCTTCACGAATGAAGTAATGGATCATAAAATCCCAGAGGGTTTCAAACTCGTAAACATCGAATCATACGATGGCACAACAGATCCGGCGGTATGGATCGAGGATTATCTCCTTCACATCCAAATGGCACGCGGCGATGATCTACACGCCATCAAATACCTCCCGCTCAAACTTAAAGGACCGGCCCGTCATTGGCTTAACAGCTTGCCAGCAGACTCAATCGGTTCTTGGGAGGACCTGGAAGCCGCATTCCTCGACAACTTCCAGGGCACTTACGTGCAACCGCCGGATGCCGACGACTTAAGCCACATAATTCAGCAGCCAGAGGAATCGGCCAGACAATTTTGGACACGGTTCCTAACAAAGAAAAACCAGATAGTCGACTGTCTGGACACAGAGGCCCTAGCAGCCTTCAAGAATAACATCCGCGACGAGTGGCTTGCCCGGCACCTGGGACAGGAAAAGCCGAAATCCATGGCAGCCCTCACGACACTCATGACCCGCTTTTGCGCGGGAGAAGACAGTTGGCTAGCTCGCAGGAACAACTTATCAAAGAACCCTGGTAATTCGGATACCAAGGACAAAAGTGGCAGGACACGTCAGAATAAGCAAAAACGTCGCGTTAATAGCGACAACAATGAAGACACGGCAGTCAATGCCGGATTCAAAGGCTATAAATCCGGTCAGCGGAAAAAGCCATTCAAAAAGAATACTCAGGGCCCGTCCAGTTTGGACCGAATACTCGATCGCTTGTGCCAGATACATGGCACCCCCAAAAGGCCAACCAATCACACTAATAGGGATTGTTGGGTGTTCAAGCAGGCAGGCAAGTTAAGGGCCGAAAACAGAGACAAGGGGCTGCACAGCAACGACGAGGAGCCCAAGCCGCCGAACAACAATGGACAGAAGGGCTTTCCCCCACAAGTGCGGACGGTGAACATGATATACGCAACCCACATTCCCAAGCGGGAGCGGAAGCGTGCGCTACGGGACGTATACGCGATGGAGCCAGTCACCCCAAAGTTCAACCCATGGTCCTCCTGCCCGATCACTTTTGATCGAACGGACCATCCCACTAGCATCCGTCATGGCGGCTTCGCCGCATTGGTTCTCGACCCAATCATCGACGGATTTCATCTCACAAGAGTCCTCATGGATGGCGGTAGTAGCCTGAACCTGCTTTATCAGGATACAGTGCGGAAAATGGGCATAGATCCCTCAAGGATTAAGCCCACAAGAACGACCTTTAAAGGCGTTATACCAGGTGTAGAAGCCAACTGTACAGGCTCAGTAACACTTGACGTGGTCTTCGGATCCCCGGACAATTTCCGAAGTGAAGAGTTAATCTTCGATATAGTCCCGTTTCGTAGTGGCTATCACGCCCTGCTCGGACGAACCGCATTCGCAAAGTTCAATGCGGTGCCACACTACGCATATCTCAAGCTCAAGATGCCAGGCCCTCGAGGAGTAACTACGATCAACGGAAACACCGAGCGCTCCCTCCGTACGGAGGAGCATATGGCGACTCTCGCAGCGGAGGTACAAAGTAGCCTTCTCAGGCAATTCTCCAGTCCGGCCATTAAAAAGCCAGACACTGCCAAGCGCGCCCGGAGTAACCCACAGCAGGACCGCCTGGCACACTCTGAGCAAGCATAGCAATGCGGCCCAACCCCAGCTTTCGCGACATAGAGAAACCAGTACCTCGCGTACATAACTACGCCCTTGAAATACCATGGGCACAGGGAAAGGGGCACAATAACGGCATGCCCAAAATACGGCTTAAAACGTACTAGGGGCTGCCGGATTCTTTTTTAATTTTTTCTTACTTTCAGGACTCCATACTTCGGACGACCTGTTCGGCAATTAGACTGCCGCACAAACGATGCAAGATCCAGGGAGGCAGACAAGCCATGCCGCATTATGGAACTCCCAGGTGGTCTCTGTTATGAGCGGTATACCTATTTTAAATACAATTCCGCGGCCTGCCCCTGGTCAGGACATACTGAATAGTCCAATATCTTTTGCTTACTGCACTATTTGTATCGTTCGGCTTTGATAAATAGCCTCTCTATAAACAATGCTTAGCTTCTTGTCTATTTTTTGCATTATCTTCTTTTCACATTTATGTTTATTAAATGGCATGATTGCACCCGTACACCATGGTACGGCAAACACGCCAGGGGCTTCATTACCCCTCATAATGGTGTGAGCAGTCCGTACACTTTCACAAGTGCGGCACCCCGAACTTATAGCACTATATGCATCGGCTCCGAATCATGATTTGGGTCAATAGTTGGGTTTGCCCGGCTCCTATGTTTTGGTGCCTTACGTTCCGCTCTATCGGCTAAGGTAGCACTAGGAGAACCACTGCAATTGTGCCCGGTTCAGCTGGGTTAAGCACCTCAGTGGAGAAAGCTAAAACTGACTGTCATGATGTGGCGAGAGACCGGTCGCTGTTCGAGAGGTTTTTCGAGTCCCTAAAGGCTTATGCCGCTTCGAGCGAGGAGCTAGCTTTGTCCGGCCAAGGCGTGGATAGCGCCCCGAACTCGGTCTTCCGAACTAGGGGCTTCGCCGAAATTTAAAATTATAGAGTTCTATGGCTAAGTGAGAGTGTTCAAGCATTATAGTCCGATTTCCTGGTTCGTTGTACTGAGCGCCTCCCTCGAAGGACCCAACTATGGGAAAAAGAGTGCTTAGGTTTATCCCGAACACCCCAGCACTAGTGGCACTGGGGCAGAAGCCGACGACTGGCCATCTCTCAATTTTTGATAAATGGCCGCACATAAAGTAATATTTTAAATTCAATAAGCATTGCTTAGCACATATGAACAAGTTTTCAACGCACATGATAAACACGAGCGAGTTCATTCAAATATCACATCATTGGTACATTCATCCACCACAAGGCGGGCACCTGCAAGAACATCCTTGTAGTAGTTCTCGGGCTTGCGATGCTCCTTCCCCGGCGGCGGCCCGTCCTTCACAAGCTTCTCACCGTCCAGCTTACCCCAGTGCACCTTTGAACGGGCAAGGGCCCGACGGGCACCTTCGATGCAGACGGAGCGCTTGATGACCTCAAGCCTCGGACAGGCCTCCACCAGCCGCTGCACCATCCCGAAATATCTCCCAGGTAGGGCCTCTCCGGACCACAGCCGAACTATGAAGCCCTTCATGGCCTGCTTGGCCGCCTTGTGGAGCTCGACCAGCTGTTTCAGCTGGTCGCTCAAGGGCACAGGGTGTCTGGCCTCAGAATACTGAGACCAGAACACCTTCTCCGTCGAGCTACCCTCTTCAGCTCGGTAGAATGCGGCGGCATCGGATACGCTGCAGGGAAGATCTGCGAATGCCCCTGGAGAGCTTCGGATTCGGGTAAGTAACAGGTAGTTCACTTTTATATTTCTGCTTTGCATAAAGAATGCCTTACCCGCTGCTATCTTCCTCATCTCCTCCAACTCTTAGAGGGCCTTTTGGGCTTCGGCCTTGGCAGACTTGGCAGCCTCTTGGGCCGTTGCAAGCTCGGATGCTTGCGCCTTCGACTCCAGCTCCGAACTCTCACGTTTTTTCATGAGAGCCTGAAGCTCTTGCTGCACCTCGCCGACCTGAGCCCCAAGTCTGTCTCGCTCGGTGCGCTCCGCGGCCGTTTTCTTTTCGGCCTCAGACAACGCCTGCTTAAGGGTCGCCACCTCAGTCGTGGCCCCTACAATAAGCAGTACAATCCTGTTACTCTTTTTGCAGTCAAGCCTTTTTATAGGCACTTTTTCTATAAGGTATTTCTTACCTTCTTCCTCCTCGAGCTGCCGCTTGGCAAGGCCGAGCTCTTGCTCGGTCCGCTTGAGGTCCTGCTTCAGGACACCCACCTCCGCAGTCAGTGCGGCGGTGGATAGCAGCGAAGCCTTGATACGCATATTGACTATTTTTTGTTAGACTCCTACGATATTTAATAGATCCTCTATTCAGCTTTTCTTTCCGAACGCCAAACAGAGCATCAGGGTCTACTGTCTATGCGGTAATATTTTTACATATTTTTACTTACCTCGAAGCCTGTTAGAAGGCTAGCGCAAGCTTCAGTCAGTCGGCTCTTGGCGGACTGAACCTTCTAGATCACCGTACTCATAATAGTATGGTGCCCCTCGTCGATGGAGGCATCGTCAAGCACCTCCAGCAGATTGTCCGGCACCTCCGGTTGGACGGAGGCCGCCAGCTCAGAAGGCTTGCTCTTCTTGGAAGGAGTTCTCCTACCGCGGTCCGGAACTGTGGAAGATTCCGGCGCGGTGTCCGACGCAAAGCTGGACTGAGAGCCCTGGGGAGCCTTATCCCCTTCACCCCTGGAGTCCGGGAGGTTGCCTTGCGGCTCCTCCGGGACCACCTCCTCCTGCCCCAGAGCTTGTCGCGACGCCACTTCGGCGTCGTCTGCAGTGCGGGGGAGACAGCGGGCAGAACTGAGTTCACGTCCGATGAGTCCAGGGAGCCGCCCGACGATTCGTCGAATTCGGCCCGGGCAGACTGCATAATTACATTCGACATTAGGGAAAGTTGTGAAACAAAGGAACATCATGAGTCATTCTGATATCTGAACTTACGATTTTACCGGACGCTTGGCCCTGTTTGGCCACTCCTCTTTGCCCTCTTCGGCGTTGGGGGCGTAGTGCGGCGGAGGGGTCTTCCTTTTCCTAGACCCCTCGGCCTCCCCCGTTGGGGCGGCCTTCCTCTTCTCACCTCCCTCCGCTGGGGGGGGGAGAGTTTTCTTCTTCCTCCTCCTCGTTTTCGCGGGAGGAGGGCGTCTCGGACTCGTCAGATGACGAGTCCGACACCACCATGTTGCGGGCACTCTTTCGAGTCCCCATGGTCTTCTTCTTCTTGGCCTTCTTCTCCGGCACCACATAAGGCGCCGAAACCAGCAGCTTCGCTAGTAGAGCTGGGGCTGGGTCTTCGGGCAGCGGAGCCGGACAGTTAATCGGTCCGGATATCGCCCGCCAAGCCTGTCAAAGGTAAGGAAGTTTAGATCCAGCATAGAGTCAAACTATGAAAAAAGCTTAACATCATGTAAAAGGTGTAGATGGCATACCTCGCTAGCGTGACGCTGCGAGCTGTATCCACGGTCCTCGGAAGCGGATGCGGGAGCCTCGGCGCCCTTGAATAGCATCTTCCAGGCATCTTCGTACGTTGTGTCGAAGAGCCTGCTGAGGGTTTGATGCTGCGCTGGGTCGAACTCCCACAGATTAAAATCCCGTTGTTGGCACGGGAGGATCCGGCGGACGAGCATAACCTGGATTACATTAACAAGCCGAACTGGCTTGTTCACCAGGGACTGGATGCATGTTTGCAATCCGGCCACCTCTTTTTTGTCACCCCACGACAGGCCCGTCTCGTTCTAGGACATAAGCCGCTGGGGGATCCGGATCAGAACTCGGGGGCTGCGGTCCATTTCGGATCGCGCGGCTCGGTGATATAAAACCACCCGGATTGCCATCCCTTTAGGGTCTCCACGAAAGAGCCCTCGAACCATAGGACGTTGGCCATCTTGCCCGCCATGGCACCTCCGCACTCCGCCTGGCTGCCGCACACCACCTTGGGCTTGACGTTGAAGGTCTTGAGCCAGAGGCCGAAATGAGGGCGGACGCGGAGAAAAGCCTCGCACACGACGATAAACGCCGAGATGTTGAGGATGAAGTTCGGAGCCAGATCGTGGAAATCCAGGCCGTAGTAGAACATGAGCCTCCGGACAAATGGGTGGAGTGGAAAACCCAGTCCGCGGAGGAAGTGGGGGAGAAATACTACCCTCTCATGGGGCCTTGGGGTGGGGAGAAGCTGCCCCTCTTCGAGAAGCCGGTGCGCGATGTCCTTGGACAGGTATCTGGCCTTCCTTAGCTTCTTGACTTTGCCCTCCGTGGCGGAGGAGACCATCCACTTGCCTCCCGCTCCGGACATTGCTGGAGAAGGTTGAGGTGGGAAGTGCGGGCTTGGGCGCTAGAGCTCGGGTGCGCAGGAGATGGATAGGCAAAGGAGGAAGAAGGCGTAGGTAAAAAGGTGGATCCTTGTCCCCTTATATGAGCGGGTGCGGTTGTGCATCCCCACCTGCATAGTAAAACTCGCTTGCCTCCCAAGGGCCGTGATAAGTGGCGCGGTTGGGTTACCCACGTCCGTATTGATGAGAATCCCGTAAAAGGGGGGTACACGATCTCTGCTTTGACAAGACATGCCAAGGAAACCACCTCGCAAAACACGCTGAGGTGGAAATGTGAAAACGATTCGAGTGAAGGACTTGGCTGTAGTGTGATGACGCACTGCAGAATACGTCAGCAGATTTGATTTGTGTTAATATTATTCTCTCTATGGCAATATGTGGAAGCTTATTTTGCAGAGCCGGACACTACTCTTGGTGTTTACAATCTTCTATGAAGGACTTGGAGGAGGAACCCGCCTTGCAATGCCGAAGACAATTTGCGCGTCGGACTCGTCGTCATTGAAGCCTAGTTCAGGGGCTACTGAGGGAGTCCTGGATTAGGGGGTGTTCGGGTAGCCGGACTATACCTTCAGCTGGACTCCTGGACTATGTAGATACAAGATTGAAGACTTCGTCCCGTGTCCGGATGGGACTTTCCTTGGCGTGGAAGGCAAGCTTGGCGATGTGGATATTCAAGATCTCCTACCATTGTAACCGACTCTATGTAACCCTAATCCTATCCGGTGTCTATATAAACCGGAGGGTTGTAGTCCGTAGGCAATCAACTCCATATACAAGAATCATACAGTAGGCTAGCTTCTAGGGTTTAGCCTCCTTGATCTCGTGGTAGATCTACTCTTGTATTACCCATATCATCAATATTAATCAAGCAGGACGTAGGGTTTTACCTCCATCAAGAGGCCCGAACCTGGGTAAAACATCGTGTTCCCTGCCTCCTGTTACCATCCGGCCAAGACGCACAGTTCGGGACCCCCTACCCGAGATCCGCCGGTTTTGACATCGACAAAGAGCCTAAGCTTGGGGATGCCCATGGAACCCCCAAGATAATATAAGGACACCTAAAATCCAAAGCTTGGGGATGCCCTGGAAGGCATCCCCTCTTTCGTCAACTTCTATCGGTAACTTTACTTGGAGCTATATTTTTATTCGCCATATGATATGTGTTTTGCTTGGAGCGTCTTGTATGATTTGAGTCTTTGCTTGTTAGTTTACCACAATCATCCTTGCTGTACATACCTTTTTAGAGAGCCATACATGAATTGGAATTTGTTAGAATAGTCTATGTGCTTCGCTTATATCTTTTGAGTTATATAATTTTGCTCTAGTACTTTACTTATATCTTTTAGAGCACGATGGTGGATTTGTTTTATAGAAACTATTGAGCTCTCATGCTTCACTTAGATTATTTTGAGAGTCTTAATAGCATGGTAATTTTCTTAAAATCCTAATATGCTAGGTATTCAAGATTAGTAAATTTTTCTTAAGAGTGTTTTGAATACTAAGAGAAGTTTGATGCTTGATGATTGTTTTGAGATATGGAGGTAATAATATCAAAGTCGTGCTAGTTGAGTAGTTGTGAAATTGAGAAATGCTTGTGTTGGAGTTTGCAAGTCCCGTAGCATGCACGTATGGTAAATGTTATGCAACAAATTTGAAACATGAGGTGTTATTTGATTGTCTTCCTCATGAGTGGCGGTCGGGGATGAGCGATGGTCTTTTCCTACCAATCTATCCCCCTAGGAGCATGCGCGTAGTACCGAGGTTTTTGATGACTTGTATATTTTTGCAATAAGTATGTGAGTTCTTTATGACTAATGTTGAGTCCATGGATTATACGCACTCTCACCCTTCCATCTTTGCTAGCCTCTTCGGTACCGTGCATTGCCCTTTCTCACATTGAGAGTTGGCGCAAACTTCGCCGGTGCATCCAAACCCCGTGATATGATACGCTCTTTCACACGTAAACCTCCTTATATCTTCCTCAAAACAGCCACCATACCTACCTATTATGGCATTTCCATAGCCATTCCAAGATATATTTCCATGCAACTTTCCATCATTCCGTTCATCATGACACATTCATCATTGTCATATTGCTTAGCATGATCATGTAGTTGACATAGTATTTGTGGCAAAGCCACCGTTCATAATTCTTTCATACATGTCACTCTTGGTCCATTGCATATCCCGGTACATCGCCGGAGCCATTCATATAGAGTCATCTTTTGTTCTAGTATCGAGTTGTAATCATTGAGTTGTAAATAAATAGAAGTGTGATGATCATCATTTTCTAGAGCATTGTCCCAAGTGAGGAATAAAAAAATAGAAAGGTCATAAAAAAGAGAAAAGGCCCACCAAAAAAAGAGAAAGGCCATAAAAAAGAGAAGGCCCAAAAAAAGAAAAAAATGAGAGAAAAAGAGAGAAGGGACAATGTTACTATCCTTTGCCACACTTGTGCTTCAAAGTAGCACCATAATCTTCATGTTAGAGAGTCTCTTGTTTTGTCACTTTCATATACTAGTGGGAATTTTCATTATAGAACTTGGCTTGTATATTCCAACAATGGGGCTCCTCAAGTGTCCTAGGTCTTCGTGAGCAAGCAAGTTGGATGCACACCCACTAGTTTCTTTTGTTGAGCTTTCATACATTTATAGCTCTAGTGCATCCGTTGCATGGAAATCCCTACTCCTTGCATTAACATCAATCGGTGGGCATCTCCATAGCCCATTGATTAGCCTCGTTGATGTGAGACTTTCTCCTTTTTTGTCTTCTCCACATAACCCCCTCATTATATTCTATTCCACCTATAGTGCTATGTCCATGGCTCATGCTCATATATTGCGTGAAAGTTTATAGGTTTGAGATTACTAAAGTATGAAACAATTGCTTGGCTTGTCATCGGGGTTGTGCATGATGAGAGCATTCTTGTGTGAAGAAAATGAAACATGACTAAACCATATGATTTTGTAGGGATGAACTTTCTTTGGCCATGTTATTTTGAGAAGACATAATTGCTTAGTTAGTATGCTTGAAGTATTATTATTTTTATGTCAATATGAACTTTTGTCTTGAATCTTTCGGATCTGAATATTCATACCACAATTGAGAAGAATTACATTAAAATTATGCCAAGTAGCACTCCGCATCAAAAATTCTGTTTTTATCATTTACCTACTCGAGGACGAGCTGGAATTAAGCTTGGGGATGCGTGATACGTCTCCAACGTATCTATAATTTTTGATTGCTCCATGCTATATTATCTACTGTTTTGGATATTAATCGGCTTTATTATCCACTTTTATATTATTTTTGTGTCAGGAACCCGATCCTAAGTCACACCGATCTAGCATGTAACACATCATATCACTTTGCGGCCTCACGCACGGTATTCCAACGGGTGCCACCTTACCTGGCCCGGGACCATTTGCGTCTTTTGGCTCACGTATATGATAGTGTCGCTAGCATCCATACGACAAAGAACCCGGGCCGACATGGCTAGTCGTGAACCCAAAGCAGCACTAACCCATGGGGACAGGCATACATGAATCAACTTCGAGCATGTCGGTCAACAGCGTGTGAATCCGGGCAATAGCACTGGGCTAACAGGACTCCGGTAACCCGGGCTATAGCAGGCTAGGCAGGACTCCGGATGTCACCGCATGACGTTTCCCTGAGGGGATAGACACAGGAACAAAGTGAAACACATGCCGGCCAGTCAAGTGTCCTGAGTAGTAGTGCTGGGCTAGCAGGACTCTGGTGAACCGGGCTGTAGCGGACTACTATGGCTCATGGAAGCACAAGACTACATTTCCCCATAAGAGAGGCTACCAAGGATAAACAACTAGGGTGTCGAATCCCACACATACCAAGCATTACAATCATACACACAATATGCTCGATATGTGTAAATACAACATGGCATCACAACATAACTCTACGACTCAAGTATTTATTCATTAGGCTTCGAGGAGCGAGAAATTACAAACATGGGTCTCATGACCCAACAATCATAGCATACAAATCAAGCACATGCGGAAGTTTAACATGTCTGAGTATAGACATCTACAAATGAAAAAGGCTAAGAAGCCTGACTATCTACCAGATCCTGCCGAGGGCACAAGATCGTAGCTGAGGTAGCAATCTAAACGTCGAAGCCCACACAGAACTACTAGCGAGACTAATGTCTCTCTGCAAAACATAAATTAAGCAAACGTGAGTACAAATGTACTCAGCAAGACTTACATCAGAACTAACTACATATGCATCGGTATCAACAAAGGGGGTGGTGGAGTTTAACTGCAGCAAGCCAACTTTGACTCAGTGGCTAACCTGAACTACGACTGCAAGCAACTCTTTGAGGTTGCGCACACGAGTCCACATATTCACCATATCAATACACCACTATGGATCCGCTCCCGTCTCCCTACGAGAAGGCCATCCATAGCACTCACGCTTATCTTGCGAGTTTTAGAGTATCCACTTTCACTTGTCTATGAACTATGCAAGGGGTCCAAGTTTCCATATCCGAGGAATCCAGCTATTCGAATAGATAATGGTAACCCAGCAGGGGTGTACTTCTTCACACACGCTCCCACCACTTACCGTTGTTTACACGACATGTACTCGTCAACCTTCAAGCGGAAGCCCAACGAGGGTGTCGGCCACAACCTACCTAAACACTCAAGTCTCTAGTCCAGGTTTATCGCCTATCCAGGTTCCATCCGTAGGGAGTACGGCCGAGGTTTCCACATACGGCCCCGAACGATGTGAACAGGGTTCGTGAGACACCAAACGGGCGCCCGGTACACCGTGCCACGGTGTATCTACCGCATCATAGCCCACCCCTAGGGTCAGCGCTACGCATGGCCGCCAGCACATAACCTACAAACACCAGAAACTAGTTGCAACTCCTGGACAGAGTACTAGGGCGATTAAGAAGCCGAGAGGGTCAATTAAGGATCCCAATGAGTGGTAGTAGTTGTTCATGGATCACAGACACAGAACTCAGTTCCTTAGAACAGTTTCAATGAGACAACCCACCATGTACTCCTACATGGCCTCTCACAGCTACCTTTACCAAATCGTGTTCACACACTTAGCTCACACACAGTAGGACATGTTCATCACCATTCCAATTCATTCTCGATGAATCAGACCCGACACAACTCTATGCAATAGCAGGCATGACAAACAAGCATGAATGAGTAGGCACATCAGGGCTCAAACAACTCCTACTCATGCTAGTGGGTTTCATCTATTTACTGTGGCAATGACAGGTCATGCAGAGGGAAGGGGTTCAACTACCGCAGCAAGTAACAGATGAATCGTTGTTGACCTAATGCAGTAAAAGAGAGCAGGAGCGAGAGAGTGGGATTGTATCGGAATGAACAAGGGGGGTTTTGCTTGCCTGGCACTTCTAAAGATAATATAGTTATTTATCGGTGTCATCGAACTCATCGTCGGAACCACGTTTACTGAGAGGGGACAATACCGGCAAACAAGGAAGAAACTAAATCAATGCAATGCAACAATATGATGCATTCTCATGACATGGCAATATGTTTTTGATTCAACTAATGCAACTAGCAACCGTATTAAATGAAGTTGGTTTGAACCCTAGGTTCAAATTCAAACCCCATATGTTAAAATTCGAATGACATTCACTTAGTTTGTCCTAAACAGCAGCCATAAGTTGTTCTAACATGCATGAAAATGGTACAGATGGATAGATTGGATTTTTTTGATAATTTTTCATATATAAATTATTTTATTCTGAGCTACGGTTGATTTTATATGATTTTTAGAAGTTTTCGGCATTTTCTGAAAATAATAAAACATTTCTGATTTATTAAAATCCCAGAAAGCATTACTGCGTCAGCCTGACATCGGAATGATGTCATCAGGTCAACAGCGTCAGCCCAGGTCAAACCTGACGCTGGGACCCACTGGTCAGTGACTAGGCTAATTAACAGAGACTGTTAGTGCTAATTTAATCCTAACTAAAAGTGTCAGTGGGGCATGGGCCCACATGTTAGTGACTAGGGAGGGTAGTTAGTGACTAATTAGTTTTAGCCTAATTTGACACGTCAGCCGGCCGGGGTTAGGCCGCCGGTGACCTCAACCGACGGCGGAGGCACGCCAGAATCTCTGTTCCAGCGACCATTTGTCACGCAGGTGGATTCTACGGGACCCTGGGGATGCGCCGCGTCTAACGGTGCCACTGGTTGGTCGCGTAGTCGTCGGAACTGACGGCGACGAGCACATCTGTGGCAGCGCCCACACGGAGTTGGCTGGGACGGTGTTGTGGTGTACGAGAGGAGGAGCTAGTGGTGGCTACGGGCTCCTGCAGAGGCGGGGAGAACGATGACGCGTGCGGGGGTGGCTGGTTTGGGCTCTGGCCACGGCGGTGCCATGGCCGGCGGCACGGAGCTCTCAGCTCCGGTGGCTAGGCGGCTACGACGAGAAAAATGCCACGGGGTTAGGGGGAAGCGATGGGAAGCTCACAGCGCATCCAATGGAATCGTCGGAAAGCTCGGGGACGCGCTGGTGACGGTGAATCGACCGACGAGGTGCCTCGGTGGCCGGCAACAAAAATGGCGATGGTGGCGATGAAGCAGCGCGTCTGAGGCCAGGCGTATCGTCGAGGAGGAAGAGGCATATGAGGCGGAGCTCGTGGACAACTCGGAGAGGCAAGGCAGTGGCGGTGGCCGCGGGTACGGCAATCGGCGTCGGTGAGCTCGCTCGGTGGTGAGAGAGAGGGATCCAGGGGAGGGGAGGGAGAGCAACGAGTGAGGGAGAGGAGAGAGGGGTCTCGGGGCATCTCCGTGGCGTCCTCAGGGCAATGGGGAGACAGGAAGGGAGGCAGGAGGTGGCCGGCGTGTGCCGGCGCGCGGCAAGCACACGCCTCCGTCCTTCTGGCAGAGGAAGGAGAAGACACGAGAGCCCCTGGTGGGCTGGGCCGCCACCTGGGCCACCAGGTGGGCTGGAAGGCCAGGTAAGTTGGCCCAGGTAGTTCTCTCTCCCTCTCTGATTCCAATTTGTTTTTCTTTTCCTATTTTCTTTCCTTTGTTCTGATTTAATTTGGCCACTAAATCATTTTAATAAATTCTGTAGGTTATTATATTGCTTGCTAAATATATACAAAGCCACTCACAAACTGCCAGAATTATTGGAGTTATATTTAATATATATTAAATATAAATCCAAAGCAAATAATTATTGGGTTAATTCAAATGGCCAAAATAAATGTTTCTGAGCTCCTAAAAATATTGGTTGGAATTTTCACTCTGGCCAATATTATTAGAGAAAAACAGGAACATTTTCTTGGGCCAAATTGAAGCAATTTTTATCTTGATCATTTTCAAAATGATTCTGAGGCTTTCACAAGTCCCCATTTCAAATTCATTGAATTTTAAACATGATGCACACATGACTAGCTAGCCCAGAGCAAACCAGAACTAGGGATGTGACAACTCACCCCCACTAAATAAGAATCTCGTCCCGAGATTCAAGACGTGAGGTAAGAAGACAGAGGGGACACAAAGATAACACAATCTTCACGATCCAGGTTGCACTTTGTAAGAACGTTGATTTGTCACCATTTTTATCCCGACGTATTGCTTCGGAAACTTCAACCAACACGACAACGAGAAAGAAAAAAGGAAAACTCTAGAAGAATCGATCTTCTCGAGGATCAAACAATTCAGGACCAACTCGGAATGAGATGCAGAAACATCTCTTGAGCTGAGAGACAAAACACACATCAGGGGTGATGGAAAGAAGCGGATGACAAGGGTTCAAATTGGTAGACAATAATTCCACACCTAAGAGGGTGGCGAACGGTTGTCAACGTAGCGAGGATTTGAATTGACATGATTCTATAATGGGGCATCTTAGGAAAGGTGACTCGTAGAGCTATTCCCTTAAGTGGCAAAAAGAATTACTTTTGATACAAAGATCATTGAAACTCTTTATACCAGCCTAAGGCAATCACAATCGATCTTTTGAAGGAGTTCGAGAGAATGACATACTCGGACTAGAATGGATGATGTGGACTACCGTGTTGAAGACAACACAATGGATGATTTTTGCTTATCATCTGGAATGGATGGGACCCATGGTAGGACCACTTCTGAAGATGATCTTGAACAACAATTGCTGAGAATGGCAGTCCATGGGAGATTGACACGATGGCGGTGCAAGCTAGGAACAAAATGCAACAGTTGGGAATGTGCCAACCATCATATCTGCCTGAGATTCAGATCTGATTGGTGATAGGATACTTCAGACTCAGCATGTCTGAAAAGAAAGTTTGCAACACAATCGACAAGATGATGTTGCGAGATTCTCGGGAAATGAACTACGATAGTAAGCTCCAAAACATGAGCTGGTTCTGCTACACACATGTGAACACGCTGTCCAAGATAGCATGACCACGTAGTAGTCTGATAATAAAACACTACCGAGTTCAGGTGGGGAACCATCATCGAGGATAACAAAGTCCTAACATAAGTCATGATTCTTAAGAAGGAACTTCTTCTCCTTGAACAAATCAATCAGTGGCTTCATGTGCTAGGGATACATACAGAATGAAGATGATCAGTCTATCAAACCATAGAATACTTCGCACATGCATGACTAACTTGGGATGATTCAAGAGGAAGCAAAACAAACTTTCTCAAATTCATGGCGGCAACTTGCACCTAATGCACGTGAACTTGGAGAAAGTCACTTTTACACCAAACATATGCTTCATGAACTAGCATGCAGAAATGCTTTCAAAGTTTTCCAACACTAGCTTAATGCTCAACATGAATCATGGATAAGATGAAAATATTGCTGATGGGCTCAACAACAGGTCATCCAAATTCCCATGAAGATGGAATTCCACAACTATGTGAACAAGGTTATAGCATTGGTCAGACCCAAAAGATATAATGATGTATCCTCGAGGAAACAACCACGAGTAAGACAACATTACGAATATCGTTGGTTCTGATTTGATTTGAGGATAGCCCATACTCGAATCAAAGTTGATACGACAATAGGTCCAACAACTGATCACAGGGACCAATCGATGAAGATATCATCTATCTTCAACACACGCAAATATATCCGTTGAAATGAACTAAGCTGGCAAGCTTTTATCTTCCAACTCTCCAAGTTATTGTTTAGCTTAACCAACTAGCTCAGGGGTATCCAACACAGATTCTTGGGGAATGGGTGGTTTGGAGGAAAAACCAGCATGATCACAAACTCTACATAGCGGCCAGGTGACAACCTGGTAATACTTCCGAGAAGATATTCGGAACATCACGAACCACCGATATGTTACTCAGCTCGAGAACAATCTTGCTTTTCAGAGCAAGACGATATGAATAAATAAGCAAGGGATTGAATAATCCTAACTCATTGATCGAAGAGTGCATCAGAAATAAGGACTAGGTTGCACAATCAATCTTAGAATGATGATTCAATAACCATCACACCAAGAATGATATTAGTGTCCATTAACTACAAAGCAACATGGTTGCTAGGAGTATTGATTTCACACATCATGGTTCACTTGTCGGCATTCCGGTTGCGACAACACGGAACCGAGGAATGAAAGATGATGGCACGAAGTATCACTGCGTCAAGAATTCATGAGAGACGGTGCAATTCTCATGAAAATCCTAACATAAAGGGGGTAATACTCCAGGGTAGAACAGAGCAAAAGTTGGATGGGCATTTGATCTGCAGAACACAACTTTTTTGACCCAATCCTGGATATGGATGAGGTACTGGAGTTTGCTTCTCCTAGTCATTCCGAGATAGAATGGCTTGACGGACCACAAGAATAATAAGCATCGATAACACGGATGCACAACTACTCCTGACTATCAATTGATAGGCGATGGTCGGAATACAAATGAAGGGGGACAACTCAAAGGAGCATATATCTTTCTGAGTTGTGGATGCATAGGTCAATATGTCGAACCAAGTTTAACAGGTTTCTTCCAGATGACCCATGTAGAAAGGTAGAACTGGAAGAATCACAATTATGAATGGAGAACTCATCAAGAGCACTCTGGTTGTGATCTTTTGGTTCAAAAGAACTTCTGCCATAAGCACTTCATGGTATTTGGAAGAAGGAAATACCACAGACCCCGAGGACTATCGCAAGGTTACTAATATCCTAAAGGAATGAGCAGACACTATCAACAGGAGGTAAGTAGGGTGAATCTCGGGTTCAAGAACCCAGGAATAGAATACCTACTACTAAATGGCATCACGGGATGCTTTCGAGAATGGTGGCGAGAATCATCACACCAGAACACAAAACATGGCTAGATTACTAGGTGACTCCCTAAAACACCTAGGGTCATAATAATAGCTCCAGCATATATGTCGAGGCAACAGAGTACCTCAACTCACCGATTAGTGTGATTAATCTGGCCCAAATGGACATCAGGAACAGGAGGAAGGGGTTTGCAAATGCATCAGACTACTTAGAAACCTGGGATGACTCCGACAGCATAACGGCTGTAAATGCTCAGAAAAAGATTTGAGACATTCACAAGGATTTGCATAGTCACTTAACAACACAATATCAAGGTTCTGAGGCCAGCTAAGAACATATAGAAGAAATAGAAACTGAACTGAGACTTGAATCCATCAATCCTACAAGTCTATGGATTAGTAACACGTGATCCTGATAGAAAGATGAGAAGCCTAGTTCTTAATCCTCGTAGAGAGGAAGAGGTTGACTCAGATCAGAAGGGCATAGGGTAAAGGAGTAAAAAAGAGCCTTACGTTCCCTTCCACAATCAATTCCCTTACATAACTAAAGCGTTTCTAGACTCGACTTCGACTAGTTTGGCTTGGTAATCCTATAGGCAGTCAGGCTCTGATACCAACGCTGTCAGGACCCCGATCCTAAGTCACACTGATCTAGCATGTAACACATCATATCCCTTTGCGACCTCACGCACGGTATTCCCACGGGTGCCACCATACCTGGCCCAGGAACGTTTCCGTCTTTTGGCTCACATATATGATAGTGTCGCTAGCATCCATATGACAAAGAACCCAGGCCGACATGGCTAGTCGTGAACCCAAAGCAGCACTAACCCATGGGGACAGACATACATGAATCAACTTTGAGCATGTCGGTCAACAGCATGTGAATCCGGGCTGTAGCACTGGGCTAACAGGACTCCGGTAACCCGGGCTGTAGCAGGCTAGGCAGGACTCCGGATGTCACCGCGTGACATTTCCCCGAGGGGACAGACACAGGAACGAAGAGAAACACATGCTGGCAAGTCAAGTGTCCTGAGCAGTAGTGCTGGGCTAGCAGGACTCAGGTGAACCGGGCTGTAGCGGACTACTATGGCTCATGGAAGCACAAGACTACATTTCCCCATAAGAGAGGCTACCAAGGATAAACAACTAGGGTGTCGGATCCCACACATACCAAGCATTACAATCATACACACAATATGCTCGATATGTGTAAATACAACTTGGCATCACAACATAACTCTACGACTCAAGTATTTATTCATTAGGCTCCGAGGAGTGAGAAATTAAAAACATGGGTCTCATGACCCAACAATCATAGCATACAAATCAAGCACATGCGGAAGTTTAACATGTCTGAGTACAGACATCTACAAATGAAAAAGGCTAAGAAGCCTGACTATCCATCAGATCCTGCCGAGGGCACAAGATCGTAGCTGAGGTAGCAAGCTAAACGCCGAAGCCCACACGGAACTACTAGCGAGACTGACGCCTCTCTGCAAAACATAAATTAAGCAAACGTGAGTACAAATGTACTCAGCAAGACTTACATCAGAACTAACTACATATGCATCGGTATCAACAAAGGGGGTGGTGGAGTTTAATTGCAGCAAGCCAGCTTTGACTCAGTGGCTAACCTGAACTACGACTGCAAGCAACTCTTTGAGGTGGCGCACACGAGTCCACATATTCACCATATCAATACACCACTATGGATCTGCTCCCGTCTCCCTACGAGAAGGCCATCCATAGCACTCACGCTTATCTTGCGAGTTTTAGAGTATCCACTTTCACTTGTCTATGAATTATGCAAGGGGTCCAAGTTTCCATATCCGAGGAATCCGGCTATTCGAATAGATAATGATAACCCTGCAGGGGTGTACTTATTCACACACGCTCCCACCACTTACCGTCGTTTACACGACATGTACTCGGCAATCTTCAAGTGGAAGCCCAACGAGGGTGTCGGCCACGGCCTACCTAAACACTCAAGTCTCTAGTCCAGGTTTATCGCCTATCCAGGTTCCATCCGCAGGGAGTCCGGCCGAGGATTCCACATACGGCCCCGAACGATGTGATCAGGGTTCCCGAGACACCAAACGGGCGCCCGGTACACCATGCCACGGTGTATCTACCGCATCATAGCCCGCCCCTAGGGTCAGCGCTACGCACGGCCGCCAACACATAACCTACAAACACCAGAAACTAGTTGCAACTCCTGGACAGAGTACTAGGGTGATTAAGAAGCCGAGAGGGTCAATTAAGGATCCCAATGAGTGGTAGTAGTTGTTCATGGATCACAGACACAGAACTCAGTTCCTAAGAACGGTTTCAATGAGACAACTCACCATGTACTCCTACATGGCCTCTCACCGCTACCTTTACCAAATCATGTTCACACACTTAGCTCACACACAGTAGGACATGTTCATCACCATTCCAATTCATTCCCGATGAATCAGACCCGACACAACTCTATGCAATAGAAGGCATGACAAACAAGCATGAATGAGTAGGCACATCAAGGCTCAAACAACTCCTACTCATGCTAGTGGGTTTCATCTATTTACTGTGGCAATGACAGGTCATGCAGAGAGAAGGGGTTCAACTACCGCAGCAAGTAACAGATGAATTGTTGTTGACCTCATGCAGTAAAGGAGAGCAGGAGCGAGAGAGTGGGATTGTATCGGAATGAACAAGGGGGGGGGGTTGCTTGCCTGGCACTTCTGAAGATAATATAGTTATTTATCGGTGTCATCGAACTCATCGTTGGAACCGCGTTTACTGAGAGGGCACAATACCGGCAATCAAGGAAGAAACACAATCAATGCAATGCAACAATATGATGCATGCTCTTGACATGGCAATATGTTTTTGATTGAACTAATGCAACTAGCAACCATATTAAATGAAGTTGGTTTGAACCCTAGGTTCAAATTCAAACCCCATATGTTAAAATCCAAATGACATTCACATAGTTTGTCCTAAACAGCAGCCATAAGTTGTTCTAACATGCATGAAAATGGTACAGATGGATAGATTGGATTTTTCTGATAATTTTTCATATATAAATTATTTTATTCCGAGCTACGGTTGATTTTATATGATTTTTAGAAGTTTTGGGCATTTTCTGAAAATAATAAATCATTTCTGATTTATTAAAATCCCAGAAAGCATTACTGCATCAGCCTGACGTCAGAATGATGTCATCAGGTCAACAGCGTCAGCCCAGGTCAAACCTGACGCTGGGACCCACTGGTCAGTGACTAGGCTAATTAATAGACTATTAGTGCTAATTTAATCCTAACTAAAAGTGTCTGTGGGGCATGGGCCCACATGTCAGTGACTAGGGAGGGTAGTTAGTGACTAATTAGTTTTAGCCTAATTTGACACGTCAGCCGGCCGGAGTTAGGCCGCCGGCGACCTCAACCGACGGCGGAGGCACGCCGAAATTTCTATTCCGGCGACCATTCGTCGCGCGGGTGGATTCTACGGGACCCTGGGGATGCGCCACGTCCAACGGTGCCATTGGTTGGTCGCGTAGTCGCCGGAGCTGACGGCGACGAGCACATCCGCGGCGGCGCCCACACGGAGTTGGCCGGGACGGCATTGTGGTGTACGGGAGGAGGAGCTAGTGGTGGCTACGGGCTCCTGCAGAGGCGGGGAGAACGATGACGCGTGTGGGGGCGGCTGGTTCGGGCTCTGGCCACGGTGGCGCCATGGTCGGAGACACGGAGCTCTCGGCTCCGGTGGCTAGGCGACTACGACGAGAAAAACGCCACGGGGTTAGGGGGAAGCGACAGGAAGCTCATAGTGCATCCAATGGTATCGTCGGAGAGCTCGGGGACGTGCTGATGATGACGAATCGACCGACGAGGTGCCTCGGTGGCCGGCGACAGAAACGGCGATGGTGGCGATGGAGCAGCGCGTCCGAGGCCGGGCGGATCGTCGAGGAGGAAGAGGCAGATGAGTCCGAGCTCGTGGACAGCTCAGAGAGGCGAGGCGGTGGCCGCGGGTACGGCGATCGGCGTCGGCGAGCTCGCTCGGTGGTTAGAGAGAGGGATCCAGGGGAGGGGAGGGAGAGCAGCGAGTGAGGGAGAGGAGAGAGGGGTCTCGGGGCGTCTCCGTGGCGTCCTCAGGGCGATGGGGAGACAAGCAGGGAGGCAGGAGGTGGCCGACGCGTGCCGGCGCGCGGCGAGCACACGCCTCGGTCCTTCTGGCAGAGGAAGGAGAAGACACGGGAGCCCCTGGTGGGCTGGGCCGCCACCTGGGCCACCAGGTGGGCTGGAAGGCCAGGTAAGTGTTGGGGAACGTTGCAGAAAACAAAAATTTTCCTACTCGTTTCACCAAGATCATCTAGGAGTTCATCTAGCAACGAGTGATTAGATGCATCTACATACCTTTGTAGATCGCGAGCGGAAGCGTTCAAAAGAACGGTGATGATGTAGTCGTACTCGACGTGATCCAAATCACCGATGACCAGCGCCGAACGGACGGCACCTCCGCGTTCAACACACGTACGGAACAGCCACGTCTCCTCCTTCTTGATCCAGCAAGGGAGGGAGGAGAGGTTGAGGGAGATGGCACCAGCAGCAGCACGACGGCGTGGTGTTGATGGAGCTGCAGTACTCCGGCAGAGCTTCGCTAAGCACTATGGAGGAGGAGGAGGTGTTGGGGAGGGAGAAGGAGGCAACCAAAGGCCAGGGCGTTCAGGTATGAAGTCCCTCCTCTCCCCCACTATATATAGGGGTGCCAAGGGGGGGTGGCCGGCCCTAGGAGATCCAATCTCCTAGGGGGTGCGGCGGCCAAGGGGGGTTTCCCTCCCCCCAAGGCACCTAGGAGGTGCCTTACCCTCCTAGGACTCTTGCCCCTCTAAACCCTAGGCGCATGGGCCTATGTGGGGCTGGTGCCCTTGGCCCATTAGGCCAAGGCGCACCCCCTTACAGCCCATGTGGCCCCCCGGGACAGGTGGACCCACCCGGTGGACCCCCGGGACCCTTCCGGTGGTCCCGGTACAATACCGATAACCCCGAAACTTGTCCCGATGCCCGAAACAGGACTTCCCATATATAAATCTTTACCTCCGGACCATTCCGGAACTCCTCGTGACGTCCGGGATCTCATCCGGGACTCCGAACAACATTCGGGTTACTGCATATACATATCCCTACAACCCTAGCGTAACCGAACCTTAAGTGTGTAGACCCTACGGGTTCGGGAGACAAGCAGACATGACCGAGACGACTCTCCGGTCAATAACCAACAGCGGGATCTGGATACCCATGTTGGCTCCCACATGCTCCACGATGATCTCATCGGATGAACCACGATGTCGAGGATTCAATCAACCCCGTACGCTATTCCCTTTGTCTATCGATATGTTACTTGCCCGAGATTCGATCGTCGGTATCCCAATACCTCGTTCAATCTCGTTACCGGCAAGTCACTTTACTCGTACCGTAATGCATGATCCCGTGACCAGACACTTGGTCACTCTGAGCTCATTATGATGATGCATTACCGAGTGGGCCCAGTGATACCTCTCCGTCATACGGAGTGACAAATCCCAGTCTTGATCCATGTCACCCAACAGACACTTTCGGAGATACCCGTAGTCTACCTTTATAGTCACCCAGTTACGTTGTGACGTTTGGCATACCCAAAGCACTCCTACGGTATCCGGGAGTTACACGATCTCATGGTCTAAGGAAAAGATACTTTGACATTGCAAAACTCTAGCAAACGAACTATACGATCTTGTGCTATGTTTAGGATTGGGTCTTGTCCATCACATCATTCTCCTAATGATGTGATCTCGTTATCAATGACATCCAGTGTCCATAGTCAGGAAACCATGACTATCTGTTGATCAACGAGCTAGTCAACTAGAGGCTCACTAGGGACATGTTGGTGTCTGTTATTCACACATGTATTACGATTTCCGGATAACACAATTATAGCATGAATAAAGACAATTATCATGAACAAGGAAATATAATAATAATGCTTTTATTATTGCCTCTAGGGCATATTTCCAACAGTCTCCCACTTGCACTAGAGTCAATAATCTAGTTACATTGTGATGAATCGAACACCCATGGAATTCTGGTGTTGATCATGTTTTGCTCTAGGGAGAGGTTTAGTCAACGGATCTGCTACATTCAGGTCCGTATGTACTTTACAAATCTCTATGTCTCCATCTTGAACATTTTCACGAATGGAGTTGAAGCGACGCTTGATGTGCCTTGTCTTCTTGTGAAACCTGGGCTCCTTGGCAAGTGCAATAGCTCCAGTGTTGTCACAGAAGAGCTTGATCGGCCCCGACGCATTGGGTATGACTCCTAGGTCGGTGATGAACTCCTTCACCCATATTGCTTCATGTGCTGCCTCCGAGGCTGCCATGTACTCCGCTTCACATGTAGATCCCGCCACGACGCTTTGCTTGCAACTGCACCAGCTTACTGCCCCACCATTCAAAATATACACGTATCCGGTTTGTGACTTAGAGTCATCCAGATCTGTGTCGAAGCTAGCGTCGACGTAACCCTTTACGACGAGCTCTTCGTCACCTCCATAAACGAGAAACATTTCCTTAGTCCTTTTCAGGTACTTCAGGATATTCTTGACCGCTGTCCAGTGTTCCTTGCCGGGATTACTTTGGTACCTTCCTACCAAACTTACGGCAAGGTTAACATCAGGTCTGGTACACAGCATGGCATACATAATAGAACCTATGGCTGAGGCATAGGGGATGACGCTCATCTCTTCTATATCTTCTGCCGTGGTCGGACATTGAGCTGAGCTCAATTTCATACCTTGTAACACAGGCAAGAACCCCTTCTTGGATTGATCCATATTGAACTTCTTCAATATCTTATCAAGGTATGTGCTTTGTGAAAGACCTATGAGGCGTCTCGATCTATCTCTATAGATTTTGATGCCTAATATATAAGCAGCTTCTCCAAGGTCCTTCATTGAAAAACTTTTATTCAAGTAGGCCTTGATGCTGTCCAAGAGTTCTATATCATTTCCCATCAAAAGTATGTCATCTACATATAATATGAGAAATGCTACAGAGCTCCCACTCACTTTCTTGTAAACGCAGGCTTCTCCATAAGTCTGTGTAAACCCAAACGCTTTGATCATCTCATCAAAGCGAATGTTCCAACTCCGAGATGCTTGCACCAGCCCATAAATCGAGCGTTGGAGCTTGCACACTTTGTCAGCATTCTTAGGATCGACAAAACCTTCCGGCTGCATCATATACAATTCTTCCTTAAGGAAACCATTAAGGAATGCCGTTTTGACGTCCATTTGCCATATTTCGTAATCATAGAATGCGGCAATTGCTAACATGATTCGGACGGACTTCAGCTTCGCTACCGGTGAGAAAGTCTCATCGTAGTCAACCCCTTGAACTTGTCGATAACCCTTAGCGACAAGCCGAGCTTTATAGATGGTCACATTACCATCCGCGTCTGTCTTCTTCTTAAAGATCCATTTATTTTCTATGGCTCGCCGCTCAACGGGCAAGTCAGTCAAAGTCCATACTTTGTTTTCATACATGGATCCTATCTCGGATTTCATGGCTTCTAGCCATTTGTCGGAATCCGGGCCCGCCATCGCTTCTTCATAGTTCGAAGGTTCACCGTTGTCTAACAACATGATTTCCAAGACAGGGTTGCCGTACCACTCTGGTGCGGAACGTGTCCTTGTGGACCTTCGAATTTCAGTAGGAGCTTGATCAGAAGTATCTTGATCATTATCATTAACTTCCTCTCTAGTCGGTGCTGGCACCTCAGGAACATTTTCTTGAGTTGCGCCATTTTCCGGTTCAAGAGGCAATACTTCATCAAGCTCTACTTTCCTCCCACTTACTTCTTTCGAGAGAAACTCTTTCTCCAGAAAGGACCCATTCTTGGCAACAAAGATCTTGCCTTCGGATCTGAGGTAGAAGGTGTACCCAATAGTTTCTTTTGGGTATCCTATGAAGACGCATTTTTCCGATTTGGGTTCGAGCTTTTCAGGTTGAAGTTTCTTGACATAAGCATCGCATCCCCAAACTTTTAGAAACGACAGCTTAGGTTTCTTCCCAAACCATAATTCATACGGTGTCGTCTCAACGGATTTCGACGGAGCCCTATTTAAAGTGAATGCGGCAGTCTCTAAAGCATAGCCCCAAAAAGAAAGCGGTAAATCGGTAAGAGACATCATAGATCGCACCATATCTAACAGAGTGCGATTACGACGTTCGGACACACCATTACGCTGAGGTGTTCCAGGCGGCGTGAGTTGTGAAACTATTCCACATTTTCTTAAGTGGTGCCCAAACTCGTGACTCAAGTATTCTCCTCCACGATCTGATCGTAGAAACTTGATTTTCCTGTCACGTTGATTTTCAACCTCACTCTGAAATTCCTTGAACTTTTCAAAGGTTTCAGACTTGTGTTTCATTAAGTAGATATACCCATACCTACTTAAATCATCAGTGAGGGTGAGAACATAACGATAGCCACCGCGAGCCTCAACACTCATTGGACCGCACACATCAGTATGTATGATTTCCAATAAGTCGGTTGCTCGCTCCATTGTTCCTGAGAACGGAGTCTTGGTCATTTTACCCATAAGGCATGGTTCGCACGTGTCAAATGATTCATAATCAAGAGACTCTAAAAGTCCATCAGCATGGAGCTTCTTCATGCGTTTGACACCTATGTGACCAAGGCGGCAGTGCCACAAGTATGTGGGACTATCATTATCAACCTTACTTCTTTTGGTACTCACATTATGAATATGTGTAGCATCACGTTCGAGATTCATAAGGAATAAACCATTCACCATAGGAGCATGACCATAAAACATATCTCTCATAAAAATGGAACAACCATTATTCTCAGATTTAAAAGAGTAGCCATCTCGAATTAAACGAGATCCCGATACAATGTTCATGCTCAAAGCTGGCACTAAATAACAATTATTAAGGTTTAAAACTAATCCCGAAGGGAGATGCAGAGGTAGCGTGCCGACGGCGATCACATTGACCTTGGAACCATTCCCGACGCGCATCGTCACCTCGTCCTTTGCTAGTTTCCGCTTATTCCGCAGCCCCTGCTTTGAGTTACAAATGTGAGCAACTGCACCGGTATCAAATACCCAGGAGCCACTACGGGCACTAGTAAGGTACACATCAATTACATGTATATCACATATACCTTTTGTTTTGCCGGCCTTCTTATCCGCTAAGTACTTAGGGCAGTTCCGCTTCCAGTGACCGCTTCCCTTGCAATAAAAGCACTCAGTCTCGGGCTTGGGTCCATTCTTTGGCTTCTTCCCGGCAGCTTGCTTGCCGGGCGCGGCAACCTCCTTGCCGTCCTTCTTGAAGTTCTTTTTACCCTTGCCTTTCTTGAACTTAGTGGTTTTATTGACCATCAACACTTGATGTTCCTTCCTGACTTCTACCTCCGCTGATTTCAGCATAGCAAATACTTCAGGAATGGTCTTTTCCATCCCCTGCATATTGAAGTTCATCACAAAGCTCTTGTAGCTTGGTGGAAGCGACTGGAGGATTCTGTCAATGACCGCATCATCCGGGAGATTAACTCCCAGCTGAGTCAAGCGGTTATGCAACCCAGACATAGTGAGTATGTGCTCACTGACAGAACTGTTTTCCTCCATCTTACAGCTGAAGAATTTGTCGGAGACTTCATATCTCTCGACCCGGGCATGAGCTTGGAAAACCATTTTCAGCTCTTCGAACATCTCATATGCTCCATGTCTCTCAAAACGCTTTTGGAGCCCCGGCTCTAGGCTGTAAAGCATGCCGCACTGAACGAGGGAGTAGTCATCGGAACGTGCCTGCCAAGCGTTCATAACATCTTGTTCCGCAGGGAGAACGGGTGCGTCACCAAGCGGTGCTTGTAGGACATAATCTTTCTTGGCAGCTATGAGGATGATCCTCAGGTTCCGGACCCAGTCCGTATAGTTGCTGCCATCGTCTTTCAGCTTAGTTTTCTCTAGGAACGCGTTGAAGTTGAGGACTACGTTGGCCATTTGATCTACAAGACATATTGTAAAATATTTAGACTAAGTTCATGATAATTAAGTTCAACTAATCAAATTATTAATGAACTCCCACTTAGATTAGACATCCCTCTAGTCATCTAAGTATTACATGATCCGAGTTAAACTAGACCGTGTCCGATCATCACGTGAGACGGACTAGTCAACATCGGTGAACATCTTCATGTTGATCGTATCTTCTATACGACTCATGCTCGACCTTTCGGTCTTCTGTGTTCCGAGGCCATGTCTGTACATGCTAGGCTCGTCAAGTCAACCTAAGTGTTTGCATGTGTAAATCTGTCTTACACCCGTTGTATGTGAACGTCTGAATAAAACACCCGATCATCACGTGGTGTTTTGAAACAGCGAACTGTCGCAACGGTGCACAGTTAGGGGGAACACTTCTTGAAATTATTGTGAGGGATCATCTTATTTACTACCGTCGTTCTAAGTAAACAAGATGCAAAACATGATAAACATCACATGCAATCAAATAATAAACGTGACATGATATGGCCAATATCACACAGCTCCTTTGATCTCCATCTTGGGGCTCCATGATCATCTTGTCACCGGCTTGACACCATGATCTCCATCATCATGATCTCCATCATCGTGTCTCCATGAAGTTGCTCGCCAACTATTACTTCTACTACTATGGCTAACGCGTTTAGCAATAAAGTAAAGTAATTTACATGGCGTTTCTTGATGACACGCAGGTCATATAAAAGAATAAAGACAACTCCTATGGCTCCTGCCGGTTGTCATACTCATCGACATGCAAGTCGTGAATCCTATTACAATAGCATGAACATCTCATACATCACATATAGATCATTCATCATTCATCACAACTTTGGCCATATCATATCACAAACCACTTGCTGCAAAAACAAGTTAGACGTCCTCTAATTGTTGTTGCAAGTTTTACGTGGCTGAATTAGGGTTCTAGCAAGAACGTTTTCTTACCTACGTTAAAGCCACAACGTGATTTGTCAACTTCTATTTACCCTTCATAAGGACCCTGTTCATCGATTCCGCTCCAACTAAAGTAGGAGAGACAGACACCCGCCAGCCACCTTATGCAACTAGTGCATGTTAGTCGGTGGAACCGGTCTCACGTAAGCGTACGTGTAAGGTTGGTCCGGGCCGCTTCATCCCACAATACCGCTGAAGCAAGAAAGGACTAGTAACGGCAAGAAAGTTGACAAATCTACGCCCACAACAAATTGTGTTCTACTCGCGCAAGAAGAACTACGCATAGACCTAGCTCACGATGCCACTGTTGGGGAACGTTGCAGAAAACAAAAATTTTCCTACTCGTTTCACCAAGATCATCTAGGAGTTCATCTAGCAATGAGTGATTAGATGCATCTACATACCTTTGTAGATCGCGAGCGGAAGCGTTCAAAAGAACGGTGATGATGTAGTCGTACTCCAAATCACCGATGACCAGCGCCGAACGGACGGCACCTCCGCGTTCAACACACATACGGAACAGCCACGTCTCCTCCTTCTTGATCCAGCAAGGGAGGGAGGAGAGGTTGAGGGAGATGGCACCAGCAGCAGCACGACGGCGTGGTGTTGATGAGCTGCAGTACTCCGGCAGAGCTTCGCTAAGCACTATGGAGGAGGAGGAGGTGTTGGGGAGGGAGAAGGAGGCAACCAAAGGCCAGGGCGTTCAGGTATGAAGTCCCTCCTCTCCCCCACTATATATAGGGGTGCCAAAGGGGGGGTGGCCGGCCCTAGGAGATCCAATCTCCTAGGGGGTGCGGCGGCCAAGGGGGGTTTCCCTCCCCCCCAAGGCACCTAGGAGGTGCCTTACCCTCCTAGGACTCTTGCCCCTCTAAACCCTAGGCGCATGGGCCTATGTGGGGCTGGTGCCCTTGGCCCATTAGGCCAAGGCGCACCCCCTTACAGCCCATGTGGCCCCCCGGGACAGGTGGACCCACCCGGTGGACCCCCGGGACCCTTCCGGTGGTCCCGGTACAATACCGATAACCCCGAAACTTGTCCCGATGCCTGAAACAGGACTTCCCATATATAAATCTTTACCTCCGGACCATTCCGGAACTCCTCGTGACGTCCGGGATCTCATCCGGGACTCCGAACAACATTCAGGTTACTGCATATACATATCCCTACAACCCTAGCGTAACCGAACCTTAAGTGTGTAGACCCTACGGGTTCGGGAGACAAGCAGACATGACCGAGACGACTCTCCGGTCAATAACCAACAGCGGGATCTGGATACCCATGTTGGCTCCCACATGCTCCACGATGATCTCATCGGATGAACCACGATGTCGAGGATTCAATCAATCCCGTACGCTATTCCCTTTGTCTATCGATATGTTACTTGCCCGAGATTCGATCGTCGGTATCCCAATACCTCGTTCAATCTCGTTACCGGCAAGTCACTTTACTCGTACCGTAATGCATGATCCCGTGACCAGACACTTGGTCACTCTGAGCTCATTATGATGATGCATTACCGAGTGGGCCCAGTGATACCTCTCCGTCATACGGAGTGACAAATCCCAGTCTTGATCCATGTCACCCAACAGACACTTTCGGAGATACCCGTAGTCTACCTTATAGTCACCCAGTTACGTTGTGACGTTTGGCATACCCAAAGCACTCCTACGATATCCGGGAGTTACACGATCTCATGGTCTAAGGAAAAGATACTTTGACATTCAAAAACTCTAGCAAACGAACTATACGATCTTGTGCTATGTTTAGGATTGGGTCTTGTCCATCACATCATTCTCCTAATGATGTGATCTCGTTATCAATGACATCCAGTGTCCATAGTCAGGAAACCATGACTATCTGTTGATCAACGAGCTAGTCAACTAGAGGCTCACTAGGGACATGTTGGTGTCTGTTATTCACACATGTATTACGATTTCCGGATAACACAATTATAGCATGAATAAAGACAATTATCATGAATAAGGAAATATAATAATAAAGCTTTTATTATTGCCTCTAGGGCATATTTCCAATAGTAAGTTGGCCCAGGTAGTTCTCTCTCCCTCTCTAATTCCAATTTGTTTTTCTTTTCCTATTTTCTTTCCTTTGTTCTGATTTAGTTTAGCCACTAAATCATTTTAATAAATTCTGTAGGTTATTATATGGCTTGCTAAATATATACAAAGCCACTCACAAACTGCCAGAATTATTGAAGTTATATTTAATATATATTAAATATAAATCCAAAGCAAATAAGTATTGGGTAAATTCAAATGGCCAAAATAAATGTTTCTGAGATCCTAAAAATATTGGTTGGATTTTTCACTCTGGCCAATATTATTAGAGAAAAACAGGAACATTTTCTTGGGCCAAATTAAAGCAATTTTTATCTTGATCATTTTCAAAATGATTCTGAGGCTTTCACAAGTCCCCATTTCAGATTCATTGAATTTTAAACATGATGCACACATGACTAGCTAGGCTAGAGCAAACCAGAACTAGGGATGTGACATTTTGGGACTAACCTATTAACCGGAGGCCCAGCCCAGAATTGTTGTTTTTGCCTGTTTTAGGGTTTCGAAGAAAAGGAATAAAAAACGGAGTCCAAACGGAATGAAACCTTCGGGAACGTGATTTTCTCAACGAATAAGACCAGGGAGACTTGGACCCTACGTCAAGAAATAAAACATGAGGCCACGAGGTAGGGGCGCGCCCACCCCCACCAGACGCGCCATCCACCCTTGTGGGCCCCCTGTTGCTCCACCAA
Source organism: Triticum aestivum (assembly GCF_018294505.1). Lineage (NCBI taxonomy): Eukaryota > Viridiplantae > Streptophyta > Magnoliopsida > Poales > Poaceae > Triticum > Triticum aestivum. The sequence continues at coordinate 146,604,499 of NC_057809.1, forward strand.
CATACTCCTTCCTCCTATATATATCCACGTACCCCCAAACGATCAGAAACGGAGCCAAAACCCTATTTCCACCGCCGTAACTTTCTGTATCCACGAGATCCCATCTTGGGGCCTGTTCTGGAGCTCCGTCGGAGGGGCATCGATCACGGAGGGCTTCTACATCAATGCCATAGCCCCTCTGATGAAGTGTGAGTAGTTCACCTCAGACCTACGGGTCCATAGTTAGTAGCTAGATGGCTTCTTCTCTCTTTTTGGATCTCAATACAATGTTCTCCCCCTCTCTTGTGGAGATCTATTCGATGTAATCTTATTTTTGCGGTGTGTTTGTTGAGACCGATGAATTGTGGGTTCATGATCAAGTCTATGTATGAATAATATTTGAATCTTCTCTGAATTCTTTTATGTATGATTGGTTATCTTTGCAAGTCTCTTCGAATTATCAGTTTGGTTTGGCCTACTAGATTGATCTTTCTTACAATGGGAGAAGTGCTTAGTTTGGGTTCAATCTTGCGGTGTCCTTTCCCGGTGATAGTAAGGGCAGCAAGGCATGTATTGTATTGTTGCCATCAAGGATAACAAGATGGGGTTTTCTTCATATTGCATGAGTCTATCCCTCTACATCATGTCATCTTGCTTAAGGCGTTACTCTGTTTTTAACTTAAAACTCTAGATGCATGCTGGATAGCGGTCGATGAGTGGAGTAATAGTAGTAGATGTAGGCAGGAGTCGGTCTACTTGTCTCAGACGTGATGCCTATATACATGATCATACCTAGATATTCTCATAACTATGCTCAATTCTGTCAATTGCTCAACAATAATTTGTTCACCCACCATAGAATACTTATGCTCTCGAGAGAAGCCACTAGTGAAACCTATGGCCCCCGGGTCTATCTTTATCATATTGATCTCCTACTACTTAGTTATTTTCTTTGCTATTTACTTTGCCTTTATTTTACTTTGCATCTTTATCATAAAAATACCAAAAATATTATCTTATCATATCTATCATATCTCACTCTCGTAAGTGGCCTTATAGGGATTGACAACCCCTATTTGCATTGGTTGCGAGGATTTATTTGTTTTGTGCAGGTACGAGGGACTCGCGCATAGCCTCCTACTGGATTGATACCTTGGTTCTCAAAAACTGAGGGAAATACTTACGCTACTTTGCTGCATCATCCCTTCCTCTTTGGGGAAAACCAACGCAGTGCTCAAGAGGTAGCAGCGCGGAACACCCACCACACGCTCCATCGGCGGTGCCCGTCGGCAGCTGTTGCCGGCCGCCGTTGCCGCCACACCACCGTCGAAAGCCAGGGCCATCGCCCTCTCTGCCGCCTCGGCCCGAAGGCGGGAGGTGGCCGTCGTAGCTGCCACCCCACTACCGGCCACCGTGGCCCGAAGGCGGGAGGTGGTGGTCATGGCCGCCACCCCGTCGTCGGCCGCCATGGCTGCCTGCCCACCGTCGACCACCGGGGTCATCACCCGCTCCGCCACCGCCGCCCGAAGGCGGGAGGCGGAGGTGGATGCCCGCACGTACATCAACGACCTTGCGCGCTACACCGAGTTCCTGCGGGAGGAGGAGGAGCGCCTCGTCGAGCATGCAAAGAGCCTTACCGCCGCCGTGGCCGCGGCACACGCCGCCTCAAAGGAGAGGAATCAGGAGATCTACAAGGAGAACCACCGCTTTGATACGGGTCGTCTGGAGCAGCAGAGGGCGTTCGAGGTGAGCGTCGCTAAAGATGCAACAGTGGAAGGCACCGTATTGCGGTTGCCTAGCTCGTCGGTAGGCTCCTCCTCCTCCGCCTCTTACTGAGCGCGCTCGGCAGAGGAGAGGCAGCCGGAAGTAGTACAAAGCCCCTCTGCAGTAGTAGTAGTATTTAGGGGCTATTTTGTTCAGTTCATCTGACTATAGATGTGGTGGAGCTGTACAACGTACTTAAAATTAGATAGTATATATAATTGAACTAGCTATTTCAGTACGTGGTTGGCAACAATTGCAGAAAAGTTTGGTCGGTTCAGCTGTCGAGTTGAACTGTTTGTATAAATTAAGAATGAATGCTTAATCTATGAATGAAATCTATGCTTAATTACTGAATTTTAGTTGCAAAAATTAGATACTGCTGGTGATTTTTAGCTTCATATTTTGACAAATCACAGTGTTACAAGATTGACAAATGGCAATGTTACTAGATCAACAAATGTCAATCTTTCCAGTTTGACAAATGGTAACATACCCAATATGACAGATGCAAATCGCACCAAATTGTTTGTAAGTGGTTGCACACGGGTCATCCAAAAGAACCGTTTGCATTGAAGAGATGCACAAATCCTGCTCTCACTTTGCATCATGTCGTCCCAGGGTCGATGGGCGTGGGGCGGGAGGACTGCAGTTGGCGGCGCTGAGAGGTAGCGTTCCATGGCGGCGTCCCATGCTACTGAGGGGGGGTGCGCGCACGGAGAGGAAGGCGGGCGGCCATGGAAGTCAAAGGGCTCGCTTCCCAGTGAGCCTACGCAGCGTACAACTTACACAGTTCCTGGTGACCTTCGCATTCGAGGACAGTTTGCACTCATCTCGGTTAGCCTACGCACCGGACTACTCTCGCATGCCTCCCGTTCAGTCAAGGTCAAGCAGATGTCCACACGGCACCTCCTATAGCCATTAAAACCAAGACATGTGGCGTCACATGAACGGTTAACAGAACACACACGATTTGTATTATACAAACTTTGAGATATTAAAGTGGCAGCTATTTTTCAAAATGCCTTTCTTGGCTGTCATTATTCGAGTGCGCCTTCTCTCAAAATGGGCACAAAAAATACCACATCATGTCGGGTGCCATTCCATGATAGCATGCCAAATTTCACGAATTTCAGACAAGTTTTGAATTTACTAGAATTTAAAAACCAGACATCTCAATGTTTTGCCGGCAATCAACGGTGCCCTGGTGTTTAAAATTCGTTCCCATTTCCTGCATGGGACCTAAGCATGCACCCAAGGATACATATTTGATTTTTCAACCAATTTATATGCACTGGAGCATGTGCATGTAGTTCAAATTTGAATTATGCACATAAATGCATTGAAACTCAGTTCATGCATAAAAATGTCCAAACGGACCCGAAAAAACACAAAAATTGACACAACACTCATGTTGTTCTATATTGACACGAGAAAATTTTTGGAAGCAATAAGAGGCAATGGATATCGTTTCGTCCCCAAAGGTGGGGCGTTCCTTACCGAAACCATCATGCTTGTTGTGAGAAGCTCTGGTTTGTGAGAAGGATATACCCAAACCTGCCCCAAACAAGACAAAAATATTACCACGACATGTTGATGCCGCTCCATGAAAGCATGCCAAGTTTCATGAATTCAGACGAGTTTTGGATTTACTAGAATTTAAAAACCAGGAATCTCAATGTTTTGCCGACAATCAATGGTGCCCTCGTGTTTGAAATTCATTCCCATTTCTTGCATGGGACCTAAGCATGCACCCAAGGACACATATTTGATTTTTCAACCAATTTACATGCACTGGAGCATGTGCATGTAGTTCAAATTTGAATTATGCACATAAATGCATTGAAACTCAGTTAATGCATAAAATGTCCAAACGAACCCGAAAAATCACAAAAATTGACACAACACTCCTGTTGTTCTATATTGACACGAGAAAAATTTTGGAAGAAATAAGAGGCAATGGATATCGTTTCGTCCCCAAAGGTGGGATGTTCCTTACCGAAACCATCATGCTTGTTGTGAGAAGCTCTGGTTTGTGAGAAACATATACCCAAACCTGCCCCAAACGGGACAAAAATATTACCACGACATGTTGATGCTGCTCCATGAAAGCATGCCAAGTTTCATGAATTTCAGACGAGTTTTGGATTTACTAGAATTTAAAAACCAGGAATCTCAATGTTTTGCCGGCAATCAATGGTGCCCTGGTGTTGGAAATTCATTCCCATTTCTTGCATGGGACCTAAGCATGCACCGAAGGACACATATTTGATTTTTCAACCAATTTACATGCACTGGAGCATGTGCATGTAGTTCAGAATTGAATTATGCACATAAATGCATTGAAAACTCAGTTAATGGATAAAAATGTCCAAACGAACCCTGAAAATCACAAAAAATGACACAACACTCCTGTTGTTCTATGTTGACACGAGAAATTTTGTGGAAGCAATAAGAGGCAATGGATATCGTTTCGTCCCCAAAGATGGGACATTCCCTACCGAAACCATAATGCTTGTTGTGAGAAGCATATACCCAAACCTGCCCCAAATGGGACAAATTCTTTACCACGGCATGTTGATGCTAATCCATGATAGCATGCCAAGTTTCATGAATTTCAGACGAGTTTGGGATTTACTAAAATTTAAAAACCAGACATCTCAATGTTTTGTCGGCAATCAACGGTGCCCTGGTGTTTGAAATTCATTCCCATTTCTTGCATGGGACCTAAGCATGCACCCAAGGACACGGATTTGATTTTTCAACCAATTTATATGCACTAGAGCATGTGCATGTAGTTCATATTTGAATTATGCACATAAATGCATTGAAAACTCAGTTAATGCATAAAAATGTCCAAACGAACCCCGAAAAATCACGAAAATTGACACAACACTCCTGTTGTTCTATGTTGAGATGAGAAATTTTTTGGAAGCAATAGGAGGCAATGGATATCGTTTTGTCCCCAAAGGTGGGACGTTCCCTACCCAAACCATCATGCTTGTTGTGAGAAGCTCTGTTTGTGAGAAGCATGAAAGGATCGATATAGTTGACTAGAGGGGGGGTGAATAGGCAACTAACAATTTTTAGCTTTTCTTTAACAATTTAAACTTTGCATCAAAGTAGGTTGTCTAGATGTGCAACTAAGTGAGCAACCTATATGATGCAACAATGATAAGTACACAAGCAAGCAAGAGATATATCACAAATAAGCTTGCACAAGTAAAGGCACGAGATAACCAAGAGTGGAGCCGGTGGAGACGAGGATGTGTTACCGAAGTTCCTTCCCTTTGAAGGGAAGTACGTCTCCGTTGGAGCGGTGTGTAGGCACAATGCTCCCCAAGAAGCCACTTGGGCCACTGTATTCTCCTCACGCTCTCGCACAATGCGAGATGTCGTGATTCCACTATTGGTGCCCTCGGAGGCGGCGACCGAACCTTTACAAACAAGGTTGGGGCAATCTCCATAACTTAATTGGAGGCTCCCAACGACACCACGAAGCTTCACCACAATGGACTATGGCTCCGCGGTGACCTCAACCGTCTAGGGTGCTCAAACACCCAAGAGTAACAAGATCTGCAAGGGATTAGTGGGGGGAATCAAATTTCTCTTGGTGGAAGTGTAGATCGGGGCCTTCTCAACCACTCCCGAGCAAATCAACAAGTTTGATTGGCTAGGGAGAGAAATCAGGCGAAAATGGAGCTTGGAGCAACAATGGAGCTTAGGGTTGGAAGAGGTGGTCAACTAGAGGGAGAAGACACCCCTTTTATAGTTGTGGACGAAAATCCAACCGTTATCCACTTAACCAGCCCGTGACTTGCGGTACTACCGCTCCTAACAGGCGGTACTAACGCAAGGCCATGCGGTACTACCGCTCCTGACAAGCGGTACTACCACAAGGCCATTCGGTACTACCGTGAGGGACCACAGTACTACTGCGGCAACGATAGGGACTAGAACAGGCCTGACTGAGAACGGTACTTCCGCAAGTGCAGTACTACCGTTCCCCCTTGCGGTACTACCGCAAGGAAGGAAAGCCCTAGCCTGGGAAGGGTGTGGATGAATAAAAATACATCCGTGCCTACTTCCACTGGAAACGAAAAGATGCAAAAACCCGACACGGTACTACCGCTGGGGAGTGGTACTACCGCATGGCAGCTGAACCAGGCCGCGCGCAGTACTACCGTGCACGAGGTGCGGTACTACCACGGAGGCGCGGATGTAAAAAATTACATCCGCCCCCTACTACCGCAAAGCAGCGGCACTTGGCCTGGGGGCCACGGTACTACGGCTCCAGAGGAGCGGTACTACCGTGGGCTCCTGCGGTACTACCGCACCGTAGTACGGTACTACCGCACCGTAGTACGGTACTACTGCAGGTGCCTGCGGTACTACCTCTCCGGGGAGCAGTACTACCGCAAGCCCAACATCAGCAGCCAGGACAATTGCATAGAGGATAAACAGAGGATGCTCCAAGGTGCAGGGGAAAGGTGGAGACAAGGAAGAAAACGTGTACGTGATGATTCCACCCGAACCTTTCCGACGCGGACCCCCTCTTAGTAGTACGGCTTTCCTACGACTCAAATCCACCAAAAAGAAACGTAGAAAAACACCGTCTTCAATAGTCTTCGAGGGGCACCAAACCGTCTTGTGCCTAGCAATGAAACATCTGGGAAACTCAAGGCACACGATTAGTCCGCAACAGCATTGTCATCAATCACCAAAACACCTTAGGGATAAATATGCCCTTACAATCTCCCCCTTTTTGGTGGATTGATGACAATACGGGATTTGCACAAAGGGAATAATATTGAGCAAACGCAAACCCCTCCTCTCTAGAATATAGACGGGCCCCCCCTAGATGTGTGCAAACTAGATGGGTGCTTTGGACTGCACGGCACACATACTAGGATCAAAACTCCCCCTATATTTTAGAGACAAGGCATATCTTGCAATAGTAATGCTAACACTAGACAAGATAGCAAATAAGAGCATAACATAAGTAGCACGAACATAATCTCACTAAGATAGGATAGAGAGCATATGTCTTACACCATATGAAGGATAAGTCTCACAGGCGCAAACCAAAGCAAAGCAAACGGGGTCCAAACGACAAAGCAAACACACCAAACACGACACACGACTCGCAAGCATGCAAATCCCTACACTCTCTCCCCCTTTGGCATCGAGACGCCAAAAAGGCAGAGAGGACACCTACACACAAGCGGTGGCTTAGGCAGAGAAATCATCCCAACTCTCCTCATGCTCCTCGTCAGACTCGGCGGCGGGGACGGTCTCCTTGATGTCCTCCTCAGAACTAGTCCACTTGAAGCCTTGCTTCGCCATCCATGCAGCTTGTGGCGTGATGACCTCCTCAGAACCGCCAGAGACGTCCTCTCCAAAGAGCCACATAACCTTCTTGTTGCGGTGACGACTCTCCTTGGATGCCACGTGAGTCCTGTACTGCCCCTTTGCTTGCATGCAGAAAAGAGTCTTCATCTTGTCCTGCAACTTCTTGGCCCATGAGGGATCAGAGGAAGGTTGGGAAGACCTAGCAGCACGGTCCTCAGCAACATCCTCTGCACCAGCCTCCTCCTCATCAACAGCCCTCCTAGCAGCAGACGCCTCAGCACGAGTAGTAGTGTTGGCCCAGTTGGGCTTGACACGGAGACTGATGGGCTCATGCCGAATCCAGTTTGGAGCAAGGAACTCATCAGCAGGGTACAGCTTCTCCCAAGTCGTGGAGATCAACAGAAACAGGTATGGACCATAGATAGGTACCTTGCGTGTGAACACCTCAAACCGAAGCTCAGACCACATGATGTGTAAGACATCAAGTGGCAGAGTCTGAGACACACGTGCCTCCTCACATAGGAGCATCATATCAACCAGATAGGCATGAACCTTGTCCTTGTCGCCAATGCAAGGGAACAGAGAGTTGCGGAAGATGTGATGCATGATATCCAGAAAGGAGTTCAGCACCCATGTTGACTTGCCACTGGGAAGCACCTTCTCAACATAAAACAGATGTAGCTTGTTCTTGCTAGCAGACTCAGGATTGGCATGGGGGCGAACACCAACGGGTGTGGTGAGCCCGTCATCAGGAACGTGGAGCAGATCCATGAACTCCTTCCAGGTAGCAGTCAACTTACGACCATTGGTCATCCAGGTCATCCTCCGCTCCTCCCCGGGGTGAAAGTAAACTGAGGCAAGGAACTGACAGATAAGCTCAGGGTCATAGGCAAGGTGGAAAGAGATCACATGTTCAATACCGAACCGCTCCACCAAATCCAGAGCTTCTCCAAAGTACTCACGAAACTTGTCCTTCCTCAAGTGATTCATGTCTATCCACTTGACATCCATGTAGGTATGTTGATTGTTCTTGATTACATCCAGATAAACGAGAGTCTGCTGCTTGGTCCAAAACAATTCACTGCCTCTGAGGATAGCACGAGCATTCACATAGGGGTTGATCTTCCGGTGTTCGATGTACTCCGCGAGGGGAATCTTGCCCATGTCCTTAGCGGGTTCCTTGTTCTTGCTAGCGGTGGTCTTGACATTGCGCTTGGGGGCACTGGAGCCCTCTGGTGCTTCATCTTGATGATTTCACAATCGCTTGGAGCCAGTGTCACAACTGGGATTGGAATGGCGAGAGCCACCACCTAAGAAACAAGAGAAAGCACACACAAAGAGCGAGAAGAATCAATGCAAAGACCTTAGCAAAACAAGGGAAACAAGTAGAAAGCATACATAGTAATTGCCACGAGAGAGATTGGACACCAACAGTAGTACTGCCAGGTCGTGCGGTACTAAAATTTTAGTACCGCTCCTAATCGCGGTAGTACCGTGTGAGGTCACGGTAGTACCATGGCTTGGAGCGGTAGTAAGAGCTTAGTGCCACAGCACGTGCGGTAGTACCGCACCGGACGGGCGGTAGTACCAGACTAGCGGTAGTACTGCACAAGAGGCGCGGTAGTACCGCACCGCGTCAGATCCAAACCACTTTTGAATTTGAGAAGAACCGCGAAAACATGGCGGTACTACGGTTGATCAAATCTACCACGGGACAATATATCAAGTATAATTTCTACGCAACATGACTCTCCTACATCCTACTCTTGCAAAGATTTGGCCTAAAATCTCAAGAGCAACATGCAACTCCCCAAAAACCTAGAAGTGAAAGAACAACCAAGAAAGAGAAGGATTTGGGGAGAAACCTTGGTCCATGGGAAGAGGAAGTGGTGGGGAACGATCCCACCGGTCGGAATCCGAGGAGAGTGGCCGGAGACGGAGATCCGGTGAGGACCTCCGGCGCTGTTCTTGAGCGAGAGAGAGAGACGGTGGGGAGAGAGAGAAGTGAATGGGTATGGGGAGTTGGAACTCCCCTGCCCGAGTCATAACCCCCACGCACTCGTCAGCGTGGTAGTACCGCGCTTCATTGTGGTAGTACCGCTCGGCGGAAGTACCGCACCTGAGCGGTAGTACCGCTCTCCCAGTAGGCAGTAAAAAATTACTGCCGCACTAGGTGCGGTAGTACCGTGCTCTCCATACGCAGTAGTACCGTGGCTGGCCGCAGTAGTACCGCGGGCTCAAGAAGTTGCACGTTTCAACCAAGAAAAAAAGGGTCTTCGCACCGAATCTTCAAGCCAACAAGACACCACAAGAACACTCTCAACACAAAGAAAGAAAGGCAAGAGACAACAAGAAACAACCTCGAGACACAAACTCTCCAAAGAGAGGGCGGTGGCCGGAGCCACCTATGTTTGAGTCAATTGGTATGGCACCGCGAAGAACTATCCTTGGGCCCATGACCAAAACTCGTGTTTGAAGCACAAGTACCATCAAAAATGGCTAATGTGGAAGAGTTGATCAATTTATGCATAATGGGTGGAGGGAGATTTCGTCGAGAGAACAACACTCCCCCTATGTCCATGCCTACATCTAAACAAGACAACAAGATGAGTATGGTGGGGTGTGCAAGGGTTCAAGCAACATTGCTTGAATCAATGATATTTAGGTCATGCCTTAACTCGTGAAATCTTGCTTCATCCAACGGCTTCGTGAAAATATCTGCAAGGTTATCATGAGTGTTGACGTAGTTGAGCTCGATCTCCCCTCACCTAATGTGATCCCGGATGAAGTGATACTGAATCTCAATATGCTTCATCTTGAAGTGTTGCACCGGGTTGAGAGAAATCTTGATGGCACTTTCATTGTCACACCAAAGAGGCACTTTGTCACAAATGACACTGTAATCCTTTAAAGTTTGCCTCATCCATAAGAGTTGTGCACAACAACTACCGGCTGCTACATACTCCACTTCGGTGGACGAGAGAGACACACAACTTTGCTTTTTGGAAGACCAACTTACCAAAGAGCAACCAAGGAATTGGCACCCTCCGGAAGTGGACTTCCTATCCACTTGTCTCCCACCCAATCGGAGTCTAAATACCCTACAAGCTTGAAGTTTGCTCCTCTTGGGTACCATAAGCTAAAGTTTGGGGTATGAGCCAAATATCAAAAGATTCGCTTGACCGCCACAAAGTGACTTTCCTTAGGTGCAGCTTGAAACCATGCACAAATTCCCACACTCAACATGATATCTGGTCTAGATGCACAAAGGTAAAGCAAGGATCCAATCATGGAGTGATATACCTTTTGATCCACCGCTTTACCATTGGGATCGATGTCAAGTTGGCACTTGGTGGGCATTGGAGTGGAACCCGGCTTGACATCACTTAGCTTGATTCTCTTGAGCATATATTGAGTGTATTTGGCTTGGTTGATGAAGGTTCCTTCTCTTGTTTGCTTCACTTCGAACCCTAGAAAGAACTTCAACTCTCCCATGGAAGACATCTTGAACTTTGAGGTCATGAGAGCGGCGAATTCCTCATTGAAAGCTTTGTTAGGGGAACCAAAGATAATGTCATCAACATATAGTTGGCATACAAACAACTCCCCTTTGACCTTCTTAGTAAAAAGAGTGGGGTCGATTAGCCCAATTTCAAACCCACGATCTTGTAACAACTCGGTAAGGTGGTCATACCACGCACATGGGGCTAGTTTAAGCCCATAGAGTGCCTTATCGAGTTGATACACATGATCGGGAAAGTAGGGATCCTCGAACCCGGAGGGTTGCTTGACATAGACCAAATCATTAATAGGACCATTAAGAAAAGCACTCTTCACATCCATTTGTTGCAACTTAAAGTTGTGATGAGAAGCATAATCAATCAACAAACGAATGGATTCAAGGCGAGCAACGGGAGCAAAGGTTTCACCATAGTCGATACCCTCGACTAGGGAGTAGCCTTGTGCCACCAATCTTGCCTTGTTGTGAATGATGGTCCCATGAGCATCTTGCTTGTTCTTAAATATCCACTTAGTTCCAATGACACTGTGGTTCCCCGTTGGCCTTGGCACCAATCTCCACACCTTGTTGTACTCGAAGTTGTTGAGTTCTTCATGCATGGCATTAAGCCAATCCGGATCTTCGAGTGCTTCATATATCTTTTGGGGTTCAATACAGGAGACAAACGCGTGATGTTCACAATAGTTTGCCAATTGTCTACGACTTCTTACCCCCTTTTGAATGCTTACAAGTACATTCTTCATGAGATGACCCTTGGTGGAGAGCTTGGAAGCAATCTTGGCGGCACGACGCTCCAATTTCTCCTCGGTGGTGAGTAGAGGAGCGGTCACTTGATCATCTTGAGCGACATCTTGAGCTTGTTCTTGATCTTGAACTTGCTCGGAGGAGAGAACTTGACCTCGGGCATCATTTGGTGTGTCAACACCGTCTTGAGCATGATCTTGCCCTTGGTCTTGTTCATGAGGATGAGGGCCTTCACTTTGTTCTTCGGAAGCGTGTGGGCCTTGGTTTGGTGATGGATCCACTTGAGTGGAGCATTGTCCTTCTCCTTCGTCCACAAGGGGTTCCTCAATGGGTAGGATAAAACCAACACCGATCCTTCTTATGGCTTGAGGAGGAATTTCATCACCTACATCACAAGTGCCACTTTGCTCCACTTGGGAGCCATTATTCTTATCAAACTCCACGTTACACGTCTCCTCAATAAGTCCCGTGGATTTATTGAGGACACGGTAAGCATGAGAGTTTGTAGCATAACCAACAAATATGCCCTCATAAGCTCTAGCCTCAAATTTAGACAACCGAGCGCCTTTCTTGAGAATGAAACACTTACACCCGAACACCCAAAAGTACTTGAGGTTGGGCTTGTTACCGGTGAGTATCTCATATGGAGTCTTGTTCAAGCCCTTGTGGAGGTAGAGCCGATTGGATGCATGCCATGCGGTGTTGATGGCTTCGGCCCAAAAGTTGTATGGAGACTTGAACTCCGCCATCATGGTCCTTGCCACATCCATCAACGTCCGGTTCTTCCTCTCCGCAACACCGTTTTGTTGAGGGGTGTAGGGTGCGGAATATTGATGCTTGATCCCCTCATCACTAAGAAACTCATCCAAGGTGTAGTTCTTGAACTCGGTGTCGTTGTCACTTCTTATTGTCAAGATCTTTGCATTGTGTTGACGTTGTGCTTCATTTGCAAAGTCAATGACAGTTTGTTGGGTATCACTCTTCCTCTTGAAGAAATACACCCAAGTATATATTGAATAGTCATCCACAATCACCAAGAAATACTTCCTACCCCCAAGACTATCAAAGGATGGAGGCCCGAAGAGATCCAAGTGAAGGAGCTCCAAAGGCCTCTTCGAGAAAATGATAGTCGTGGGAGGGTGACCCTTCTCATGAAGCTTTCCTTCGATACAAGCACTGCAAGCACGATCTTTAGCAAAACTAACATTCATTAGTCCATGGACATGGTCCCCCTTGAGAAGACTTTGCAAAGATCTCATATTGACATGGGCTAAACGGTGATGCCAAAGCCATCCCACATCAACTTTAGCCATTAGGCACGTCGCGGTCTTAGTGGGTCGCTCCGAAAAGTTAATCACATATAGACCGTTCTCGACATGCCCAACAAAGGCTACTTTAAGAGTCTTGCTCCACAAGAGGGCCACGGTATTAATATCAAAGAAAGTGGCAAAGCCCATGATTGCAAGTTGATGAACGGAAAGTAAATTGTAAGCAAGGGACTCAACAAGCATGACCTTCTTGATCGTGAGATCATGAGAGATGACAACCTTGCCAAGTCCCAATACCTTAGAAGATGAGGCATCACCCCACTCGACGTTGGTGGGCATAGATGGAATCTTGTGCATGTCCACCACCAAGTCCTTGCTTTCGGCCAGATTTGTAGCTCCACTATCGAGCAACCATGATCCCCCACTGGAAGCAAACACCTACAAGAGATCAATGTTTGGTTTTAGGTACCCATTTTGTAATGGGTCCTTTGATGTTAGTAACAAGGGTCTTAGTAACCCAAATAGACCATTCAATGTACTCATGAGGAGAACCAACAAATTTGGCATAGACATGCCCATCACTAGCACGACATAACACATAAGAAGGATTAAAGTCGTCGGCTTTGTTGGGAGGGGTGACATTGCCCTTTTTGACACCGCCACCCTTCGCGTTGTTCTTCTTCTCCTTGGAAGCACTATCTCCCTCCTTCACAAAAGTTTGCTTGAGAGGAGGAGGTCGTTTGGTCTTGTTATCCTTCTTCTTGTTCTTGGGCTTGGGTGCGAACCCAATCCCCTCCTTGGCCACAACTTCCTTTTGATTTCTCAAAAGGTCGTTTAGGTTCTTCTCACCTTGTATGCATAACACAAGGCCTTTCTCAAGTTGCTCCTTCAACTTAACATTCTCCTCAATAAGATGCGCATGCTCACAACAAGGGTTAGTAGCATTTGCATTATCAATTAACACCATACGAGGAAATGTGGCTTCCTCCTTGGTTAGCTTCACTTGGAGTTGATCATGAGACTCCTTGAGGGTAGCATGAACACCCTTCAAGAGTTTGTGAGCCTTGTCGAGAATGTCAAACTCCTCTTTGAGTCTAGCAAGATAAACCCCAAGCTTTGCCTTCTCGGAGTTTAGCACACGAGAAACAACAAGGGCATGATCAAGATCTTTCTTTAATTTAGCATGATCATAGTTGTGAGACTCCTCAAGAGCCAAACGAAGACCACACTCTTCCTCAAGAGCATTGGAAAGATCTGAAATCTCATCGGCATAGTCACAACTATGCCCCTCCATCTTAGAGATGGTATCTTCGTGAGCCTCGATCATGTCATTGGCTTCACCAAGTTGTTCCAAGAGAGAAACAAAGTGCTTCTTGGATTTACCCTTGAGTTTACCCATAAAGGCCTCAAACTCATTCACCTCCACATTAGTTCCCTCATGTTCATCAATGCTATCCATCGAAGAAGGATGATTAATGATGGTAGTTTTGATGTTGGGGGTTACCTTGTTGGTGGCTTTAGCCATGAGGCACTTGGCGGTGATGCTCTCATTGGGTGAGTCGAAGAGAGACACCCGTGGAGTTGTCGCAATGGCAACGGAGGCCATGGCAACCGACTCACCATCTTCGTCATCGTCATCATCCTCATTGTATTCTTCTTGTACCACCAATGCCTTGGGAGGAGTCTTCTTGGTGAAGTTGCTCTTGTTGGGGAACGACTTGGCCTTGTCCTTTCGGATGAGCTTGCCACCATTGTATTCCCTCTTCTCATAAGGGCACTCCGCAACAAAGTGTCTTACATTGCCACAATTGAAACAAGTCCTCACTCGTTGCTTGCCCTTTGCGCCACTTGAATTGTTCTTGTTGAAGTTGGGCCTTGAGTTCTTCTTGCTCCAAAATTGCCTTGAATCAAGGGCCATGTGTTCATGATAGGCATACTTCGTATCTTCGAGGTTTCTCTCCTCTTCTTCCTCTTCATCCTCTTCATCCATACTAACCTTGGCCTTTAGAGCAAGGTTGGGTTTCTTTACTCTTTGAGATCAAAGTACCACATTGTCGGCGGTCTTGTCCAAGATGCTCATAGCAACAAACTCATCCAACACATCACTTGAGGACAAGGTGTGGAAGTCCGACCTTTGACGAATGACAGAGGACATGGCTTTGTGGCAGGGCATCATTGCCTTGAGGAATTTGCGCTTGATCCAATTGTCATCCATGTCCTTGCTTCCATGATCTCGGAGCGAGACCGCGAGTTTGGTTACCCTCCGATAGAGCTCACGAGGTTCTTCATCTTCTTTCATTGCAAACTCATCGGCTTCATCTTGCACCACTTCATAGTTGGAGCGTTGAATGCTTGCGCTTCCCTGGTAGAGGGAAACCACTTGGCGCCAAGCATCTTTGGCCAAGGAGTAGGGCCGGAGATGAGGAAGGTCTTTGGGTGGGATAGCTTCTTGAATGATGAAGAGAGCATTCTCATTGAATTGATTATACACGGCTTCTCTAGGAGTGAAGTTGCTTCGGTCATGCGGATAGAAACCTTCTTCAATGATTCTCCAAAGGTTAGTGTTCACATGATTTAAATGACACTTAAAACGATAGACCCAAGAATCAAATTCTACATTCTTCTCAATCTTAGGGGTCAGGCCGGCATGATTCAAATGAGTGGAAGGGAGAGGCCCACCATAGACAGGTGGAGGTTCCACATGGGCAAAGATGTCGGTGCCACTTTTACCACTAGAAGGAAGGGCTTTCTCGCTAGTAGCTTCCCCCTTGTAGGAGGTAGCATCCGTCACCATGTTGGTGGGATCACCCACTTTCAACGGTGCGGTGGAAAGTTTAAGCCCTTCTAAGAATTCATTAAACATGCTTTTGACCTCGGTCGTCATGGAGGTTTTAAATGTGTCCAACGCCACATTGAACTCCTCACGAGAGACCGTGGTTACCCCATCTCCCGTAGAAGATATCGGATTTGCACCGGAGTGCTCCTCCTCACCTTCTACGACATCAACCATAATCTTCGGACGGTAAAGTCCTTAAAAAAGAGACGAGGCTCTGATACCAATTGAAAGGATCGATATAGTTGACTAGAGGGGGGTGAATGCAACTAACAATTTTTAGCTTTTGTTTAACAATTTAAACTTTGCATCAAAGTAGGTTGTCTAGATGTGCAACTAAGTGAGCAACCTATATGATGCAACATTGATAAGTACTCAAGCAAGCAAGAGATATATCACAAATAAGCTTGCACAAGTAAAGGCACGAGATAACCAAGAGTGGAGCCGGTCGAGACGAGGATGTGTTACCGAAGTTCCTTCCCTTTAAAGGGAAATACGTCTCCGTTGGAGCGGTGTGGAGGCACAATGCTCCCCAAGAAGCCACTAGGGCCACCGTATTCTCCTCACGCCCTCACACAATGCGAGATGTCGTGATTCCACTATTGGTGCCCTTGGAGGCGGCGACCGAACCTTTACAAACAAGGTTGGGGCAATCTCCACAACTTAATTGGAGGCTCCCAACGACACCACGAAGCTTCACCACAATGGACTATGGCTCCGCGGTGACCTCAACCGTCTAGGGTGCTCAAACACCCAAGAGTAACAAGATCCGCAAGGGATTAGTGGGGCGAATCAAATTTCTCTTGGTGGAAGTGTAGATCGGGGCCTTCTCAACCAATCTCGAGCAAATCAACAAGTTTGATTGGCTAGGGACAGAGATCGGGCGAAAATGGAGCTTGGAGCAACAATGGAGCTTAGGGTTGGAAGAGGTGGTCAACTAGAGGGAGAAGACACCCCTTTTATAGCTCTGGGTGAAAATCCAACCGTTATCCATTTAACCAGCCCGTGACTTGCAGTACTACCACTCCTGACAAGCGGTACTATCGCAAGGCCATGCAGTACTACCGTGAGGGACCACGGTACTACTGCGGCAACGACAGGGACTAGAACAGGCATGACTGAGAATGATGCTTCCGCAAGCGCGGTACTACCGTTCCTCCTTGTGGTACTACCACAAGGCAGGAAAGTCCTAGCCTAGGAAGGGCGCGGATGAATAAAAATACACCCGTGCCTACTTCCGCTGGAAACGAAAAGATGCAAAAATACGACAAGGTACTACCGCCGAGGAGCGGTACTACCGCATGGCAGCTGAGCCAGGCCGCGCGTGGTACTACCGTGCACGAGGTGTGGTACTACCGCGGAGGCGCGGATGTAAAAATTTACATCCGCCCCCTACTACTGCAAAGCAGTGGCACTTGGCCTGGGGGCCACGGTACTACGGTTCTAGAGGAGCGGTACTACCGTGGGCTCCTGCGGTACTACTGCACCGTAGTACGGTACTACCACAGGTGCCTGCGGTACTACCGCTCCGAGGAGCAGTACTACCGCAAGCCCAACATCAGCAGCCAGGGCAATTGCATAGAGGATAAACAGAGGATGCTCCAAGGTGCAGGGGAAAGGTGGAGACAAGGAAGAAAACGTGTACGTGATGATTCCACCCGAACCTTTCCGACGCGGACCCCCTCTTAGTAGTACGGCTTTCCTACGACTCAAATCCACCAAAAAGAAACATAGAGAAGCGCCGTCTTCAATAGTCTTCGAGGGGAGCCAAACCGTCTTGTGCCTAGCGTTGAAACGTCTGGGAAACTCAAGGCACACGATTAGTCCGCAAAAGCATTGTCATCAATCACCAAAACACCTTAGGGATAAATATGCCCTTACAAAGCATATACCCAAACCTGACCCAAATGGGACAAAAATTTTACCATGGCATGTTGATGCCGCTCCATGATAGCATGCCAAGTTTCATGAATTTTAGACGAGTTTTGGATTTACTAGAATATAAAAACCAGGTGTCTCAATGTTTGTGGCCGAGTCACGGTGGCAGGGTGTTTGACATTCATTCTCATTTCTTGCATGGGACCTAAGCAGGCAACCAAGGACACAGATTTAAATTATCAACTAATTTATATGCATTAGAGCATGTGCCTGTAGTTCAAATTTGAATTATGCACATGAATGCACAGAAAACTCAGTTAATGTATAAAAATGTCCAAGCGAACCCCGAAAAATCCCAAAAATTGACACAACACTCCTGTTGTTCTATGTGGACATTAGGAAAAATTTTGAAATCGAGAAGAGGCAACGGATATTGTTTCGTCCAGAAAGGTGAAATGTTCCCTACCAAAACCATCACACTTGTTGTGTGAGAAGCTTTGGTTTATGAGAAGCTTATTCCCAAACTTGTCCCAAATGGGACAAAAAAATTACCACGACATGGTGATGCCGCTCCATGATAGCATGCCAAGTTTCATGAATTTCAGATGAATTTTGGATTTACTAGAATTACAAATGCAAGTACGTCGACGTTTGCCGGAGAGCCACGATGCCGTGGTGTTCAAATTTCATCCCCATTTCTTGCATGGGAGATAAGCATAAACCCATGGACACATATATGATTTTACAACCGATGTTGGTGCACCAGAGCATGTGCATGTAGTTTAATTTTTAATTGTGCACTTGAAATGGCTAGAAAACCAATTTAATGTATAAAATGTTCAAACGAACCCCGAATAATTCCAATTCTTTTACGACACACATATAGTTGCATGTTCACTCCAGATAAAAGGTCTAGCAATTCAAACACCGTCCATTGCCGCTGTGACCCCATTATGTAATTCAAATCAAGATGGAAAATCAAGTAGATCGCACACAGGTTATTATCACCAACCGTGTGAGATGCAACACAAAATATCCTGGAGCACCGTCGGTGTATAGTACGCCTATGGCTTAGTGAGAAGGTGCGTCGGCTACAGTCCACAGCCGGCGTCTCAAGCACACTAGCTCGCTCCCCAAATATCATTTCACTGTTCACTCATTGCCGGTGAAAGATGGGCACGTGGACCCGCATCATGAGGGCAACTTCGGTGGCCCACTCCGGCGAGAGCGCGGCCACAGCCGCCATGCGCGTGCTAACAAGGTGCATGAGCGCGGCCGCAATCTGCGACCGGACGGCCATGGCAGCCCAAACGGTCGCTGTTGCTTCTCATGTGGCGACAGCAACATCTGGCTCGGGGATAAGAACTGGCGAGAGCAGCACAGCAGTTGTCCGTTCTGCAGCGGCGGCCGTAGCCCTGATGGAGGCCGCCCATGACCATGTCGAGGCCGCCCACGCCCAGCTCCTAGCGGTCACCGCACAAATGAATGAAGCCTCTCCGGCAAAGGTCGGCAACCCACAGCCGAAGAGTTGGCAATCGCCGAGAGTGTTCGAGCAGCCGTTCGTTCCTCCGTCGCATATCTTGCGACGTCGGAGCCCGTCCAAGCCCAGATCGCATCCGCCCACACCCAGCTCATGGCGGCCTTTTCCAAAGAGATGGAGGGAGCGGATGGCGAGATGCTTGCCGAGTATGGTGCGATGGATGCCATGGAGCCCCTTCCCCGGGAGATAGTCGGGCGCGAGCTGGACATGGAGGCGGCGGCAGAGATCGACGAGCACCAGCAATAGTAGTACTCTCTGTTTTGTTTACGAGCACCGGTCTTTAATTTGTTAGAGTAATGTTTAGGTCAGCTAGCTCTGTTTAATTTCTGAACTTGCTCGATTATGAAGTTAGTCTCCTTTGTGTACCCAAATTATGCAATGATGTGGATGACCACTGTAACCAGGGAAATTCGAACCAAAATTTTTGACATTCAAACTCATCACACACGGGTTAAGCTATCTGAATCGTTTGTGATGTTCACATATCATACACAGTTCTGAATAAGGGACCGTGTCGGATGACACTTTGCGTGCCAGTTTTTTCGTTGAAGCGATTCCAAATTTTCGGCTTCCGCGGAAATATCTACCTCCCCGCCCTCTACCCCTTACCAAAAGCCACATTTCCCCTCTTTCCGCCTTCCTTTCCAAGTTGAAACCTTCACTCCTTGCTTGCAGCGCCGCCGCCTCCTTGCTGGCGACCCTCCTTCACGCTGCTCGGCCTCGCCTATCCAGGCAGGTAATCGACACCGACCCTCATCCTCCTCCTACTTCCACATCCCACATGCCCCGACTGCCGGCGCGAGTGCGTCACCCAAATCACTGACCCCTCCACCAAATAAGCGTGGCCCTAAGCCATGGTGCACGCAGTATAGCCAAGATCTCAAGGAGCATTTGGCAGCGGAGAAGCAAATCGCGGCCGCACGCGCAGATGAGGTCGCGATGGTTGCCATTCGTGCCGACGCCCAGATCTTGGAGGAGCACCTTGCCATTTTCTAGCTACGCCGGTTAAGCATGCTCAGTTTACCCGTTGCGTGTGCTGCTCCTGCATTTCCTTCACAAATTCTAGTGAATTGTGCTATCTAATTTTACAATGCAATATGTTGCTCTAGTGTATATGTTCTATATGTCATGCAGTGTGGTGCTCACTTATTAACTGTTTTGTTAATTAGTTGTCGTCTTCAGTTAACTATTTGGTTCAATTCTGCAAATGTGATGTTCAATTCTTCAGGCTGCAATTTTGTATTGTCTTCCATGTGAGAAATAAAACGAATTTATCTTTACAAAATACATGAGAAACGAATACAATTGCTATATTTCCAAGTTATCAAGCATGCTTAGTTTGGTTATACATTGTGCAATGTGGTGCTTAGTTAACGTTTGGTTCATTTGTGTTGTGGTGTTTAGTTAACTGTTTGGTTCAATTCTGCAATGCGATGTTCAATAGTTGTGGATGCATTCTGTTATTGTATACCATGTGAGGAATAAATTGAATATGGCTATAGTAAATACTTAACCTGATGACTAACTACCTTATATGTGTTGCAGGGAAACAATGGGAAGCACTGAGGTTTACAATAGAGGTTAGCACGTGCATTGTCCGTTGTCTAATAGCACATTATTGTGCAATTGCAGGAACCATTCTAATATTTCGGTTTTTAAAAATTTGGTCTTGCACATGTAGGTCCTGCTGTCAGAGGTTTTGACCCACTGTTCGACCCTTTTTGCATATGGGGAAATTAGTTGTCCATGAATATCAATCAAATCAAGAAACTCGAAAAGATTGTTAGGATAAAAAAATAGCGACAAAAAACTGCAAGATCTTTGTCTGCACAATGAAGAAGACATCAGTTCACTACAAGATGGTACTGACTATTATACCTTGCCTTTTTTTATTCCTTTGCCCCATTTCCAATATAGAGAAGATATTTATGCACATCCTTGTTTTCAGGCCTTTTCAAAGCAGTTCACTGATAATTACCTCTCAACCCACCTCTATGGTCAGGAGACGAGGAAGGTTTTCATACAACACCCACGGTTCAATATTGAAGTGTTCCTGAAGAGGACGAAGGACGGACGGTCAATCATCCACAGGCACTAACCTAAAGTTGCAAAGACCTTTAACATGAATGAAGGCTCAATATTTGCCTTCCGCTTCAGCAGTTTTCCAGATGAGATGCATCTGTCTATATACCGTCTATGATGCTAATTTCAAAATGTTCTACATGTTGCATGTGAAACTTGGTGCTGGTGCAGTTGTGTAATGGGGTAGCTGAGTGCTGAAGCTATATCATGTTGTACTCTGATGTATTTCAATTATGAAATTCTGCTTCCTTAATATGGAAATGAAATATATTATCTGCCTAATATGAATATCAATTAGATTAATAAATGGATTATTAATAATAGGGCAATTAGCCTGCTAATTGGGTTTTGCTATTGCAAACGGTTGTTGAAAAAATACCGTGGGCGATGACCTCAGGCAATGCACACAGTTTCTAGGAATAAACCGTGTAGGAGCAATGAACAATCACACACGACTTTCTCTTGAAAACTGTTTGCGTTAGGCCACCTTGCGCAAATGTTTACCACATAAAAACTGTGTGTGGTGGACAACCTTTGCCACACAGTTTCTTGTACGGACGGTGTGTGATACATTCAATAACACAAACGATTTAACAGGATAAATTGTGTGTGATGTACCTGTGAGCAGAAACGTTTTCCTTGGTGCGACTGTGTGGGATGTACATACGAACGAAAACGTTTAGCGGGGACTGACTGTGTGGGATGTACTTGTGACCAGAAACAATTTCACCGTATAATTGTATTTTTTTGGCTCTACTGTACGTATTTCCGTATTTGAGCGCTCGCTGGTCGCACACGACCTCATTTTGCTGAGCATGTGTGCCAGGAGGGCATATCCCCGACGGTTTTTGGGTTGTGCGGGAAGGACCCCCTATAGCCCACACTCACTTGGCGAGAGTTCCAAATGCTGCCGCGGAAAGGGCGTCTGCGAAGCATGATATGGGATGATGGTTGATGGCGTTGGGGATTCCTTCATCCGTGCAATTGTTGCGGAACGCTGAAATCGCGTCTTCGTCGCGACAATCTTCAATCTTATCTTTGACAAGGAGGAATCTGGCCCAGAAGTGGTGCACCATTTCCTGAGACTGTCGTTGTATGCCCATGAGAGCGCTTATATCTGGGTGGGCGGGTGGTTTAAAATCCGAACCCTGGCCCAGTTTAGGATCCGGAGTTTGAAGAACTTCCTAGCTTAGTAGTTCGGGCTCCGGAATGTCAATGGGTTTTTGGGCATGTCGTCCAATTCTATGTTCGAAAGACAAGGCATGTCCTTCTGTAGGTAGGTGTCCGGCTCTTCAATCTTGGAGATCCAAACGTGGTTCGTCCTCAATATAGAGGAAGAGTTGTCGACTTGCTCCTCTACTACCACTATCTGATGGGTTTACGGCAGAGTTTTAATTTCTCTCTGATCGGGCTTAAGCCCAATCCGATCATAGTCTATGGCGACCCCCAGAGCGGCGATGCGATCTAGGAGCTCGTTTAAAGAGGACAACTCCATTGGATCCATATGCTTGGAGTATTTGGAGTCAACATGAAGGGGATTTTCGATGACCCGAGAAGTCATTGTCGGCTTAACGGCCGAACGGGCGGTCATCATGAAGCCGCCCAGCCGGAGGGTTTGGCCTAGGGCCAGTGCTCCTCCGGAGGTGATGTTGTCCTCGAGAACAAGGCGAGCCATCGATCCTATCTTTTGACATCACATCGGAACTCTCAATGAAAGCACCAATGTCGGTGTCAAAACCGGAGGATCTCAGGTAGGGGGTCCCGAACTGTGCGTCTAAGGTCGATGGTAATAGGAGACGGGGGGACACAATGTTTACCCAGGTTCGGGCCCTCTCTATGAAGGTAATACCCTACTTCCTGCTTGATTGATCTTGATGAATATGAGTATTACAAGAGTTGATCTACCACGAGATCATAATGGCTAAACCCTAAAAGTCTAGCTTGTCTGACTATGATTATGAGGATCTATCTACGGACCTAGCCCTCCGGTTTATATAGACACGAGAGGGATCTAGGGTTACATAAGGTCGGTTACAGAGAAAGGAATCTTCATATTTGGTCGCCAAGCTTGCCTTCCACGCCAAGGAGAGTCCCATCCGGACACGGGTAGAGTCTTCGGTCTTTGTATCTTCACAACCCATCACTCCGGCCCATGCCTAATAGGCCGGACGCCCGAGGACCCCTTAGTCCAGGACTCCCTCACTGGTTCTAAGCCGTAAAGCATGGTGCACTAAAATATCAAGTAGTCATCATATCGAGCTTGCCAAATGTTCATAACGTCTGCATCTGCTCCTGCAATAGGTCTGTCACCTAGCGGTGCATCAAGGACATAATTCTTCTCTGCAGCAATGAGGAACATATCAAAAACATAAGGGAGCTACAACACGAGCTATTGATCTACAACATAATTTGCAAATACTATCAGGACTAAGTTCATAATAAATTAAAGTTCAATTAATCAAATTATTTAAGAACTCCCACTTAGATAGACATCTCTCGAGTCATCTAAATGATTACGTGATCCAAATCAACTAAACCATGTCCTATCATCACGTGAGATGGAGTAGTCTTCAATGGAACATCTCTATGTTGATCATATCTACTATATGATTCATGTTTGACCTTTCGGTCTCCAGTGTTCTGAGGCCATGTCTGTACATGCCAGGCTCGTCAAGTTTAACCTGAGTATTTCGCATGTGCAAAACTATCTCGCACTAGTTGTATGTGAACGTAGAGCTTATCACACTCGATCATCACCTGGTGTCTCGGCACGACGAACTGTCGCAACGGTGCATACTCAGGTAGAACACTTATACCTTGAAATTTATAAGAGATCATCTTATAATGCTACCGTTGTACTAAGAAAAATAAGATGCATAAAAGATAAACATCACATGCAATCAAAATATGTGACATGATATGGCCATCATCATCTTATGCCTTTGATCTCCATCTCCAAAGCACCGTCATGATCTCCATCGTCACCGGCTTGACACCTTGATCTTCATCGTAGCGTCATGGTCGTCTCGCCAACTATTGCTTCTACAACTATCGCTAATGCATAGTGATAAAGTAAAGCAATTACATGGTGTTTGCATTTCATACAATAAAGCGACAACCATAAGGCTCCTGTCAGTTGCCGATAACTTTTACAAAACATGATCATCTCATACAATAACTTATATGACATCATTTCTTGACCATACCACATCACAACAGGCCCTGTAAAAGCAAGTTAGACGCCCACTACTTTGTTGCAAGTTTTACATGGCTGCTATGGGCTTCTAGCAAGAACCGTTCTTACCTATGCATCAAAACCACAACAATTTTTCGTCAAGTGTGCTGTTTTAACCTTCAACAAGGACCGACCGTAGTAAAATTCGATTCAGCTAAAGTTGGAGAAATAGACACCTGCCAGCCACCTTTATGAAAAACAAGTTGCATGTCTGTCGGTGGAACCGGTCTCATGAACGTGGTCGTGTAAGGTTGGTCCGGGTCGCTTCATCCAATAATACCGCCAAAACAAAATAAGACGTTGGTGGTAAGTAGTATGACTATTATCGCCCACAACTCTTTGTGTTCTACTCGTGCATATCATCTACGCATAGACCTGGCTCGGATGCAACTGTTGGGTAACATAGCATGTAATTTCAAAAAAAAATCCTACGATCACGCAAGATCTATCTAGGAGATGCATATCAACGAGAGGGGGAGAGTGTGTCCACATACCCTCGTAGACCGAAAGTGGAAGCGTTATGTTAACGCGGTTGATGTAGTCGAACTTCTTCACGATCCAACTGATCTAGTATCGAACGTACGACACCTCCGAGTTCAGCACACGTTCAGCTCGATGACGTCCCTCGAACTCTTGATCCAGCAGAGGGTCGAGGGAGAGTTTCATCAGCACGACGGAGTGGTGACGGTGATGTGATCCGCGCAGGGCTTCGCCTAAGCACTACGATGCTATGACCGGAGAAGTAAACTGTGGAGGGGGCACCGCACATGGCTAAGAGAATAACTGTTATGTCTCCAAGGGGTGCCCTTCCCACGTATATAAAGGAGGGAGAGGAGGAGGCTGGCCACTAGGGGCACACCATAGGGGGAAACTGACTAGGACTCCCAATCCTAGTCGGCCCCCCTTTCCTTTCTATCGAAGGGGAAAGGGGGAGGAGAGGCAGAGGGAGAGGGAAAGAGGAAAGGGGGCACGCCCCCTCCCCCTTGTCCAATTCGGACTCCCTTGGGGGGTGCGCGTGCCACCCTGCGGGCTCCCCTCTCTTTCTCTCCTATGGCCCATGAAGGCCCATTACTTCCCCGGGGGGGTCAGGTAACCCCTTGGTACTCTGAAAAATACCCGAACCACCCCAAAACCATTCTGGTGTCTGAATACCACCATCCAATATATCAATCTTTACCTCTCGACCATTTCGAGACTCCTCGTCATGTCCATGATCTCAGCCGGGACTCCGAACAATCTTCGGTCACCAAAACATATAACTCATAACACAAATCATCATCAAACATTAAGCATGCGGACCCTACGGGTTCGAGAACTATGTAAACATGACCGAGATACATCTCCGATCAATAACCAACAGCAGAACCTGGATGCTCATATTGGTTCCTACATATTCTACAAAGATCTTTACCAGTCAAACCGCAATGACAACATGCGCCATTCCCTTTGTCATCGGTATGTTACTTGCCCGAGATTCGATCGTTGGTATCCTCATACCTAGTTCAATATTGTTACCGGCAAGTCTCTTTACTCGTTCCGTAATGCATCATCCCGCAACTAACTCATTAGTCACATTGCTTGCAAGTCTTATCATGATGTGCATTACCGAGAGGGCCTAGAGATACCTCTCTGATACTCGGAGTGACAAATCCTAATCTCGATCTATGCCAACCCAACAAACACCTTCGGAGACACCTGTACATCATCTTTATAATCACCCAATTACGTTGTGATGTTTGATAGCACACAAGGTGTTCCTTCAGTATTCGGGAGTTCCATAATCTCATAGTCAAAGGAATGTGTACAACTCATGAAGAAAGCAATAGCAATAAAACTTAACGATCACTATGCTAAGCTAATGGATGGGTCTTGTCCATCACATCATTCTCCTAATGATGTGATCCCACTCATCAAATGACAACACATGTCTATGGTTAGGAAACTTAACCATCTTTGATTAACGAGCTAGTCTAATAGAGGCTTACTAGGGACACTATGTTTTGTCTATGTATTCACACATGTATCAAGTTTCTGGTTAATGCAATTCTAGCATGAATAATAAACATTTATCATGATATAAGGAAATATAGAATAACAACTTTATTATTGCCTCTAGGGCATATTTCCTTCAAGTTCGTAGTAGTGCATGATAACCACTGCAAAAAGGGACGATGTCGAAGATCAATTCTTCGCTTCGGAAGTTGTCTGGAGAGCCAAATACTACTTATAGTGTTAAGGAGCCCATGCAATGGGCCTCCATGCCGGGTATCACTCCTTTAAAGGTAGTGTTGCTAGGCTTGATTCTTGACGGGTCGATACCCATTTTATGGACAATATCCTTGTAGATCAAGTAGAGGCTGCCGCCGCCGTCCATAAGGACTCTAGTAAGATGGTGCCCATCAATGATAGGATCGAGTACCAAGGCCGCTGAACCTCCATGACGGATACTGGTTGGGTGGTCCCTGCGATCAAAGGTGATCGGACAAGCCGACCATGGGTTGAATTTTGGGGCGACAGGTTCTACAGCGTAGACGTCCCTTAATGCGCGTTTGCGCTCCCTCTTGGGGATGTGGGTGACATAGATCATGTTCACCGTTTTCACCTTGGGGGGAACTATTTCTGTCCCCCTGTGTTTAGCGGGCGAGGATCACCATCGTCCTCACTTTGAGGTCCTTTCCCCTTGTGTTCGGCATTTAATTTACAGGCCTGTTTGAAAACCCTGCAGTTTCTGTTGGTGTGGTTGGCAGGCTTGTTAGGGGTGCCATGAATCTGGCAAGGTCGCTCTAGTGTTTTTTCCAAGTTGGATGGACTGTCCCTATTACCTTTGAACGGCTTCTTCCGCTGACCGGGTTCAGAGCCACTGAATCTGGCGTTTACTCGTGTATCCTCTGTTTCTTCATTGTTGTTTCGACACTTGTTTTTGCCACGTCGTGGCCTTCCATTGCCATCCCTGGCCTCAGAAGTGTCGGGGTCGTTGGTACTGTTGCTTCTACAAGCCAACTAGCTACCTTCGCCCGCGCAGAAGTGGGTCATAAGTGAAGTAAGAGCTGCCATAGTCTTCAGCTTTTCCTGATTGAGGTGTCGGGCAAGCCATTCGTCATGGACGAGGTCAAAGAGGCCGGAGGCGGGCACAGCTGGGATTCGGCGCCTCCCCGGGATCACGACGGCGCCGCTCCCTAGCAAGGAGGAAGAAACCAAAGGGAAGACGTGGATGGTGACGCTGCCAGAGGGTCAGATGGGGGGCACGGAGTCACCGACAAACATGACCCGTCGCAACGGTCATCCCCGTTCTTGACGCGTCGTAGGTTGTCGCTGCCGTCCTCATCACTACCACCCGAAGACCTCGGTGCGGCCATCACGTCGGACGCCATGCTCTCCGGGTTTCCCCGTAGAGAGCATGGTCGTCCCCAGGAGCCCCGACGCTAGAAGTCACAACACGTCCCGGAGACGTATGTGAGAGCAGGGAGCCTTCCTGCACAATAGGAGGACGGCCCCAGGAGGGGTCAGATTCGCCTCTACTAGCATCGAATATCTTCCATGACTCCTCCCCAGCGCCGCAAAGGGAAGAAGAATGGGGAGTGATCGACCTACCACACGCCATGCCCACTTCGAGCCTCGACATGGTGTCGTTCGCGTCCCCTCCCACCGAAGTCAAGGCCACAGGCGGCCCGGCGGTGAGCACGCCGGGATTGCCACTCCCGGCATTATCACTGTGTCGCCCGAGTCCTCCTTTTAGATCCAGGGAAGACTTCGGGATGGAGCCCGGGGCACGGCCCCAAGCTCTTTTTCTTAGCATAACCAGTAGAAGCAGAAGACAGAAGAGGAGGAATGCGAGGATGAGTGACACCACCCTCCTCCACCCCTCCCTTTTATAGGCAGGCCGGGGAGGGGAGCCGCTCCCCCAACGGGCGGCCACCATCCTCCTCCGCTAATTCAAGACGACCGGGCCCTCACGTTGACGCTCTCCCGTGCCACACGCCTCCGTTTGCATGCAGCATATGTGGCCAAGGGATAAGGGCGTGGTGGGAAGAGTGAATTGGCAGTTTCTACCTCGTGTGTTAAAGTCATTCACGGGCCATTACTGGAACGGCCCGACCACTATTGGCTTTACACGATGCACAGAGAAACCGGAAACTAGCCTGGAATCAAGACTAATGAAGAAGCAAAGAAGACTTCAAGAGACTAGCCTCTTCAGCAAACCCCGCCTATGCACTTATTAGGCCCTACCCCGATGATGCTCGACAGCGCGTTCAGGGCAGGCCCATGGGCTTCTGTCGGTGCAACAAACCATGGGTCTGTTGCCCAGACTGTGCACATGCACGGGGTCAAGATTGAAGCACCAACCCAAGTCAGAGTACAAGGAACCAAGAGCATCAAAGGACCAACATGCAGATCAGAGGGATTGAGATCATACCAAAGAAGCAAGACACCATCAGAAAGGCCTCCTTTGTCGAGCAGGTGAGCTCAGCAAAGGGCGAGGTCACCCCGAGAAGAAGACATCCAAGATGTCCCGGCAGGGCCTGCCGAGACACGCGGAGGCAAAACCACCTCACCAACCACTCCACCACGACCCACGTCGTCAATCAGTGTGGTGTCAAGCCGCAGAGTGACTAAGTGGCAGCCATTCGCCACATGGCAGCCTCTCATGTCTATGCTTAAATGCCTCTAAGGCTTCAGCGTCTGAACAGTCCACGATTTGGTTCTTTTTAATTAAGAACTGATTCCAAAGTTTGCGAGCTGACTCTCCCGGTTGCTAGAATATGTGACTCAGTTCATCAGCATTCGGTGGCCGGACATAAGTTCCCTGAAAGTTGTCCCAAAGAGCATCCTCTAAGTCTTCCCAACTTCCAATGGAGTTCTCTGGGAGGTTGTTCAACCAGTGTCGTGCTGGTCCTTTCAGCTTTAGATGGAGGTATTTAATGGCATGGAGATCATCTCTGCGAGCCATGTGAATGTTGAGAAGAAAATCTTCAATCCATACGTCGGGATCAGTCATTCCATCATATTGCTTGATGTTGACGGGTTTGAACCCCTCCAGAAATTGGTGCTGCATTACCTCACCGGTAAAGCACATGGGGTGTGCGGCACCTCTGTACCAGGCGACATCGCGATGGAGTTCGGATAACATCTGTGTTCGGTGCTGATCCCGGACTTGGTTATGTTTGTCGTGCCAGGCTTGATGGCCGTCATCTCGTGTGGGGGCACATCCTCTTGATCCATAGATTGATCTGGTCTGGCCGGCTCTATTGGTCAGGTCCTAGCATAGGTCGTACGTGTAGCCCGGAGCCGCTGCTTCCTTGCCTCTATGAGGAGGGGACGCGGGTTGGTGTTTGGCATGATGAGCCATTTTGTCTTGTCCACATGGCGATCGGTCCGGTTGATCAGCCTGATTGTATTTTGACGGTATTGGCTCAAAGGCCTCGTTGTTGAATTGTGGCAGTAGCCTGCATTTGGGATAACTCTTTTTTTGGTGCTCAAAGCCATATCCTTCTTCAATGGCTAGGACCTTGGTCCATCTGTCATTGAGCGTGTCATGTTCGGCTTTAATCTGCTATTGTTTCTTTTTCAAGCTGCGTGCAGTGGCGATGAGCCGTCGCTTGAAGTGTTCTTGTTCGAGGGGTTCCTCTCGGATGATGAAATCTTCGTTACTGGCTAACATCCTCTTCGAAGACAGGTAAGTAGTTACTATCTTCCGATTCCTCCTGATCGACAAGATCGTCAGGGTTGAATTGACCCTCTTCTCTCGTATCCTACTCAAACAAAAGCTCAACGGGGTGGTCGGGGTCTTTGGCGTTGTCTGGAGTGTCATTATCTCCGGTGACGGTATTGCTTTCCCTTCCCCGATGTGATCGTGAGCGGCGCGGCTGACGCCGGCGTTTTGGTGGTTCATCGATGGGCTTATCCTCAACTGGATCTTGAGTGCCATCGTCATCCTTCTTCTCACGCGTGTCCACCATGTATACATCTTAAGTAGAAGTGGTCATCCAACGCCTAGTGATGGGCGGGTTTTGACGCGGTTCGGCTTCAACATCGTCATCCATGCCATCGATGTCTTCAGAGGCGTAGTCTAGCATGTCGGTTAGATCCTCGACATTGGCTATTAAGTGGGTGGTGGGTGAAGTAAATATGCCCTAGAGGCAATAATAAAGTTATTATTTATTTCCTTAATTCATGATAAATGTTTATTATTCATGCTAGAATTGTATTAACCGGAAACATAATACTTGTGTGAATACATAAACTAACAGAGTGTCACTAGTATGCCTCTACTTGACTAGCTCGTTGATCAAAGATGGTTATGTTTCCTAGCCATTGACATGAGTTGTCATTTGACTAACGGGATCACATCATTAGGAGAATGATGTGATTGACTTGACCCATTCCGTTAGCTTAGCACTCGATCGTTTAGTATTCTGCTATTGCTTTCTTCATGACTTATACATGTTCCTATGACTATGAGATTATGCAACTCCCGTTTATCGGAGGAACACTTAGTGTGCTAACAAACGTCACAACGTAACTGGGTGATTATAAAGGTGCTCTACAGGTGTCTCCAAAGGTACTTGTTGGGTTGGCGTATTTCGAGATTAGGATTTGTCACTCCGATTGTCGGAGAGGTATCTCTGGGCCCACTCGGTAATGCACATCACTATAAGCCTTGCAAGCATTGCAACTAATGAGTTAGTTGCGGGATGATGTATTACAAAACAAGTAAAGAGACTTGCCGGTAACGAGATTGAACTAGGTATTGAGATACCAACGATCGAATCTCGGGCAAGTAACATACCGATGACAAAGGGAACAACGTATGTTGTTATGCGGTCTGACCGATAAAGATCTTCGTAGAATATGTAGGAGCCAATATGGGCATCCAGGTCCCGCTATTGGTTATTGACCAGAGAGGTGTCTCGGTCATGTCTACATAGTTCTCGAACCCGTAGGGTCCGCACGCTTAATGTTCGTTGATGATATAGTACTATGAGTTATGTATGTTGGTGATCGAATGTTGTTCGGAGTTTCGGATGAGATCATGGATATGACGAGGAACTCCGGAATGGTCCGGAAGTAAAGTTGATATGTGGATAGTAGTGTTTGATCTCCGGAAGCGTTCTGGAATTCACCGGAAGGGGTTCCGGATGTTTCCCGAAATGTTTGGGCACGAGAACACTTTATCTGGGCCAAAGGGGAAAGCCCACGAGGTTTTTGGAACTGCAAAAGGAAGTTTTGCGGAGTCTAGGGGCCAGACGACAGGGTCCCTGGTGTCTGGGTCCAGACGCCGGGAACCCTGGGGTCTGGCCCTGGAGTCCGACAAGGACTCTTGCCTTTCGGGTGAAACCGACTTTGTGGAGGCTTTTACTCCAAGTTTCGATCCCAAGGCTCAACATATAAATAGAGGGGCAGGGCTAGCACCCAAGACACATCAAGAAACACCAAGCCATGTGCCGGCAACCCCGTCCCCTCTAGTTTATCCTCCGTCATAGTTTTTGTTGTGCTTAGGCGAAGCCCTGTGGAGATTGTTCTTCACCAACACCGTCACCACGCCATCGTGTTGCCGGAACTCATCTACTACTTCGCCCCTCTTGTTGGATCGAGCAGGCGAGGACGTCACCGAGCCGAATGTGTGCAGAACTCGGAGGTGCCGTGCTTTCGGTACTTGGATCGGTTGGATCGTGAAGATGTATGACTACATCAACCGCGTTGATACAATGCTTCCACGAACGGTCTACGAGGGTTGATACGTCTCCAACGTATCTATAATTTTTGATTGTTCCATGCTATTATATTATCAACCTTGGATGTTTTATATGCATTTATATGCTATTTTATAAGATTTTTGGGACTAACCTATTAACCTAGAGCCTAGTGCCAGTTTCTGTTTTTTCCTTGTTTTAGGGTTTCAAAGAAAAGGAATATTAAACGGAGTCCAAATGGAATGAACCTTCAGAAAAGTTATTTTTGGAATGAAAGCAATACAGGAGACTTGGAGTGCACGTCAGGGGATCAACGAGGAAGCCATGGGGCAGGGGGCGCGCCCTCCACCCTCGTGGGCCCCTCGTGGCTCCCCTGATGTATTTCTCCCGCCTATATATATCCATATACCCTAAAACGATCGGGGAGCACAATAGATCAGGAGTTCCACCGCCAAAAGCCTCTGTAGCCACCGAAAGCCAATCTAGACCCGTTTCGGCACCCTGCCGGAGGGGGCAATCCCTCTCCGGCCGGTGGCCATCTTCATCATCCTGGTGCTCTCCATGACGAGGAGGGAGTAGTTCTCCCTCGGGGCTGAGGGTATGTACCAGTAGCTATGTGTTTGATCTCTCTCTCTCTCTCTCTCGTGTTCTTGATTTGGCACGATCTTGATGTATCGCGAGCTTTGCTATTATAGTTGGATCTTATGTTTCTTCTCCCCCTCTACTTTCTTGTAATGGATTGAGTTTCCCCTTGGAAGTTATCTTATCGGATTGAGTCTTTAAAGATTTGAGAACACTTGATGTATGTCTTGCCGTGCGTATCTGTGGTGACAATGGGATATCACGTGATTCACTTGATGTATGTTTTGGTGATCAACTTGCGGGTTCCACCCATGAACCTATGCATAGGGGTTGGCACACACTTTCGTCATGATTCTCCGGTAGAAACTTTGGGGCACTCTTTGAGGTTCTATGTGTTGGTTGAATAGATGAATCTGAGATTGTGTGATGCATATCATATAATCATACCCACGGATACTTGAGGTGACATTGGAGTATCTAGGTGACATTAGGGTTTTGGTTGATTTGTGTCTTAAGGTGTTATTCTAGTACGAACTCTAGGGCTGTTTGTGACACTTATAAGAATAGCCCAACGGATTGATTGGAAAGAATAACTTTGAGGTGGTTTCGTACCCTACCATAATCTCTTCGTTTGTTCTCCGCTACTAGTGACTTTGCAGTGACTCTTTGTTGCATGTTGAGGGATAGTTATGTGATCCAATTATGTTATTATTGTTGAGAGGACTTGCACTAGTGAAAGTATGAACCCTAGGCCTTGTTTCAACACATTGCAATACCGTTTATGCTCACTTTTATCATTCGTTACCATGCTATTTTTATATTTTCAGATTACAAAAACCTTTATCTACCATCCATATTGCACGTGTATCACCATCTCTTCGCCGAACTAGTGCACCTATGCAATTTACCATTGTATTGGGTGTGTTGTGGACACAAGAGACTATTTGTTATTTGGTTGCAGGGTTGCTTGAGAGAGACCATCTTCATCCTACGCCTCCTACGGATTGATAAACCTTAGGTCATCCACTTGAGGGAAATTTGCTACTGTCCTACAAACCTCTGCACTTGGAGGCCCATCAACGTCTACAAGAAGAAGGTTGTGTAGTAGACATCAAGGGTACGTAGACAACACTCTCCCCTCTCGTTGCTATGCATCATTATCCTGCGTGTGCGTAGGAATTTTTTAGAAATTACTATGTTCCCCAAAAGTGGCATCCAAGCCAGGTTTTATGCGTATATGTTATATGCACGAGTAGAACACAAGTGAGTTGTGGGCGATACAAGTCATACTGCTTACCAGCATGTCATACTTTGGTTCGGTGGTATTGTTGGATGAAGCGGCCCGGACCGACATTACGCGTACGCTTATGCGAGACTGGTTCTACTGACGTGCTTTGCACATAGGTGGCTGGCAGGTGTCAGTTTCTCCAACTTTAATTGAACTGAGTGTGGCTACGCCCAGTCCTTGAGAAGGCTAAAACAGCACTAACTTGACGAACTATCGTTGTGGTTTTGATGCGTAGGTAAGAACGTTTCTTGCTCAGCCCGTAGCATCCACGTAAAACTTGCAACAACAAAGTAGAGGACGTCTAACTTGTTTTTGCAGGGCATGATGTGATGTGATATGGTCAAGGCATGATGTTATATTTTATTGTATGAGATGATCATGTTTTGTAACCGAGTTATCGGCAACTGGCAGGAGCCATATGGTTGTTGCTTTATTGTATGCAATGCAAACGCCATGTAATGCTTTACTTTATCACTAAGCGGTAGCGATAGTCGTAGAAGCATAAGTTGGCGAGACGACAATGATGCTACAATGGAGATCAGGGTGTCACGCCGGTGACGATGGTGATCATGATGGTGCTTCGGAGATGGAGATCACAAGCACAAGAAGATGATGGTCATATCATATCACTTATATTGATTGCATGTGATGTTTATCTTTTATGCATCTTATCTTTCTTTGATTGACAGTAGCATTATAAGATGATCTCTCACTAAACTATCAATATATAAGTGTTCTCCCTGAGTATGCACCGTTGCGAAAGTTCTTTGTGCTGAGACACCACGTGATGATCGGGTGTGATAGGCTCTATGTTGAAATACAACGGGTGCAAAACAGTTGCACACGCAGAATACTCAAGTTAAACTTGATGAGCCTAGCATATAACAGATATGGCCTCGGAACACGGAGACCGAAAGGTCGAGCGTGAATCATATAGTAGATATGATCAACATAGTGATGTTCACCATTGAAACTACTCCATCGCACGTGATGATCGGACATGGTTTAGTTGATATGGATCATGTGATCACTTAGAGGATTAGAGGGATGTCTATCTAAGTGGGAGTTATTAAGTAATATGATTAATTGAACTTAAATTTTATCATGAACTTAGTCCTGGTAGTATTAGCATATCTATGTTGTAGATCAATAGCTCGCATTTAGCTCCCCTGTTTTATTTTTGATATGTTCCTAGAGAAAACTAAGTTGAAAGATGTTAGTAGCAATGATGCGGATTGGATCCGTGATCTGAGGTTTATCCTCATTACTGCATAGAAGAATTATGTCCTTGATGCACCCCTAGGTGACAAACCTATTGCAGGAGCAGATGCAGATGTTACAAATGTTTGGCTAGCTCAATATGATGACTACTTGATAGTTTAGTGCACCATGCTTAAACGGCTTAGAATCGGGACTTCAAAGACGTTTTGAATGTCATGGACCATATGAGATGTTCCAGGAGTTGAAGTTAATATTTCAAGCAAATACCCAAGTTGAGAGATATGAAGTCTCCAACAAGTTCTATAGCTAAAAGGTGGAGGACAATAGCTCAAGTGGTGAGCATGTGCTCAGATTGTCTGGGTACTACAATCGCTTGAATCAAGTAGGAGTTAATCTTCCAGATAAAATAGTGATTGACAGAATTCTCTAGTCACCATCACCAAGTTAGTAGAACTTCGTGATGAACTATAGTATGCAAGGGATGACGAAAACGATTCCCAAGCTTTTCATGATGATGAAATCGGTGAAGGTAGAAATCAAGAAAGAGCATAAAGTGTTGATGGTTGACAAGACCACTAGTTTCAAGGAAAAGGGCAAAGGGAAGAAGGGGAACTTCAAGAAGAACGGCAAGCAAGTTCCTGCTCAAGTGAAGAAGCCCAAGTCTGGACCTAAGCCTGAAACTGAGTGCTTCTACTGCAAAGGGACTGGTCACTAGAAGTGGAACTACCCCAGGTAATTGGCAGATAAGAAGGATGGCAAAGTGAACATAGGTATATTTGATATACATGTTATTGATGTGTACTTTACTAGTGTTTATAGCAACCCCTCAGTATTTGATACTAGTCCAGTTGCTAAGAATAGTAACTCGAAATGGGAGTTGCAAAATGAATAGAGGCTAGTTAAGGGTGAAGTGACGATGTGTATTGGAAATGGTTCAAAGATTGATATGATCATCATTGCACACTCCCTATACTTTCGGGATTAGTGTTAAACCTAAAATAAATGTTATTTAGTGTTTCCGTTGAGCATGAATATGATTGGATCATGTTTGTTGCAATACGGCTATTCATTTAAATTAGAGAATAATTGTTGTTCTGTTTACATGAATAAAACCTTCTATGGTCATACACCCAATAAAATGGTTTGTTGGATCTCGATCGTAGTGATACACATATTCATAATATTGAAGCCAAAAGATGCAAAGTTAATAATGATAGTGCAACTTATTTGTGGCACTATCGTTTAGGTCATATTGGTGTAAAGCGCATGAAGAAAATCCATGCTGATGCGCTTTTGGAATCACTTGATTATGAATCAGTTGATGCTTGCGACCCATGCCTCACGGGCAAGATGACTAAGACTCCGTTCTCGGGAACAATGGAGTGAGCAACTGACTTATTTGAAATAATGCATACCGATGTATGCTATCCGATGAGTGTTGAGGCTCGCGGCGGGTATCATTATTTTCTCACCTTCACAGATGATTTGAGAAGATATGGGTATATCTACTTGATGAAACATAAATCTGAAACATTTGAAAAGTTCAAATAATTTCGGAGTGAAGTGGAAAATCATCATAACAAGAAAATAAAGTTTCTATGATCTGATCGTGGAAGATAATATTTGAGTTACGAGTTTCGTCTTCATTTGAAACAATGCGGAATAGTTTCGCAACTCACGCCACCTAGAACACCACAATGTAATGGTGTGTCCGAACGTCGTAATCGCACTTTACTAGATATGGCGCGATCCATGATGTCTCTTACTGATTTACCGATATCGTTTTGGGGTTATGCATGAGAGACAGCTGCATTCACGTTAAAAAGGGCACCATATAAATCCGTTGAGATGACATCGTATGAACTATGGTTTAGCAAGAAACCTAAGCTGTCGTTTCTTAAAGTTTGGGGCAGCGATGCTTATGTGAAAAAGTTTCAAACTAATAAGCTCGAACCCAAATCGGAGAAGTGCATCTTCATAGGATACCCAAACGAAATTGTTGGGTACACCTTCTATCACAGATCCGAAGGCAAATTTGTTGCTGGGAATGGAACCTTTCTAGAGAAGGAGTTTCTCTCGAAAGAAGTGAGTGGGAGGATAGTAGAACTTGATGAGGTAACTATACCTGCTCCCTTATTGGGAAGTAGTTCATCACAGAAATCTGTTCGTGTGACTCCTACATGAATTAGTGAGGAAGTTAATGATGATGATCATGAAACTTCAGATCAAGTTACTACCGAACCTTGTAGGTCAACCAGAGTAAAGATCCGCACCAGAGTGGTACGGTAATCCTGTTCTTGAGGTCATGTTACTAGACCATGATGAACCTACGAACTATGAGGAAGTGATGATGAGCCTATATTCCGCGAAATGGTTTGAGGCCATGAAATCTGAGATAGGATCCATGTATGAGAACAAAGTATGGACTTTGGTTGACTTGCCTATTGGTCGGAAAGCCATAGAAAATAAATGGATCTTCAAGAGGAAGACGGACGCTGATAGTAGTGTTACTATCTACAAAGCTAGACTCGTCGAAAAAGGTTTTTGACAAAGTTCAAGGTGTTGACTACGATGAGATTTTCTCACTCGTATCGACGCTTAAAGTCTGTTTGAATCATATTAGCAATTGCCGCATTTTATGAAATCTGGCAAATGGATAACAAAACTGCAATCCTTAATGGACTTATTAAAGAAGAGTTGTATATGATGCAACCAGAAGGTTTTGTCAATCCTAAAGGTTCTAACAAAATATGCAAGCTCTAGCAATCCATCTATGGACTGGTGCAAGTATCTCGGAGTTGGAATATGCGCTTTGATGAGATGATCAAAGTATATAGTTTTATACAGACTTGCGATGAAGCCTGTATTTACAAGAAAGTGAGTGGGAGCACTACAACATTTCTGATAAGTATATGTGGATGACATATTGTTGATCGGAAATAATGTAGAATTCTCTGTAAAGCATAAAGGAGTATTTGAAAGGAGTTTTTTCAAAGAAAGACCTCAGTGAAGCTGCTTACATGTTGAGCATCAAGATCTATAGAGATAGATCAAGACGCTTGATAAGATTTTCAATGAGTATGTACCTTGACAAGATTTTGAATTAGTTCAAAATAGAACAGTGAAAGAAAGAGTTCTTGCCTGTGTTGCAAGGTGTGAAATTGAGTAAGACTCAAAGCCCGACCACGACAGAAGACAGAAAGAGAATGAAAGTCATTCCCTATGTCTCATCCATAGGTTCTATAAAGTATGCCATGCTGTGTACCAGATCTATTGTATACCCTACACTGTGTTTAGCAAGGGAGTACAATAGTGATCTAGGAGTAGATCACTGGACAACGGTCAAATTATCCTTAGTGGAATAAGGATATGTTTCTCGATAATGGAGGTGAAAAAAGGTTCGACGTAAAGGGTTACGTCGATGCAAGTTTTGACACTGATCTAGATGACTCTATGTCTCAATCTGGATACATATTGAAAGTGGGAGCAATTAGCTAGAGTAGCTCCGTCCAGAGCATTGTTGACATAGAAATTTGCAAAATACATACGGATCTGAATGTGGCAGACCCGTTGACTAAACTTCTCTCACAAGCAAAACATGATCACACCTTAGTACTCTTTGGGTGTTAATCACATGACGATGTGAACTAGATTACTGACTCTAGTAAACCCTTTGAGTGTTGGTCACATGGCGATGTGAACTATGGGTGTTAATCACATGGTAATGTGAACTATTAGTGTTAAATCACATAGCGATGTGAACTAGATTATTCACTCTAGTGCAAGTGGGAGACTGAAGGAAATATGCCCTAGAGGCAATAATAAAGTTATTATTTATTTCCTTAATTCATGATAAATGTTTATTATTCATGCTAGAATTGTATTAACCGGAAACATAATACTTGTGTGAATACATAGACAAACAGAGTGTCACTAGTATGCCTCTACTTGACTAGCTCGTTGATCAAACAGGGTTATGTTTCCTAGCCATTGACATGAGTTGTCATTTGATTAACGGGATCACATCATTAGAAGAATGATGTGATTGACTTGACCCATTCCGTTAGCATAGCACTCGATCGTTTAGTATTCTGCTATTGCTTTCTTCATGACTTATACATGTTCCTATGACTATGAGATTATGCAACTCCCGTTTACCGGAGGAACACTTTGTGTGCTACCAAACGTCACAACGTAACTGGGTGATTACAAAGGTGCTCTACAGGTGTCTCCAAAGGTACTTGTTGGGTTGGCGTATTTCGAGATTAGGATTTGTCCCTCCGATTGTTGGAGAGGTATCTCTGGGCCCACTCGGTAATGCACATCACTATAAGCCTTGCAAGCATTGCAACTAATGAGTTAGTTGTGGGATGATGTATTATGGAACGAGTAACGAGACTTGCCGGTAATGAGATTGAACTAGGTATTGAGATACTGATGATCGAATCTCGGGCAAGTAACATACTGATGACAAAGGGAACAACGTATGTTGTTATGCGGTCTGACCGATAAAGGTCTTCGTAGAATATGTAGGAGCCAATATGGGCATCGAGGTCCCGCTATTGGTTATTGACCAGAGAGGTGTCTCAGTCATGTCTACATAGTTCTCGAACCCGTAGGGTTCGCACGCTTAACGTTCATTGACGATATAGTACTATGAGTTATGTATGTTGGTGACCGAATGTTGTTTGGAGTTCCGGATGAGATCACGGATATGACGAGGAACTCCGGAATGGTCCGGAAGTAAAGATTGATATGTGGATAGTAGTGTTTGATCTCCGGAAGGGGTTCCAGATGTTTCCCGAAATGTTTGGGCACGAGAACACTTTATGTGGGCCAAAGGGGAAAGCCCACGAGGTTTTTGGAAGCGCAAAAGGAAGTTTTGCAGAGTCCAGGGGCCAGACGCCAGGGTCCCTGGTGTCTGGGTCCAGACGCCGGAAACCCTGGCGTCTGGCCCTGGAATCTGAGAAGGACTCTTGCCTTTCGGGTGAAACCGACTTTGTGGAGGCTTTTACTCCAAGTTTCGACCCCAACGCTCAACATATAAATAGAGGGGCAGGGCTAGCACCCAAGACACATCAAGAAACACCAAGCCATGTGCCGGCAACCCCGTCCCCTCTAGTTTATCCTCCGTCATAGTTTTCATAGTGCTTAGGAGAAGCCCTGCGGAGATTGTTCTTCACCAACACCGTCACCACGTCGTCGTGCTGCTGAAACTCATCTACTACTTCGCCCCTCTTGCTGGATCGAGAAGGCGAGGACATCACCGAGCCGAACGTGTGCAAAACTCGGAGGTGTCGTGCTTTCGGTACTTGGATCAGTCGGATCATGAAGACGTACGACTACATCAACCGCGTTGATACAACGCTTCCGCGAACGGTCTACGAGGGTACATAGACAACACTCTCCCCTCTCGTTGCTATGCATCACCATGATCCTGTGTGTGCGTAGGAATTTTTTCGAAATTACTACGTTCCCCAATAGTGGGTGGGACGTAAAATTCCCTACCCTGAGCCCCTAGTTCAAGTTGGGCGTAGTTCGGAGGTGATACTTCCGTGATGGCGAGTGATTGTATTAAATCCAGTGTTTTGTTTAAGAAAGAGAGCTGGATAGGCATATGAGGATCTGTGGAGCTAGGCTCGGCGATAACCACTTGACCGAGCCCGAAGGATGCAGACCTCGAGAGTTCGGAGTTCGTGTCCAGAGGTGAATCCGGCTTCCCGATGACGGGTAGAGTCGCGTTTGACTCCGGGTCCACCGACGACATGGTCGCATCTGGGTCTCCGGCTAGAAGGTCCATGATGGGAGAGAGTCCGGCAGGGTTCACCCTCCCGTCTTTGGATGAAGTGGTCCACCCCAGATCTAAGGCCGAGGCGGACACGAGCGTTGACCCCTGGACAGGATCTGATAGTAGATCCGATGGGCCTCCTTCGAGTGGGTGGGGATTGGTGGCCGAGGCCGTGAACCCCTCGAAGATTAGGTCTCCTCGGATATTGGCAATGTAGTTCAAACTTCCAAACCTGATCTGGTGACCAGTGTTGTAGCTATCGACCTGCTCAAGGTGACCAGTCGACTTGGCATGTAGCACGAAGCCGCCAAACACAAAGAGTTGACTAGGGAGAAAGGTCTCCCAGAAACAGCGTCATCATTGATGACGAGGCGAGCCATCGATTCTTCTGTCGACAACACAATGAAACTCTCAATGAAAGCACCAATGTCTGTGTCAAAACCGGCAGATCTCGGGTAGGGGGTCCCAAGCTGTGTGTCTAAGGATCAATGGTAATAAGGGACAATAGGGAGACAATGTTTACCCAGTTTTGGGCCTTCCTAAAGGAGGTAAAACCCTACATCCTGCTCGATTGTGTTCGATGTGTATAAGGGTTACTGTCGGTGTCAAAACCGGCGGATCTCGGGTAGGGGGTCCCGAACTGTGCGTCTAGGTCGGATGGTAACAGGAGGCAAGGGACACGAAGTTTTACCCAGGTTCGGGCCCTCTTGATGGAGATAAAACCCTACGTCCTGCTTGATTAATATTGATGATATGGGTGTTACAAGAGTAGATCTACCACGAGATCAGAGAGGCTAAACCCTAGAAGCTAGCCTATGGTATGATTGTATGTTGTGATTGTTGTCCTACG
Source organism: Triticum aestivum (assembly GCF_018294505.1). Classification (NCBI taxonomy): domain Eukaryota; kingdom Viridiplantae; phylum Streptophyta; class Magnoliopsida; order Poales; family Poaceae; genus Triticum; species Triticum aestivum. The sequence continues at coordinate 146,646,111 of NC_057809.1, forward strand.
GACTAAAACCCTCCGGTTTATATAGACATCGGAGAGGGTTAGGGTTACACAAGGTCGTTTACAAAGGAGGAAATATCCATATACGTATTGCCTAGCTTGCCTTCCATGCCAAGTAGAGTCCCATCCGTACACAAGACGAAGTCTTCAATCTTGTATCTTCATAGTCTAACAGTCCGGCCAATGGAGATAGTCCGGCTGTCCGGAGACCCCCTAATCCAGGACTCCCACAGTAGCCCCTGAACCAGGCTTCAATGACGATGAGTCCGGTGCGCAGTTGTCTTCGGCATTGCAAGGCGGGTTTCTTCACTGAATACATTACAGAAGAAGTTGAATACGAGGATAGTGTCCGACCCTGCAAAATAAGTCCCACATTTCACCATAGAGAGAATAATGTTTTTTCACAGATCTGATTTGCTGGCTTGTTTTGACAGCATGACGTCATGTCATGGCCCGGTGACTATTCGAACCGTTTCTTTTAACGAGCCCCGCACATAACGCGAGGCAGTTTTTCGACACGTCTTGTCAAAGCAGAGATCGTGTCCCCTTATTACGGGATTCTCATCAATACGGGCGTGGGTAACCCAACCGCGCCATCAATTGCGGTGCTTGGGGGATAAGCGAGTTTTACTAGGCAAGTGGGGACGTTTAATTTTGTCCACCAATATAAAGGGATAAGGATTCACCATTCTATCCACGCCTTCTTCCTCCTCTGCTCATTTGCTCCCGCACACTCGAGCTCTAGCGCCCAAGTCCTCACTTCCATCTCAACCTTCTCCAACCATGTCTGGAGCGGGAGGCAAGTGGATGGTCTCCTCCGTCACGGAGGGAGACGTCAAGAAACTGAGGAGAGCCGGATACCTGCACGACGATATCGCGCACGGCTCCCAGATGAGGGACAGCTCATCCCCACCCCAGAGCCCCATGAGAGGGTGGTATTCCTCACCCATTTCGTCCGCGGACTGGGATTCCCTCTCCATCCCTTCGTCCGGGGACTCATGTTTTATTACGGCCTGGATTTCCACGATCTGGCCCCGAACTTCATCCTCAACATCTCGGCGTTCATCGTCATGTGCGAGGCCTTCCTCCGCATCAAGCCCCACTTCGGCTTATGGCTGAAGACCTTCAATGTCAAGCCGAAGATAGTGAGCGGCCGCCAGGCGGAGTGTAGAGGCACCATGGTGGGCAAGATGCCCAACATCACATGGCTCGAGGGCACCTTCGTGGACAACATAAAGGGGTGGCAATCGGGGTGGTTCTATATCACCGAGCCACGCGACCCCGCATGGGTAGCGGCCCCCGAGTTCCGATCTGGCATCCCCATGCGGCTCACCTCCTGGAAAGAGAAGGGCCTGTCCTGGGGTAATTCAAAAGATCTGACCGGACTCCAGTCATGTATTCAGAACATGGTGGATAAGAAGCTCAAGCTTGTCAACATAGTCCAGGTTATGCTCGTTCGCCGGATACTCCCGTGCCAACAACGGGAGTTTACCTTGTGGGAGTTCAATCCGGCGCAGCACCGAACTCTGAACAAGCTCTTCGACACGACTCATGAAGATGCCTGGAGGGTGCTGTTCAAGGGCGCCGCGGTCCCTCCCCCCATTACTGAGGATCACGGATTCAGCGCGAAGCACCATGCCAGTGCGGTAAGTTGTTTTGCCTCTTACAGGATATTTGTTATATATATATATATATTGGCTCTATGCGGGATCTAAACTCCTGTGCCGTTAACAGGACTGGCAGAAGATGGCCGGACAGATCGACTGTCCGGCTCCCTTGCCCGAAGGCCCCGCAGACGCTCTTCTGACGAAGATGCTGACTCCGGCCCCTTATAAGGTGCCGGAGAAGACCAAGAAGGCCAAGGGAGCTCGAAAGAGTTCCCGATGCCAGGCGTCATCGGACTCACCGTCCGATGACTCTGCGGCGCACTCTTCCCCCGAAGATGAGGAAGAGGAAGAAGAGGATCCCCCACCGACTGGGGGAGACAAGAAAAGGAAGGCCGCCCCAACTAGGGAGGCCGAAGGGTCCAAGAAGGGAAGGACGCTCCTTCCGGACAGCTCCACCGCCGCCGACGAAAGTGAAGACGAGTAGTTGCCCAGGGGCAAGCCCCAGGGGAGATTGTAAGTGTTCGGATACCAAAGTAACCCATAGGATTCCTTTGTCGCATTGCTTTCCTAATGTCGAACTCAATTGTACAGGCCGCCCCGATCCAATATCGAGGTATCCTCGGACGGCTCCCTGGGCTCATCAGGCACGGATAGCAATCCAGTCCCGACCGCCACCTCCCCTCATCCGGCCGACGACGCTGAGGTGCTATCTCAAGAGGCACCGGATCGAGGGGGGACAGTCCCGGAGGCGCCTCAAGGAGACCTTCCGGACTCCGGGAGCCGAGGGAACGGGGTCCCCTAGAGCTCCAAGTTCGGCCCTCAGCCGAACACCGCGCCGGACCCTCCAACGGATCCGAGCTCGGGCAGGCGGTCCCCTTCTATGGAGGGTGAGACGCCTGTGCCGGTGACCTCTGTCCACCCAGAGGCGTCAGACACTATGTTGGAAGCGCTTCGCAGCGCTTCCATCAAGGAGGAGCACCGCACTATCATGAGTGCGGTGATCCAGAAGGTTCAGTCCGCCAAGAGCGGATTGACTGAAGCCCGTACTAGCCTTCTAACAGGCTTCGAGGTAAGTGTTTTAAAATGTAGTAGGAGTGTTACCGCATAGACAGTAGCCCCTGATGCTTTGTTCGGTGTTCACAAAGAAAAGCCGAACAGAGGATCAAATAATATCGCAGGAGTCTAATATAAGTATGTTAATATGCATGTGAAGGCTTCGCTGCTGGCGTCCGCCGCACTAACTGCGGAGGTTGCCGTACTGAAGGAGGCCCTCGAGGAGTCCCAGAAGGAGCTCGGCCTTGCTAAGAGGCAGCTCGAGGAGAACAAGGGTAAGTGATACCCCGTCTGTAGATGAGAAAAAGGACGCGATTGCTAAATGACAGGATCATTGTATGTTTGCCAGGGGCCACGACCGAGGTGGCGACCGAGAAGCAAGCGTTGTCCCAGGCCGAAGAAAAGGTGGCCCAGGAGCGCATCGAGCGAGAGAGGCACGAGGCTCGGGTGGGCAAGGTGCAGCAAGAGCTCCAAGCTCTCGTGATGAAGCACGAGGCATTGGAGCTTGACTTGAAGACGATAGAGTCTGAGCTTGCCGCGACCCGTGAGAGCGCGAAGAGTGCCAAGGCCGAGGCCCAGAAGGCCCTTCAGGAGATCGACGCGATGAAGAAGATAGCGGCGGGTAAGGCTTTCTATATGCAAAGCAAGCATGCAACGGTGAATTACCGATTACTTACCCGAATCCAGAGCTCTTCAGGAGCATTCGCAGATTTGCCCCGCGGTGTGTCTGATGCCGCACTATTCTACCAGGCCGAGGACGGAAGCTCGACGGAGAAGTTGTTCTGGTCTCAGTATGTTGAGGCCGAACATCCGGTGCCAATGAGCGACCAGCTGAAGCAGATGGCCGAGCTACATAAGGTGGCCGATCAGGCCATGAAGGGCTAGTTTGGTTGTGGCCTGGCGACGCCCTTCCGAACAGCTTCTTCATCCTGGTGAGGCGGCTTGTGGATGCCTGCCCACGGCTGGAGGTCGTCAAGCGATCCGTCTGCATTGATGGTGCACGTCGGGCCTTCGCCCGTGTGAAAACGCAGTGGGTCAAGCTAGACGCCGTGAAGCTTATCAAGGAGGGGCCGCCGGAGGGCAAGGAGCACCGCCACCCCGAGATGTACTACGAGGGTGTTCTGCCGGGCGCCCGTCTTATCGCGGATGAGTGTTCACAAAATGTAATGTTTGAATGAGACTTGCTCGTTTTTTATCCTGTGTAATGAAAACGTGTTTCATATGCGCTATGCAACGCTTGTGTGAATTTAAAATATTACCTTCTGTTTGGCTGTTTATCCAATCTGAGAGATGGCTAGTCCTCGGCTTCTGCCCCCATGCCACGAGTTCCGGGGTGTTCGGGATAAACCTGAGCACTCTTGTTCCCATGTTTGGGTCCTTCGAGGGAGGTGCTCAGCACAACGAACAAGGCAACCGGACTAATAATGCTTTATCACTCTCACTTAGCCATAGAATTCTATAATTTTAAATTTCGGCGAAGCCCCTGGTATTCGGAAGGCCGAGTTCGGGGCGCGGTACACGCCTGTAAGCCGGACGGAGCCGGCCCCTCGCCCTAAGCGGCATAAGTCTTTAGGGACTCGAAAAACCTCGCCGAACAGAGACCAGTCTCTCGCCTTATCATGACAGTCAGTTTTAGCTTTCTCTACTAAGGTGCTCGGCCCGGCAGAACCGGGGCACAATTGCAGTAGTTCTCCTAGTGCTACCTTAGCCGATAGAGCGGAACGTAAGGTACCAAAACATAGGAGCCGGGCAAACCCAACATTTGACCAAAGACATGATTCGGAGCTGATGCATATAATGCTATAAGTTTGGGGTGCCGCACTTGTGAAAGTGTTTGAACTTTTCACACCATATTGTGGGTACGTAAGCCCCTGGTGCATTGGTCGTACCAGAGTGTATGGTTGCTAGGCGTCCTTAATGAACACATAGATATGTATACATATAGCAAAAATGCGATAATAATCGTAATGTCATGCATTGTATATTAAAAATTTGCATTAAAGCAGAGTGATACAGATAGTGTAATGAGCAAAAGAGTAGGACTATGTCCCTTCCAAGGGCGAGCTGAGGAATTATGTGAAATCTGTAATCCACCTGGGAATTCCGTAGTCGTCGGCCTCCTTGGTTGCTGTATCATGTGTTCGACAATAGAGTTGCCGGACAGTGTTTCCAGAGATTGAAGTCCTGAAAGAAAAAGAAAAATAACCAAACGGGAAGCCCCTGGTGCGGTTTAGGCCGCGTTTTGGGGCGTGCCGTAGTTGTGCCTCCCCCTCCCCATTTGTGCCCATGGTATTTTTAATGCGTAATGATGTACGCGCGGCACGAACAACGTCGTTGGTCTGGGATTGGAGTGGCCGTCATATTGCTACGCGAGCTTAGATCGTGCCAGGCGGTCTATTTGCCGATTGCCCCGAGCGCGCTTGAAGGTGTCCGGGCTTTGAAACGCCGAACTGGTAGATTGCCTTGAGAGGCTGCTTTGCGCTTCTGCTGCGAGGGCCGCGATGTGCTCATCTGTTCGGAGAGAGCGCTCTGTGTTTCCATTGACTGTAATAACTCCGCGAGGTCCTGACATCTTGAGCTTGAGTTATGCATAATGTGGTACTGCATTGAATCTAGCGAATGCGGTTCGTCCGAGCAGCGCGTGATAACCACTGCAGAACGGGACTATATCGAAGATTAACTCTTCGCTTCAGAAGTTATCCGGGGATCCGAAGACCACTTCTAGTGTAATTGAACCTGTGCAGTGGGCCTCTACGCCTGGAATGACGCCTTTAAAGGTCGTCTTTGTGGGTTTGATTCTTGAGGGGTCTATACCCATTTTGCGCACTGTGTCCTGATAAAGCAGGTTCAGGCTACTGTCGTCGTCCATGAGGACTCGAGTGAGGTGAAATCCGTCGATGATTGGGTCTAGGACCAGTGCGGCGAATCCACCGTGACGGATACTAGTGGGGTGGTCCCTGCGATCGAAGGTGATCAGACAGGAGGACCAAGGGTTGAACTTCGGGGCGACTGGCTCCAGCGCATATACGTCCCTGAGCGCACGCTTCTGGCTGCTGAATTATGTGGCTCAAGTCATCGGTGTCTGGTGGTCGCACATAAGTGCCCTGAAAGTTGTCGAGGAATGCGGCTTCCAGATCTTTCCAACAGCTAATGGAGTCCGCTGGCAAGCTATTAAGCCAATGTCACGCTGGTCCTTTGAGTTTTAGTGGGAGGTACTTGATGGCATGTAAGTCATCACCGTGGGCCATGTGGATGTGGAGGAGGAAGTCCTCAATCCATACCGCGGGATCTATTGGGCCGTCGTATGATTCAATGTTTACAGGTTTGAAACCGTCTGGGAATTGATGTTCCATTACTTCGTCTGTGAAGCATAAGGGGTGTGTTGCGCCTCTGTATTGGGCTATATCGCGATGCAGCTCGTATGGGTCCTGCCCGCTGTGTTCGGCCCGGCCGGATTTGCTTTTACTGTATCCGGCGTGACGTTTACCGTCTCGTAGAGTGGTGCGCCCTCGTGATCCGTAGATTGATCTTGACTGCTTTGCTTTGTCCTCCAATATGTCTCGCAGGTCTGGCGTATCTCCCCATGCCTTTTTATTTGGATGGCGTTGGGGTGGAGGCTGAGCTTTCGGCAGGAATGCCTCTCTATCGTGGCCACGAGGTGGCCGATCAGCCGTATCATACGCTTCTTCCTCCAGTCGGGGTAGTAACCTGCGCCTTGGGTAACTCTTGGAGGGATGCTCGAGCTTATATTCCTCGGCTGCGAGGACTTCAGTCCATTTGTCAGCTAGCAGATCTTGATCGGCTTGAAGCTGCTGCTGCTTTTTCTTCAGGCTGTTTGCCGTGGCCATAAGCCTGCGCTTGAAGCGCTCTTGTTCGACGGGATCCTCTGTTATGGCGAATTCATCGTCGCCGAGGCTTGCCTCATCTTCGGAGGGGGGCATGTAATTGTCATCCTCCTCCTCTCCGCCAGCCGCTCTCTCAGGAGAGCTGGCACCTTCATCCTCCTGATCTAACTATTGCTGGAGGGGGTTTTCGTTGTCTTTGGTGCTATCCGGAGTGTTATTATCTCCTGCGCTGGTATCACCACTTTTGCTTTGGCGGGACTTAGAGAAGCGCCGCTGACGTTGGAGCTTGGGTTGCTTCTTGGAGGGGTCATCCTCCGCTATCTCGTCGCCGTTGCCTTCATTGCGTGTATCCACCATGTATATGTCATACGACGAGGTGGCTTTCCAGTGCCCTATAGGTGCTGTTTCATGTTCATCTCCTACATCGTCGTCCATACCGTCGATGTCTTCGGAGTCGAAGTCGAGCATGTCGGTTAAATCATCGACAGTGGCTACAAAGTGGGTGGTGGGTGGGCGTCGAATTTCTTCGTCGTCCACATCCCGGTCCTGTTGGCCATAATCCGGCCAGGGCTCTCCTGACAAAGAGAGAGACCTTAGTGAATTCAGAATGTCGCCGAAGGGCGAGTGCTGAAAGATATCCGCGGTGGTGAATTCCATGATCGGCGCCCACTCGGATTCGATTTACAGGGCCGCGGATGGTTCGGGGTCTGAAAGAGAGTCCGGCACCTTGGAGTCACGGGCTGCACAGAGGATTATGCTGGTGTTTGGCTCGATCGCCGTCGAGACTACAGCTCCTGAGGCGGTGTCTAGCCACCCATCCTCGATCGGCGCAGTTGGTTCCGAGCTGAGGGTCAGAGCAGGTGTGGGCGCGGCCTCTGGAGTACCGTCCGGTGGCAGAGCTAGGTCATGCCCATCGAGACAGTGCGGCACGCCCGGCTGTGGCTCGAATCCGTCGAAGATCAAGTCTCCGCGGATGTCAGCCGTGTAGTTCAAATTTCCAAATCTGACCTGATGGCCAGGGGCGTAGCTTTTAATCTGCTCCAAATGGCCAAGCGAATTAGCCCACAGTGCAAAGCCGCCGAATACGAAGATCTGTCCGGGGAGAAAAGTCTCACCCTGGACCGCATCTCTACCGATGATAGTAGGAGCCATCAAGCCTAATGGCGACGACACAGAGGAACTCTCAATGAAAGCACCAATGTCGGTGTCAAAACCGGCGGATCTCGGGTAGGGGGTCCCGAACTGTGCGTCTAGGCCGGATGGTAACAGGAGGCAAGGGACACGAAGTTTTACCCAGGTTCGGGCCCTCTTGATGGAGGTAAAACCCTACGTCCTGCTTGATTAATATTGATGATATGGGTGTTACAAGAGTAGATCTACCACGAGATCAGAGAGGCTAAACCCTAGAAGCTAGCCTATGGTATGATTGTATGTTGTGATTGTTGTCCTACGGACTAAAACCCTCCGGTTTATATAGACACCGGACAGGGTTAGGGTTACACAAGGTCGGTTACAAAGGAGGAAATATCCATATACGTATTGCCTAGCTTGCCTTCCATGCCAAGTAGAGTCCCATCCGGACACGAGACGAAGTCTTCAATCTTGTATCTTCATAGTCTAACAGTCCGGCCAATGGAGATAGTCCGGCTGTCCGGAGACCCCCTAATCCAGGACTCCCGCAGTTACAAGAGTTGATCTACCCCGAGATCGTAATGGATAAACCCTAGCTATCTCCTATGATTCTTCTGATAGCCTCTACAAACTAAACCCTCAGGTTTATATACACACCGGATGGGCCTAGGGTTGTACAGAGTCGGCTTGTAGAGGAAGGAAACATTACACCCGGACACCAAACTTGTCGTTCTATGCGCATAGGAGTCCCACCCGGACATGAGGGATAGCCTTCTGCTTTATCTTCACGGCCCATCAGTCCGGCCCATATCGAATAGACCGGACACCCGAGGACCCCCTAGTCTTGGACTCCCTCACCAGGCTTATGGACGGGTCTGAAGGAAATATGCCCTAGAGGCAATAATAAAGTTATTATTTATTTCCTTATATCATGATAAATGTTTATTATTCATGCTAGAATTGTATTAACCAGAAACATAATACTTGTGTGAATACATAAACAAACAGAGTGTCACTAGTATGCCTCTACTTGACTAGCTCGTTAATCAAAGATGGTTATGTTTCCTAGCTATTGACATGAGTTGTCATTTGATTAAAGGGATCACATCATTAGGAGGAGGATGTGATTGACTTGACCCATTCCGTTAGCTTAGCACACGATCGTTTAGTATTCTGCTATTCCTTTCTTCATGACCTATACATGTTCCTATGACTATGAGATTATGCAACTCCCATTTATCGGAGGAACACTTTGTGTGCTACCAAACGTCACAACATAAGTGGGTGATTATAAAGGTGCTCTACAGGTGTCTCCGAAGGTACTTGTTGGGTTGGCGTATTTCGAGATTAGGATTTGTCACTCCGATTGTCAGAGAGGTATCTCTGGGCCCACTCGGTAATGCACATCACTATAAGCCTTGCAAGCATTGCAACTAATGAGTTATTTATGGGATCACGTATTACAGAATGAGTAAAGAGACTTCCCGGTAGCAAGATTGAACTAGGTATGAAGATACCAACGATCGAATCTCGGGCAAGTAACATACCGATGACAAAGGGAACAACATATGTTGTTATGCGGTTTGACCGATAAAGATCTTTGTAGAATATGTAGGAGCCAATATGAGCATCCAGGTTCCGCTATGGGTTATTGACCGGAGACATGTCTCGGTCATGTCTACATAGTTCTCAAACCCGTAGGGTCCGCACGCTTAAAGTTCGACGATGGTTATATTATGAGTTTATGTGTTTTGATGTATCGAAGGTAGTTCCGAGTCTCGGATGTGATCACGGACATGACGAGGAGTCTCGAAATGGTCGAGACATAAAGATTGATATATTGGAAGCCTATATTTGGATATCGGAAGTGTTCCGGGTGAAATCGGAATTTTACCGGAGTACCGGGGGTTACCGGACCCCCCCCCCCCCGGAGGTTTAATGGGCCAAGATGGGCCTTAGTGGAGAAGAGGAGGGGCGGCCAAGGTAGGCCACGCCCCCCTCGCCCTCTAGTCCGAATTGGACAAGGAGGGGGTGGCGCCCCCCTTTCCTTCCTCTCTCTCTCCTCCTTCCCCCTTCTCCTACTCCAACTAGGAAAGGAGGGAGTCCTACTCCCGGTGGGAGTAGGAATCCTCCCTAGCGCGCCTCCTCCTGGCTGGCCGCCTCTCCCCTCTTGCTCCTTTATATACGGGGGCAGGGGGGCACCTCTAGACACAACAATTGATCTCTTGGATCTCTTACCCGTGTGCAGTGCCCCCCTCCACCATAGTCCACCTCGATAATATCGTAGCGGTGCTTAGGTGAAGCCCTGCGTCGGTAGAACATCATCATCGTCACCATTCCGTCATGCTGACGGAACTCTCCCTCAAAGCTTGGCTGGATCGGAGTTCGAGGGACGTCATCGAGCTAAACGTGTGCTGAAGTCGGAGGTACCGTATGCTCGGTACTTGATCGGTCGGATCATGAAGACGTACGACTACATCAACCGTGTTGTGCTAACGCTTCCGCTTTCGGTCTACGAGGGTACATGGACAACACTCACCCCTCTTGTTGCTATGCATTACCATGATCCTGTGTGTGTGTAGGAATTTTTTTGAAATTATTACGTTCCCCAACAGTGGTATCAGAGCCTGGTTTTATGCGTAGATGTTATATGCACGAGTAGAACACACGTGAGTTGTGGGCGATATAAGTCATACTGCTTACCAGCATGTCATACTTTGGTTCGGCGGTATTGTTGGATGAAGCGGCCCGGACCGACATTACGCGTACACTTACGCGAGACTGGTTCTACCAACGTGCTTTGCAAACAGGTGGCTGGCGGGTGTCAGTTTCTCCAACTTTAGTTGAACCAAGTGTGGCTACGCCCGGTCCTTGAGAAGGTTAAAACAACACTAACTTGACAAACTATCGTTGTGGTTTTGATGCGTAGGTAAGAATGGTTCTTACTCAGCCCATAGCAGCCACGTAAAACTTGCAACAACAAAGTAGAGGACGTCTAACTTGTTTTTGCAGCGCATGTTGTGATGTGATATGGTCAAGGCATGATGCCATATTTTATTGTATGAGATGATCATGTTTTGTAATCGAGTTATCGGTAACTGGTAGGAGCCATATGGTTGTTGCTTTATTGTATGCAATGCAATCGCCCTGTAATGCTTTACTTTATCACTAAGCGGTAGCGATAGTCCTTGAAGCATAAATTGGCGAGATGACAATGATGCTACGATGGAGATCAAAGTGTCGCGTTGGTGACAATGGTGATCATGATGGTGCTTCGGAGTTGAAGATCACAAGCACAAGATGATGATGGCCATATCATATCACTTATATTGATTGCATGTGATGTTTATCTTTTATGCATCCTATCTTGCTTTGATTGACGGTAGCATTATAAGATGATCTCTCACTAAATTATCAAGGTATAAGTGTTATCCCTGAGTATGCACCATTGCGAAAGTTCTTCGTGCTGAGACACCACGTGATGATCGGGTGTGACAGGCTCTACGTTCAAATACAACGGGTGCAAAACAGTTGCACATGCGAAATACTCAGGTTAAACTTGACGAGCCTAGTATATGCAGATATGGCCTCGGAACACTGAGACCGAAAGGTCAAGCGTGAATCATATAGTAGATATGATCAACATAGTGATGTTCACCATTGAAACTACTCCATCTCACGTGATGATCGGACATGGTTTAGTTGATTTGGATCACATGATCACTTAGAGGATTAGAGGGATGTCTATCTAAGTGGGAGTTCTTAAGTAATATGATTAATTGAACTTAAATTTATCATGAACTTAGTACCTGATAGTATTTTGCTTGTCTATGTTGCTTGTAGATAGATGGCCCGTGATATTGTTCCGTTGAATTTTAATGCGTTCCTTGAGAAAGCAAAGTTGAAAGATGATGGTAGCAATTACATGGACTGGGTCCGTAACTTGAGGATTATCCTCATTGCTGCATAGAAAAATTATGTCCTGGAAGCACCACTAGGTGCCAGGCCTACTGCAGATGAAGTTGATGACGTTAAGAACGTTTGGCAGAGTAAAGCTGATGAGTACTCGATAGCTCAGTGTGCCATGCTTTATGGCTTAGAACCGGGACTGCAACGACATTTTGAATGTCATGGAGCATATGAGATGTTCTAGGAGTTGAAGTTAATATTTCAAGCAAATGCCCGGATTGAGAGATATGAAGTCTCCAATAAGTTCTATAGCTGCAAGATGGAGGAGAATAGTTTTGTCAGTGAACATATACTCAAAATGTCTGGGTATCATAATCACTTGACTTAACTGGGAGTAAATCTTCCTGTTGATAGTGTCATTGACAGAGTTCTTCAATCACTGCCACCAAGCTACAAAGGCTTCATGATGAACTATAATATGCAAGGGATGAATAAGACAATTCCCGAGCTCTTTGCGATGCTAAAGGCTGCGGAGGTAGAAATCAAAAAGGAGCATCAAGTGTTGATGGTCAACAAGACCACTAGTTTCTGGAAAAAGGGTAAAGGGAAGAAGAAGAAGGGGAACTTCAAGAAGAACGACAAACAAGTTGCTGCTCAAGAGAAGAAACCCAAGTCAGGACCTAAGCCTGAGACTGGGTGCTTCTACTACAAACAGATTGGTCACTGGAAGCGGAACTGCCCCAAGTATTTGCCGGATAAGAAGGATGGCAAGGTAAAAAAAGGTATATGTGATATACATGTTATTGATGTGTACCTTACTATGCTCACAGTAGCACCTGGGTATTTGATATTGGTTCGGTTGCTAATATTTGCAACTCGAAACAAGGACTACGGATTAAGCAAAGATTGGCTAAGGACGAGGTGACGATGCGCGTGGGAAATGGTTCCAAAGTCGATGTGATCGTGGTCGGCACGCTACCTCTACATCTACCTTCGGGATTAGTTTTAGACCTAAATAATTGTTATTTGGTGCCAGCGTTGAGCATGAACATTATATATGGATCTTGTTTGATGCGAGACGGTTATTCATTTAAATCAGAGAATAATGGTTGTTCTATTTATATGAGTAATATCTTTTATGGTCATGCACCCTTGAAGAGTGGTCTATTTTTGTTGAATCTCGATAGTAGTGATACACATATTCATAATATTGAAGCCAAAAGATGCAGAGTTGATAATGATAGTGCAACTTATTTGTGGCACTGCCGTTTAGGTCATATTGGTGTAAAGCGCATGAAGAAACTCCATACTGATGGACTTTTGGAACCACTTGATTATGAATCACTTGGTACTTGCAAACCGTGCCTCGTGGTTAAGATGACTAAAATGTCGTTCTCCGGAACTATGGAGCGAGAAACAGATTTGTTGGAAATCATACATACAGATGTATGTGGTCCAATGAATGTTGAGCCTCGCGGCGGGTATCGTTATTTTCTCACCTTCACAGATGATTTAAGAAGATATGGGTATATCTACTTAATGAAACATAAGTCTAAAACATTTGAAAAGTTCAAAGAATTTCATAGTGAAGTTGAAAATCATCGTAACAAGAAAATAAAGTTTCTACGATCTGATCGTGGAGGAGAATATTTGAGTTACGAGTTTGTTCTTCATTTGAAACAACGCGGAATAGTTTACAACTCACCCCACCCGGAACACCACAGCGTAATGGTGTGTCCGAACGTCGTAATCGTACTTTACTAGATATGGTGCGATCTATGATGTCTCTTACTAATTTACCGCTATCATTTTGGGGTTATGCTTTAGAGATGGCTGCATTCACGTTAAATAGGGCACCATCGAAATCCGTTGAGACGGTGCCTTATGAACTGTGGTTTGGCAAGAAACCAAAGTTGTCATTTCTTAAAGTTTGGGGCTATGATGCTTATGTGAAAAAGCTTCAACCTGATAAGCTCGAACTCAAATCGGAGAAATGTGTCTTCATAGGATACCCAAAGGAAACTATTGGGTACACCTTCTATCACAGATCTGAAGGAAAAACTCTTGTTGCTAAATTTGGATCTTTTCTAGAGAAGGAGTTTCTCTCGAAAGAAGTGAGTGGGAGGAAAGTAGAACTTGATGAGGTAACTGTACCTGCTCCCTTATTGGAAAGTATTTCATCACATAAACCGGTTCATGTGACACCTACACCAATTAGTCAGGAAGTTAATGATGATGATCATGAAACTTCAGATCAAGTTCTTACTGAACCTCGTAGATCAACCAGAGTAAGATCTGCACCATAGTGGTACGGTAATCCTATTCTGGAGGTTATGTTGCTAGACCATGACGAACCTACGAACTATGAAGAAGCGATGGTGAGCCCAGATTCCGCAAAATGGCTTGAGGCCATGAAATCTGAGATGGGATCCATGTATGAGAACAAAGTGTGGACTTTGGTTGACTTGCCCCTTGATCAGCAAGCCATTGAAAATAAATGGATCTTCAAGAAGACTGACGCTGACGGTAATGTTACTGTCTATAAAGCTCGACTTGTTGCAAAAGGTTTTCGACAAGTTCAAGGGATTGACTATGATGAAACTTTCTCACCCGTAGCGATGCTTAAGTCTGTCTGAATCATGTTAGCAATTGCTGCATTTTATGATTATGAAATTTGGCAAATGGATGTCAAAACTGCAATCCTGAATGGATTTCTGGAAGAAGAGTTGTATATGATGCAACTGGAAGGTTTTATCGATCCAAAGGGAGCTAACAAAGTGTGCAAGCTCCAGCGATCCATTTATGGACTGGTGCAAGCCTCTCAGAGTTGGAATAAAAGCTTTGATAGTGTGATCAAAGCATATGGTTTTATACAGACTTTTGGAGAAGTCTGTATTTACAAGAAAGTGAGTGGGAGCTCTGTAGCATTTCTGATATTATATGTGGATGACATATTGCTGATTGGAAATGATATAGAATTTATGGATAGCATAAAGGGATACTTGAATAAGAGTTTTTCAATGAAGGACCTCAGTGAAGCTGCTTATATATTGGGCATCAAGATCTATAGAGATAGATCAAGACGCTTAATTGGACTTTCACAAAGTACATACCTTGACAAAGTTTTGAAGAAGTTCAAAATGGATCAAGCAAAGAAAGGGTTCTTGCCTGTGTTACAAGGTGTGAAGTTGAGTAAGACTCAATGCCCGACCACTGTAGAAGATAGAGAGAAGATGAAAGATGTTCCCTATGCTTTAGCCATAGGCTCTATCATGTACGCAATGCTATGTACCAGAACTGATGTGTGCCTTGCTATAAGTTTAGCAGGGAGGTACCAAAGTAATCCAGGAGTGGATCACTGGACAGTGGTCAAGAACATCCTGAAATACCTGAAAAGGACTAAGGATATGTTTCTCGTTTATGGAGGTGACAAAGAGCTAGTCGTAAATGGTTACGTCGATGCAAGATTTGACACTGATCCGGACGATTCTAAATTCCAAACAGGATACATGTTTACATTGAACGGTGGAGATGTCAGTTGGTGCAGTTCTAAACAAAGCGTTGTGGCGGGATCTACGTGTGAAGCAGAATACATAGCTGCTTCGGAAGCAGCAAATGAAGGAGTCTGGATGAAGGAGTTCATATCCGATCTAGGTGTCATACCAAGTGCATCGGGTCCAATGAAAATCTTTTGTGACAATACTGGTGCAATTGCCTTGGCAAAGGAATCCAGATTTCACAAGAGAACCAAGCAAATCAAGAGACGCTTCAACTCCATCCGGGATCAAGTAAAGGTGGGAGACATAGAAATTTGCAAGATACATACGGATCTGAATGTTGCAGACCCGTTGACTAAGCCTCTTCCATGAGCAAAACATGATCAGCACCAAGGCTCCATGGGTGTTAGAATCATTACTGTGTAATCTAGATTATTGACTCTAGTGCAAGTGGGAGACTGAAGGAAATATGCCCTAGAGGCAATAATAAAGTTATTATTTATTTCCTTATATCATGATAAATGTTTATTATTCATGCTAGAATTGTATTAACCGGAAACATAATACTTGTGTGAATACATAAACAAACAGAGTGTCACTAGTATGCCTCTACTTGACTAGCTCGTTAATCAAAGATGGTTATGCTTCCTAGATATTGACATGAGTTGTCATTTGATTAACGGGATCACATCATTAGGAGAATGATGTCATTGACTTGACCCATTCCGTTAGCTTAGCACATGATCGTTTAGTATTCTGCTATTGCTTTCTTCATGACTTATACATGTTCCTATGACTATGAGATTATGCAACTCCCGTTTACCGGAGAAACACTTTGTGTGCTACCAAACGTCACAACGTAACTGGGTGATTATAAAGGTGCTCTATAGGTGTCTCCGATGGTACTTGTTGGGTTGGCGTATTTCGAGATTAGGATTTGTCACTCCGATTGTCGGAGAGGTATCTCTGGGCCCACTCGGTAATGCACATCACTATAAGCGTTGCAAGCATTGCAACTAATGAGTTATTTGCGGGATGATGTATTACAAAACAAGTAAAGAGACTTACCGGTAGCAAGATTGAACTAGGTATGAAGATACCGACAATTGAATCTTGGGAAAGTAACATACCGATGACAAAGGGAACAACATATGTTGTTATGTGGTTTGACCGATAAAGATCTTTGTCGGTGTCAAAATCGGCGGATCTCGGGTAGGGGGTCCCGAACTGCGCGTCAAGGCCGGATGGTAACAGGAGACAAGGGACACGATGTTTTTTACCCAGGTTCGGGCCCTCTCGACGGAGGTAATACCCTACTCCTGCTTGATTAATATTGATGATATGGGTAGTACAAGAGTAGATCTACCACGAGATCAAGGAGGCTAAACCCTAGAAGCTAGCCTATGGTATGATTGTTGTGTATGGAGTTGATTGCCTACGGACTACAACCCTCTGGTTTATATAGACACCGGATAGGGTTAGGGTTACATAAAGTCGGTTACAATGGTAGGAGATCTTGAATATCCGCATCGCCAAGCTTGCCTTCCACGCCAAGGAAAGTCCCATCCGGACACGGGACGAAGTCTTCAATCTTGTGTCTTCATAGTCCAGGAGTCCGGCTGAAGGTATAGTCCGGCTACCCGAACACCCCCTAATCCAGGACTCCCTCAGTAGCCCCTGAACCAGGCCTCAATGACAACAATTCCGGCGCGCAAATTGTCTTCGGCATTGCAAGGCGGGTTCCTCCTCCAAGTCCTTCATAGAAGATTGTAAACACCAATAGTAGTGTCTGGTTCTGCAAAATAATTTCCACATATTGCCATAGAGAGAATAATACTAACACAAATCAAATCTGCTGACGTATTCCGCAGTGTGTCATCACACTACAGCCAAGTCCTTTACTCGAATCACTTTTACCTTTCCACCTCATCATGTTTTGCGAGGCGGTTTCCTTGGCACGTCTTGTCAAAGCAGAGATCGTGTACCCCCCTTTACGGGATTCTCATTAATACGGATGTGGATAACCCAACTGCGCCATTTATCATGGCGCTTGGGAGGCAAGCAAGTTTTACTAGGCTGGTGGGGACGCACAACCGCATCCGCCCATATAAGGGGATAAGGATCCACTTTTTTACCTACACCTTCTTCCTCCTTTGCCTACCCATCTCCTGCGCACTCGAGCTCCAGCGCCCAAGCCCGCACTTCCCACCTCGACCTTCTCCAGCAATGTCCGAAGCGGGAGGCAAGTGGAAGGTCTCCTCCGTCACGGAGGGCGACGTCAAAAAGCTTAGGAAGGCCGGATACTTGTCCAAAGACATTGTGCACCGGCTTCCCGAGAAGGGGCAGCTCCTCCCCACCCCAAGGCCCCACGAGAGGGTAGTATTCCTTCCCCACTTCCTCCACGGACTAGGTTTTCCACTTCACCCATTCGTCCGGGGGCTCATGTTTTACTACGGCCTGGATTTCCACGATCTGGCCCCGAACTTCATCCTCAACATCTCGGCGTTTATTGTCGTGTGCGAGGCTTTCCTCCGCGTCCGCCCCCATTTCGGCCTCTGGCTCAAGACCTTCAACGTCAAGCCCAAGGTGGTGCACGGCAGCTAGGCGGAGTGCGGAGGCGCCATGGCGGGCAAGATTGCTAACGTCCTGTGGTTCGAGGGCTCCTTCGTAGAGACCCTAAAGGGGTGGCAAGCCGGGTGGTTTTACATCACCGAGCCACGCGATCCAAAATGGATCGCAGCCCCCAAGTTCCGATTCGGACCCCCCACGCGGCTCATGTCCTGGAAAGAGATGGGCCTATCATGGGGTAACGAGGAAGAGGTGACCGGACTGAAGAAATGCATCCAGTCCCTGGTAAACAAGCCAATCAGGCTTGTAAATGTAGTCCAGGTCATGCTCGTTCGCCGAATCCTCCCACGTCAACAACGGGACTTTAATTTGTGGGATTCGACCTGGCACAGCACCGAACCCTTAACAGGCTCTTCGGGACGACGTATGAAGACGTCTGGAAGGCGCTAATCAAAGGTGCCGAGGCTCCCGCATCCGCTTCCGAGGACCACGGATACAGCTCGCAGCGTCACGCTAGCGAGATAAGCTATTTTCACCTTTTACAGGGTGTTCAGCTTTTTTCATAGTTTAACTCTATGCGGGATCTATACTCCCTTACCTTTGACAGGCTTGGCGGGCGATATCCGGACCGATTAACTGTCCGGCTCCGCTGCCCGAAGACCCAGCCCCAGCTCTACTAGTGAAGCTGCTGGCTCCGGCGCCTTATGTGGTGCTGGAAAATAAGGCCAAGAAGAAGAAGACCACGGGGACTCTAAAGAGTGCCCGTAACATGGTGGTGTCGGACTCGTCGTCCGACGAGTCCGAGACACCCTCTTCCCGTGAAAACAAGGAGGAGGAAGAAGAAAACTCTCCCCCACCCCAGCGGAGGGAGGAGAGAAGAGGAAGGCCGCCCCAACGGGGGAGGCCGAGGGGTCTAGGAAAAGGAAGACCCCTCCGCCGGACTACGCCCCCAACGCTGAAGAGGGCAAAGAGGAGTGGCCAAACAGGGCCAAGCGTCTGGCGAAATCGTAAGTTCAGATATCAAAATAACTCATGATGTTCCTTTGTTGCATAGCTTTCCCTAATGTCGAATGTAATTATGCAGTCCGCCCCGGGCCGAACTCAACGAGTCGTCGAGCGGCTCCCTGGATTCATCGGACGTGAACTCAGTTCCACCCGCTGTCTCCCCCCGCACTGCGGACGATGCCGAAGTGGCGTCGCAACGAGCTCCGGGGCAGGAGGAGGTGGTCCTGGAGGAGCCGCAAGGCGACCTCCCGGACCCCAGGAGTAAAGGGGACAAGACCCCCCAGGGCTCCAAGTCCGGCTTTGTGCCGGACACCGCGCCGGAATCTTCAACAGTTCTGGACCGCGGTAGGCGAACTCCTTCCAAGAGGAGCAAGCCTTCTGAACCGGCGGCCTCCGCCCAACCGGAGGTGCCGGATAATCTGCTTGAGGTGCTTGACGGCGCCTCCATCGACGAGGAGCACCGTACTATTATGAGTATGGTGATCCAGAAGGTTCAGTCTGCCAAGAGCGGACTGACTGAAGCTTGCACTAACCATCTAACAGGCTTCGAGGTAAGTAAAAATATGTAAAAACATAACCGCATAGACAGTAGCCCCTGATGCTCTGTTTGGCGTTCGGAAAGAAAAGCCGAATAGAGGATCTATTAAATTTCGTAGGAGTCTAACAAAAAGAGTCAATATGCGTATGCAGGCTTCGCTGCTATCCACCGCCGCACTGACTGCGGAGGTGGGTGTCCTGAAGCAGGACCTCAAGCAGACCGAGCAAGAGCTCGGCCTTGCCAAGCGGCGGCTCGAGGAGAAAGAAGGTAAGAAATACCTTACAGAAAAAGTGCCTATAGAGAGGCGCGATTGCAAAAAATAACAGGATTGCACTGCTTATTATAGGGGCCACGACTGAGGTGGCGACCCTCAAGCAGGCCCTGTCCGAGGCCGAAAAGAAAACAGCTGTGGAGCGCACCGAGCGAGACAAAACTTGGGGCTCAGGTCGGCGAGGTGCAGCAAGAGCTTCAGGCTCTCATGAAAAAACATGAGAGTTTGGAGCTTGAGTCAAAGACCCAAGCGTCCGAGCTCGCGGCGGCCCTTGAGACTGCCAAGTCTGCCAAGGCCGAAGCCCAAAAGGCCCTCCAAGAGTTGGAGGAGATGAAGAAGATAGCATCGGGTAAGGCATTCTTTATGCAAAGCAGAAATATAAAAGTAAACTACTTGTTACTTACCCGAATCCGGAGTTCTCCAGGGGCATTCGCAGATCTTCCCCGCAGCGTATCCGACGCCACCGCATTCTACCGAGCTGAAGAGGGCGGCTCGATGGAGAAGGTGTTCTGGTCTCAGTATGCTGAGGCCGGACATCCTGTGCCCTTGAGCGACCAGCTGAAACAGCTGGTCGAGCTCCACAAGGCGGCCGAACAGGCCATGAAGGGCTTCATAGTTCGGCTATGGCCCGGAGAGGCCCTGCCTGGGAGCTACTTCGGGCTGGTACGACGGCTGGTGGAGGCCTGTCCAAGGCTCGAGGTCATCAAGCGCTCCGTCTGCATCGAAGGTGCCCGTCGGGCCCTTGCCCGTGCAAAGGTGCACTGGGGTAAGCTGGACGGTGAAAAGCTTGTGAAGGACGGGCCGCCGCTGGGGAAGGAGCATCGCAAGCCCGAGAACTATTACAAGGATGTTCTTGCGGGTGCCCGCCTTGTGGCGGATGAATGTACCAAGGATGTAATTTTTGAATAAACTCGCTCGTTTTTATCCTGTGCGCTGAAAACTTGTTCATAGGCGCTTAAGCAATGCTTGTTGAATTTAAAATATTATTTTCTGTGCGGCCGTTTATCAAAAAATTGAGAGATGGCCAGTCGTCGGCTTCTGCCCGCATGCCACTAGTGTTGGGGTGTTCGGGATAAACTTGAGCGCTCTTTTTCCCATAGTTGGGTCCTTCGAGGGAGGCGCTCAGCACAACGAACCAGGCAATCGGACTATAATGCTTGAACACTCTCACTTAGCCATAGAACTTTATAATTTTAAATTTCGGTGAAGCCCCTAGTTCGGAAGACCGAGTTCGGGGCGCTATCCACGCCTTGGCCGGACAAATCCGGCTCCTCGCTCGAAGCGGCATAAGTCTTTAGGGACTCGAAAAACCTCTCGAACAGTGATCGATCTCTCGCCTCATCATGATAGTCAGTTTTAGCTTTCTCCACTGAGGTGCTTAACCCAGCTCAACCGGGGCACAATCGCAGTGGTTCTCCTAGTGCTACCTTAGCCGATACAGCGGAACTTAAGGCACCAAAACATAGGAGCCGGGCAAACCCAACTATTGACCCAAATCATGATTCGGAGCCGATGCATATAGTGCTACAAGTTCGGGGTGCCGCACTTGTGAAAGTGTATGGACTTCTCACACCATATTAAAGGGTACTGAAGCCCCTGGCGTACTTGCTGTACCACAGTGTACGGGTGCAACATGTCATTAATGAACATATATAAAAGAGAGTAATGCAGAAAATAGACAAAAGCTATGGATTTTTTATAGAGAGGCTATTTATTAAAGCCGAACGATACAAGTAGTGCGATAAGCAAAAAGATATTGGACTATTCAGTATGTCCTGACCAGGGGCAGGCCGCGGAATTGTATTTAAAACAGGTATACCGCTCGTAACAGAGACCACCTGGGAGTTCCATAATGCGGCATGGTTTGTCTGCCTCCCTGGATCTTGTATCGTTTGTGCGGCAGTCGAATTGCCGAACAGGTCGTCCGAAGTATGGAGTCCTGGAAGTAAGAAAAAATTAAAAAAAAGAATCCGGCAGCCCCTAGTACGTTTTAAGCCGTATTTTGGGCATGCCGTTATTGTGCCCCTTCCCCTGTGCCCATGGTATTTCAAGGGCGTAGTTATGTATGCGAGGTACTGGTTTCGCTATGTTGCGAAAGCTGGGGTTGGGACCGCATGCTACGCTTGCTCAGAGTGTGCCAGGCGGTCCTGCTGTGGGTTACTCCGGGCGCGCTTGGCAGTGTCTGGCTTTTTAATGGCCGGACTGGAGAATTGCCTGAGAAGGCTACTTTGTACCTCCATTGCGAGAGCCGCCGTATGCTCCTCCGTACGGAGGGAGCGTTCGGTGTTTCCGTTGACCGTAATTACTCCTCGAGGGCCTAGCATCTTGAGCTTGAGATATGCGTAGTGCGGCACCGCATTGAACTTTGCGAATGCGGTTCGTCCGAGCAGGGCGTGATAGCCACTGCGAAACGGGACTATATCGAAGATTAACTCTTCGCTTCGGAAATTGTCCGGGGATCCAAAGACCACGTCAAGTGTTACTGAGCCTGTACAGTTGGCTTCTACACCTGGTATAACGCCTTTAAAGGTCATTCTTGTGGGCTTAATCCTTGAGGGATCTATGCCCATTTTCCGCATTGTATCCTGATAAAGCAGGTTCAGGCTACTGCCGCCGTCCATGAGGACTCTTGTGAGATGAAATCCGTTGATGATTGGGTCAAGAACCAATGCGGCGAAGCCGCCATGACGGATGCTAGTGGGATGGTCCCTTCGATCAAAAGTGATCGGGCAGGAGGACCATGGGTTGAACTTTGGGGCGACTGGCTCCGTCGCGTATACGTCCCGTAGCGCACGCTTCCGCTCCCACTTGGGAATGTGGGTTGCGTATATCATGTTCACCGTCCGCACTTGTGGGGGAAAGCCCTTTTGTCCATTGTTGTTCAGCGGCTTGGGCTCCTCGTCGTCACTGTGCAGCTCCTTGTCTTTGTTTTCGGCCCTTAACTTGCCTGCCTGCTTGAACACCCAACAATCCCTGTTAGTGTGATTGGCTGGCCTTTCGGGGGTGCCATGTATGTGGCACAAGCGATCGAGTATTCGGTCCAAACTGGACGGGCCCTGAGTATTCTTTTTGAATGGCTTTTTCCGCTGACCGGATTTATAGCCTTTGAATCCGGCATTGACTATCGTGTCTTCATTGCTATCGCTGTTAACGCGGCGTTTTTGCTTATTCCGACGTGTCCTGCCACTTTTGTCCTTGGTATCCGAATTACCAGGGTTCTTTGATAAGTTGTTACTGCGAGCTAGCCAGCTGTCTTCTCCCGCGCAAAAGCGGGTCATGAGTGTCGTGAGGGCTGCCATGGATTTCGGCTTTTCCTGTCCCAGGTGCCGGGCAAGCCACTCGTCGCGGATGTTATGCTTGAAGGCTGCTAGGGCCTCTGCATCCGGAAAGTCGACTATCTGGTTTTTCTTTGTTAGGAACCGTGTCCAGAATTGTCTGGCCGATTCTTCTGGCTGCTGAAATATGTGGCTTAAGTCGTCGGCATCCGGCGGTCGCACGTAAGTGCCCTGGAAGTTGTCGAGGAATGCGTCTTCCAGGTCCTCCCAAGAACCGATTGAGTCTGCTGGCAAGCTGTTAAGCCAATGCCGGGCCGGTCCTTTAAGTTTGAGCGGGAGGTATTTGATGGCGTGTAGATCATCGCCGCGTGCCATGTGGATGTGAAGGAGATAATCCTCGATCCATACCGCCGGATCTGTTGTGCCATCGTATGATTTGATGTTTAGGGGTTTGAAACCCTCTGGGATTTTACGATCCATTACTTCATTCGTGAAGCATAGCGGGTGTGCGGCGCCTCTGTACTGGGCTATATCACGACGCAGCTCAGAAGAGCTATGTCTGTTGTGTTCGGCCCGGCCGGATTTGTTGTATCCGCAGTGAGGATCATTGTCACCTATCGTAGGGCGCCTGCACGATCCGTAGATTGATCTTTTTTGTCTTGCCTTATCCTCCAGTATGTCTCGCAGGTCGGGCGCATTTTCCCGTGCCTTAGTTGAGCGGCGTCGGGGCATAGCTTGGGTGGAGGGCCGAGAGGCCTCTCTGTCGCGGTCGCGAGGTGGCCGGTCTGCCATGTCATGCGCTGGTGATGTAGGTGCTTCCTCCTCTGATCGGGGTAGCGGCCTGCGCTTCGGGTAACTCTTGGAGGGGCGTTCGAGTTCATACTCTTTGGCCGCAAGGACTTCAGTCCATCTATCAGCTAGCAAATCTTGGGCAGCTCTAAGTTGTTGCTGCTTTTTCTTGAGGCTGCTTGCCGTGGCTAAAAGCCTACGGTTAAAACGCTCTTGTTCGGCGGGGTTGATGGTATGACAAATTCGTCGTCATCGAGGCTTGCCTTGTCTTCGGAGGGAGGCGTATAGTTATCATCCTCGACCTCTCGGTCTACCGCTCTCTCATGAGGGCTGGCTTCTCCATCTTCCTGTGCCGAATCTTGCTGAGGTGGGTGTTCTTCGGTGCTATCCGGGGTAGTATTATCTCCCGTGCCGGAATCACTGTCTTGATTTGGCGGGATTTAGAGCGGCGCCGCTGACACCGGCGCTCTGGCTGTTTCTTGGGGGCGTCATCCCCCACTGTTCCATCACCATCTCCATCTTTTGGAGTATCCACCATATATATGTCATATGACGAGGTGGCCTTCCAGCGCCCTACAGGTGCTGGTTCCTGTTCGTCTCCTACATCGTCGTCCATGCCGTCGATGTCTTCGGAGCTGAAGTCAAGCATGTCAGTTAGATCGCCGATAGTGGCTACAAAGTGGGTGGTGGCTGGGCTTTGAATTTCCTTATCGTCCGTATCCCACCCTCGCTGACCGTAGTCCGGCCAGGGCTCTCCTGGTAAAGAGAGAGACTTAAGAGAATTCAGGATGTCGCCAAAAGGCGAATGCTGAAAGATGTCTGCAGCGGTGAACTCCATTATCGGCGCCCAATCGGATTCGATTGGCAGGGGCGCGGGGGGTTCGGAGTCCGGGGAGGAGTCCGGACCCTCGGAGTCACGGGTCGTGCAGAGTGCGGGGCTAGCATTCGGCTCGATCACTTTCGGGATCGCAGCCCCCGAGGTGACGTCCAACCGCTCATCCTCGATTGGCGCAATAGGCTCCAAGTTAGGGGTCGGAACCGATGCGTGTTCGGCCTCCAGGACACTGTCTGGGGGCAGAGCTAGATCGTGCCCCTCGAGATAGTGCGGCGCGCTTCGCCGTGGCTCGAGCCCGTGGAAGATCAAGTCTCCGCGGATGTCAGCCGTGTAGTTTAAGCTTCCAAACCTGACTTGATGGCCAGGGGCGTAGCTTTCGATCTGCTCCAGGTGGCTGAGCGAATTGGCCCGCAGATCGAAGCCACCGAAGACGAAGATCTGTCCGGGGAGCAAAGTCTCACCCTGGACCACATCGTTGTTGATGATCAAAGGAGCCATCGGGCCTAAAGGCAACGACACAGAGGAACTCTCAATGAAAGCACCAATGTCAGTGTCAAAACCGGCGGATCTCGGGTAGGGGGTCCCGAACTGCGCGTCAAGGCCGGATGGTAACAGGAGACAAGGGACACGATGTTTTTTACCCAGGTTCGGGCCCTCTCGATGGAGGTAATACCCTACTCCTGCTTGATTAATATTGATGATATGGGTAGTACAAGAGTAGATCTACCACGAGATCAAGGAGGCTAAACCCTAGAAGCTAGCCTATGGTATGATTGTTGTGTATGGAGTTGATTGCCTACGGACTACAACCCTCCGGTTTATATAGACACTGGATAGGGTTAGGGTTACATAAAGTCGGTTACAATGGTAGGAGATCTTGAATATCCGCATCGCCAAGCTTTCCTTCCACGCCAAGGAAAGTCCCATCCGGACACGGGACGAAGTCTTCAATCTTGTGTCTTCATAGTCCAGGAGTCCGGCTGAAGGTATAGTCCGGCTACCCGAACACCCCCTAATCCAGGTCTCCCTCAATCTTCGTAGAATATGTACCAGCCAATATGAGCATCTAGGTTCCGCTATTGGTTATTGACTGGAGACATGTCTCGGTCATGTCTACATAGTTCTCAAACCCGTAGGGTCCGCACGCTTAAAGTTTGATGACGGTTATATTATGAGTTTATGTGTTTTGATGTACCAAAGGTAGTTCGGAGTCCCGGATGTGATCACGGACATGATGAGGAGTCTCTAAATGGTCGAGACATAAATATTGATATATTGGAAGCCTATATTTGGATATCAGAAGTGTTCCAGGTGAAATCGGGATTTTACCTGAGTATTCGGGATTACTGGACCCCCCCCCCCGGAGGTTTAATGGGCCAAGATGGGCCTTAGTGGAGAAGAGGAGGGGCGGCCAGGGCAGGCCGCACGCCCCCTCTGAAGGAAATATGCCCTAGAGGCAATAATAAAGTTATTATTTATTTCCTTATTTCATGATAAATGTTTATTATTCATGCTAGACTTGTATTAACCGGAAACATAATACATGTGTGAATACATAGACAAACATAGTGTGACTAGTATGCCTCTACTTGACTAGCTCATTGATCAAAGATGGTTAAGTTTCCTAACCATAGACATGAGTTGTTATTTGATCAATGGGATCACATCATTAGGAGAATGATGTGATTGACTTGACCCATTTCGTTATCTTAGCACTTGATCGTTTGTTTACTGCTATTGCTTTCTTCATGACTTATACATGTTCTTATGACTGTGAGATTATGCAACTCCCGAATACCGTAGGAACAGTTTGTGTGCTACCAAACTTCACAACATAACTGGGTGATCATAAAGCTGCTCTACAGGTGTTTCCAATGGTACTTGTTGAGTTGGCATAGATCAAGATTAGGATTTGTCACTCTGATTGTCGGAGAGGTATCTCTGGGCCCTCTCGGTAATAAACATCACTATAAGCCTTGCAAGCATGATAACTAATGAGTTAGTTACAGGATGATGTATTACGGAACAAGTAAAGAGACTTGCCGGTAACGAGATTGAACTAGGTATTGGATACCGATGATCGAATCTCGGGCAAGTAACATACCGATGACAAAGAGAACAACGTATAGTGTTGTGCGGTTTGACCGATAAAGATCTTCGTAGAATATGTAGGAACCAATATGAGCATCCAGGTTCCGCTATTGGTTATTGACCGGAAATGTGTCTCGGTCATGTCTACATAGTTCTCAAACCCGTAGGGTCCGCACGCTTAAAGTTCTTGACGATCGGTTTTATGAGATTATATGTTTTGATGTACCGAAGGTAGTTCGGAGTCCCGGATGTGATCACGGACATGACGAGGAGTCTCAAAATGGTCGAGACATAAAGATTTACATATTGGAAGCCTATATTTGGATATCAGAAGTTTTCCCGGTGAAATTGGGATTTTACCGGAGTACTGGGGGTTACCGAACCCCCCCCCCCCGGAGGGGGGGGGGGTTAATGGGCCTTAGTGGAAGAGAGGAGGGGCTGCCAGGGCTGGCCGCGCTCCCCCTGTCCCTCTAGTCCGAATTGGACAAGGAGGGGGTGGCACCCCCCTTTCCTTCCTCTCTCCCTCCTCCTTCCCCCTTCTCCTATTCCAACTAGGAAAGGAGGGAGTCCTACTCCCGGTGGTAGTAGGAATCCTCCTAGCACGCCTCCTCCTGGTCGGCCGCCTCTCCCCCCTTGCTCCTTTATATACAGGGGCAGGGGGCACCTCTAGACACACAAGTTATCATTGAGATCTCTCCAGCCGTGTGCGGTGCCCCCTCCACCATAATCCACCTCAGTCATACTGTAGCGGTGTTTGGGCGAAGCCCTGCTGCGGTAGCTTCATCAACATCGTCACCACGCCGTCGTGCTGATGAAACTCTTCCCCAAGCTCTACCGGATCGTGAGTTCGCGGGACGTCACCGAGCTGAACGTGTGCTGAACACGGAGGTGTCGTACGTTCGGTGCTGAGGATCGGTCGATCGTGAAGACGTACGACTACATCAACCGCGTTGTTATAACGCTTCCGCTTAACGGTCTACGAGGGTACGTGGATGACACTCTCCCATCTCGTTGCTATGCATCACCATGATCTTGCGTGTGCGTAGGAAAATTTTAAAATTACTACGTTCCCCGACAGTGGTATCCGAGCCTGGTTTTATGCGTTGATGTTATATGCATGAGTAGAACAAAAGTGAGTTGTGGGCGATACAAGTCATACTACTTACCAGCATGTCATACTTTGGTTCGGTGGTATTGTTTGATGAAGCGGCCCGGACCGACATTACGTGTACGCTTACGCGAGACTGGTTCTACCGACGTGCTTTGCACACAGGTGGCTGGCGGGTGTCAGTTTCTCCAACTTTAGTTGAACCGAGTGTGGATACGCCCGGTCCTTGAGAAGGTTAAAACAGCACCAACTTGACGAACTATCGTTCTGGTTTTGATGCGTAGGTAAGAACGGTTCTTGCTCAGCCCATAGCAGCCACGTAAAACTTGCAACAACAAAGTAGAGGACATCTAACTTGTTTTTGCAGGGCATGTTGTGATGTGATATGGTCAAGACATGATGCTATATTTTTGTATGAGATGATCATGTTTTCTAACGGAGTTATTGGCAACTGGCAGGAGCCATATGGTTGTCGCTTTATTGTATACAATGCAATCACGCTGTAATTGCTTTACTTTATCACTAAGCGGTAGCGATAGTCGTAGAAGCAATAGTTGGCGAGACGACAACAATGCTACGATGGAGATCAAGGTGTTGCGCCGGTGACGATGGTGATCATGACGGTGCTTCGGAGATGGAGATCACAAGCACAAGATGATGATGGCCATATCATATCACTTATATTGATTGCATGTGATGCTTATCCTTTATGCATCTTATTCTTCTTTGTTTGACGGTAGCATTATAAGATGTTCTCTCACTAAATATCAAGATCAAAGTGTTCTCCCTGAGTATGCACCGTTGCCAAAGTTCGTCGTGCCGAGACACCACGTGATGATTGGGTGTGATAAGCTCTACGTCCATCTACAATGGGTGCAAGCGAGTTTTGCACACGCAGAATACTCGGGTTAAACTTGACGAGCCTAGCATATGCAGATATGGCCTCGGAACACTGAGATCGAAAGGTCGAGCGTGAATCATATAGTAGATATGATCAACATAGTGATGTTCACCATTCAAAACTACTGCATTTCATGTGATGATCGGTTATGGTTTAGTTGATATGGATCACGTGATCGCTTAGATGATTAGAGGGATGTCTATCTAAGTGGGAGTTCTTAAGTAATATGATTAATTGAACTTAAATTTATCATGAACTTAGTACCTGATAGTATTTTGCTTGTCTATGTTGCTTGTAGATAGATGGCCCGTGATATTGTTCCGTTGAATTTTAATGTGTTCCTTGAGAAAGCAAAGTTGGAAGATGATGGTAGCAATTACACAGACTAGGTCCGTAACTTGAGGATTATCCTCATTGCTGCACAGAAGAATTACGTCCTGGAAGCACCGTTGGGTGCCAGGCCTGCTGCAGATGCTGCTGACAACGTTAAGAATGTTTGGCAGAGTAAAGCTGAGGACTACTCGATAGTTCAGTGTGCCATACTTTACGGCTTAGAACCGGGACTTCAACGACGTTTTGAACATCATGGCGCATATGAGATGTTCCAGGAGTTGAAGTTAATATTTCAAGCAAATGCCCGGATTGAGAGATATGAAGTCTCCAATAAGTTCTATAGCTGCAAGATGGAGGAGAATAGTTCTGTCAGTGAGCATATACTCAAAATGTCTGGGTATCATAATCACTTGACTCAACTGGGAGTTAATCTTCCTGTTGATAGTGTCATTGACAGAGTTCTTCAATCACTACCACCAAGCTACAAAAGCTTCGTGATGAACTATAATATGCAAGGGATGAATAAGACTATTCCCGAGCTCTTCGTGATGCTAAAGGCTGCGGAGGTAGAAATCAAGAAGGAACATCAAGTGTTGATGGTCAATAAGACCACCAGTTTCAAGAAAAAGGGCAAAGGGAAAGGGGAACTTCAAGAAGAACGGCAAACAAGTTGCTGCTCGGGAGAAGAAACCCAAGTCTGGACCTAAGCCTGAGACTGAGTGCTTCTACTGCAGACAGACTGGTCACTGGAAGCGGAACTGCCCCAAGTATTTGGCGGATAAGAAGGATGGCAAGGTGAACAAAGGTATATGTGATATACATGTTATTGATGTGTACCTCACCAGAGCTCGCAGTAGCACCTGGGTATTTGATACTGGTTCTGTTGCTAATATTTGCAACTCCAAACAGGGACTACGGATTAAGCGAAGACTGGCTAAGGACGAGGTGACAATGCACGTGGGAAATGGTTCCAAAGTCGATGTGATCGCCGTCGGCACGCTACCTCTACATCTACCTTCAGGATTAGTTTTAGACCTAAATAATTGTTATTTGGTGCCAGCGTTAAGCATGAACATTATATCTGGATCTTGTTTGATGCGAGACGGATATTCATTTAAATCTGAGAATAATGGTTGTTCTATTTATATGAGTAATATCTTTTATGGTCATGCACCCTTAAAGAGTGGTCTATTCTTATTGAATCTCGATAGTAGTGATACACATATTCGTAATATTGAAGCCAAAAGAGGCAGAGTTGATAATGATAGTGCAACTTATTTGTGGCACTGCCGTTTGGGTCATATTGGTATAAAGCGCATGAAGAAACTCCATACTGATGGACTTTTGGAATGACTTGATTATGAATCACTTGGTACTTGAGAACCATGCCTTATGGGCAAGATGACTAAAACACCGTGTAGGTGTACAAAACTAGGGGCACATTTTTGTACCCCTTTACCTATGCACGGGCAGTCAGAGCCGCGCCCGTGACCACACCGAGCAGAGCGGGGGAGGTAAGCCAAGGTAAGATCGAAGCCCAAGACGATGCAAAGCAACGACAAGGACCAAGGCCACAAAGATCAGATGGGCAAAGCAGGTTTCCCCGGCAAGGACTCTTGCCGGGGCAGCCTCAGCGGCCCCGGCGAGACCCTTGCCGGGAAGCTCGCCCACGCCAGCCGAGCGAGCCACCCTCGAGCCCACCAACACTCGACAAATGCATTGGACAGGGCTCAGGAGGCACCTCTGCGGTGGCACGCAGATCTTCGTGAAGACAAAGAATAGTCAAGGTCAAATGAGGACAGGAAGGCAGCCATTCTCACCGAAGAAACCCACAAGACCCCCGGCAAGATCCTTGTCGGGGATGCCTACACGCCACGGCAAGACCCTTGCCGAGCCGCCCGGCAAGGCCCTCGCCAAGCGCACTAGTAGGGCCACCGTCAGGCCCACAACAGCCAAGTCTCCACCGCCATTCGCATGCAGCTGCCGACCCAACCAGCTGGGCAGGCACCTGCGTGGCGACATGCAGCCCTTCATGGAGACTCCACCATCGCGCCACCTCAGCTGCCTGCCTACCTACATGGCACCGCATGCATCGCTGGCCAGGGCGCGTGTCGAAGCTTGGAGGAGCGGCGACGGACGGGACGGGCCTCGCCCCCACCCCCGATAAAGTGGAGGGACACCTAAGCCTCACATTTCATGCGCTTTGTCGTGTAATACCAGGATAACCTTGCAACAATGTTGCCTTTCCACCTCATGTGTGCCACTGTGGCAACCCCTTTTTCTATAAAAGGAGGCCCAAGGCGATGAGAGGAGGTATTCGGCTTTTTGGAGCTTGTTACACCCCGTAGCTAGTTTAAGAACTCAGAATACATCCACCAAAGCAGGACTAGGGTTTTACACATCATCGCGGCCCGAACCTGGATAAACGAACCGCATGCTCTCTGTTAGACCCGCTCTTCTCTCAACCCCGCGCCCCGCAACCGCAGTAGGGATTCTTGTGATCCCATAGGTGCTGTTTCCCACCGACATCTTTGGCGTGCCAGGTAGGGGGCGCGATTGTGAGAATTGGTTTTAGCAGTTAAGTGAGCGTTTCTTCATGGTGATGGCTCCAAGAGAAGTAGGAGAAGGGATCGAAAGATCGACGTCGGCGCGACTACAAGCAGAAGCTAAGTCACACCGAACCCTGACTACTTTCTTTCCTCTTTATACAAGGTTATTTCCCTCGGAGATGTCGTGCCTTTGTATGGAAAACCTGCACGCTAGGGGGCTCTCCCGCTATCGGCAACGCCCTTGCCCTGTTTCGAGTCCTCTCAACAGCTCAAGCGGCCGCGTCGAGTGCGGCAGGGTTAGCCTTCCGTGATTGACAACGCTCTCGATTCTGACTCGAGTCAAGCTCGACAGTTCGAGCGGCCGCGTTAAGAACGGTAAGGTGGCTCTTCCGGCAGCATGCATACCCGGCAGGCCAATGGGGATCCGTCCCCAAGATGCCGCCTTGGGCTTCCGCACCGGCAAGCCTCCCCAGTTGGCGTAGGGTGCGTATACAAAGGGAAATCGAACAGGGAAATAACATGCATAGTACTGAAAGTGCTGCAGAGTTATGTTACATCAAATTATTGCCACAGTTCTAACTAGAGATAGCAATTGTCTTGGTTGTGAACCCACAGCGGCAATGAGGAACGGGATGCCTAATCCCGCCGCTAGCCCTCCATCCTCAGAATTCCGCCGACACGGCTGATGATGGGCTTACTGTGCTCCCTGAGCGGCGCGAGGTCAACACCCTCCGGCAAGCTCTCCAGCCCGGCGTCGAAGTCGAGGTGGGGGTACCAGTGTGCCAACTTGGTGAGGACCTTGGTCATGGCGCCCTGACAAAGCATCCGGGACTCCTTGGCCAGTGAGACCGCCCGGTTGGCGTGGAGCTGCTCCAGAGCATGGACGACCTTCTCAAAGAACAAGGTCAGGGTGAAATGGGCACTCGCGTTCCGCTCCGGGGCATACCTCATGTCCGGCATCCCCATGGTGGAAAGCTGCGCGGCAGCCAGGTCGCGCCGCCCATTTACCATGATGTGACGCCTGCGTGTGGAAACCGCCCCACGCATGCCGCCCACGTCACCCACGCCCCTCCACCCCGTGCCGCGCGCGCGGGTCGTGGGAAGCACAGCATGCGAAAAACCTTACCACGGTAAAAACCGCCCCGCCTGCCCGTGCACCGTTTTGGGCCTAACCCAACAACGTGTCGCGCTTATGTGTGGCCCAGGCCCGGGGGCTCCTGTCGGTGTACAAAACTAGGGGCACAATTTTGTACCCCTTTACCTGTGCACGGGCAGTCAGAGCCACGCCCATGACCACATCGAGTAAAGCGGGGGAGGTAAGCCAAGGTAAGATCGAAGCCCAAGACGAAGCAAAGCAACGACAAGGACCAAGGCCACAAAGATCAGATGGGCAAAGCAGGTTTCCCCGGCAAGGACTCTTGCCGGGGCAGCCTCAGCGGCCCCGGCAAGACCCTTGCCGGGCAGCTCGCCCACGCCAGCCGAGCGAGCCACCCTCGAGCCCACCAACACTCGACAAATGCATTGGACAGGGCTCGGGAGGCACCTCTGCGGTGGCATGCAGATCTTCGTGAAGACAAAGAATAGTCAAGGTCAAATGAGGACAGGAAGGCAGCCATCCTCACCGAAGAAACCCACAAGACCACCGGCAAGATCCTTGCTGGGAACGCCTGCACGCCACGGCAAGACCCTTGCCGGGCCGCCCGGCATGGCCCTCGCCAAGCGCACCAGTAGGGCCACCGTCAGGCCCACACCAGCCAAGTCTCCGCCGCCGTTCGCATGCAGCTGCCGACCCAACCAGCTGGGCAGGCACCTGTGTGGCGACATGTAGCCCTTCGTGGAGACTCCACCACCGCGCCACCTCGGCTACCTACCTACCTACATGGCACCGCATGCATCGCTGGCCAGAGCGCGTGTCAAAGCTTGGAGGAGCGGCGACGGCCGGGACGGGCCTCGCCCCCGCCCCTGATATAGTGGAGGGACACCTAAGCCTTGCATTTAATGCACTTTGTCCTGTAATACCAGGATAACATCGCAACATTGTTGCCTTTCCACCTCCTGTGTGCCACTGTGGCAACCCCTTTTTCTATAAAACGAGGCCCAGGGCGACAAGAGGAGGGATTCGGCTTTTTGGAGCTCATTACACCCCGTAGCTAGTTCAAGAACTCAGAATACATCCACCAAAGCAGGACTAGGGTTTTACGCATCGTCGCGGCCTGAACCTGGATAAACAAACCGCATGCTCTCTGTTAGACCCGCTCTTCTCTCAACCCCGCGCCCCGCAACCGTAGTAGGGATTCTTGTGATCCCAAAGGTGTCGTTTCCCACTGATGGAGTCCTAGATTAGGGGGTATCCGGACAGCCGGATTATATCCTTTGGCCGGACTGTTGGACTATGAAGATACAAGATTGAAGACTTCGTCTCGTGTCCGGATGGGACTCTACTTGGCGTGGAAGGCAAGCTAGGCAATACGGATGTCGGATTTCGGGTTCCGGCAGACCCTTGAGGTTCGAACACTGGGGTGCATGCGGAGATTTCGCCTTCTACCTACCTACACCCCTCCGCCTCGCTAAGATCTAAGCTATGGAAAGAACAGCACGAGAGACACAGGGTTTATACTGGTTCGGGCCACCGTTGTGGTGTAATACCCTACTCCAGTGTGTGGTGTGGTGGATTGCCTCTTGGGCTGACGATGATGAGCAATACAAGGAAGAACAGCCTCGCGAGGGTCTGTTCTTGGCCATGGGGATGAACTGCTAGGAGGAGTTCAATCACCCTTCTCTCTCTCTGTGTGTGTGATGCTACTCGATCCGATCCCAGCTTGTTTCTGGGTTGGCCGATTCTAGATCTCCTCTACCCTGGGGGTGGCTAGTCCTATTTATAGGCAAAGGCCCTGGGCCTCTTCCCAAATATTGAGCGAGAAGGGCGCCAACAATTGGCCATTTTGAAGGGGAACATCTGGTACACTTATCCTGACTAAAGTTGGTTCTCGCCTGCCAAAGGCTCTGGTGGTGACGCTGGCTTGGGCTCCACAATGACTTCCTCCCTGCCATTGGACTGGTCTTGGTCTCGTTGCACCGAAACGAGTGCCTTTGCTTGATGCTCTCGCCTGCGCTTGCTCCCTTTGCACCAAAGAGGAAAGGAGGACACTGCGCGGCTGGCGCCCACCTGGCGCCTTTGGTCGTCATGGCTTGCGTCACGGGCACCTCGTGAGGTACCCCGCCTTGATCTCTCTGCCTCCTCGCGAGCCAGCCTGATGAGACCGTGCCTGAGGAAGCTTTGTGTCATCCGCCCTGCGAGGCTTGGCCCCTCGCGAGGGTCTTGGGTCTGTGTTGATGAAGATGGGCCGTGCTGGGCCCCCCTTTGAGCCACGCCACAGGCCGCAGGCAGGCAAGTCTGGGGACCCCTGTTCCCAGAACGCCGACAGTAGCCCCCGGGCCCAAGGCGCGCACGGACTTGGCCGTGCAGGGAGGCGAAAGGGCAAGAGCGAAGCGCCGCGGGCCCTAACAGCCTGTGGCCTTGGGCGCCGCGTGGCGGTTGATTGGACGTGGGCGTCTCCACTTCCCCATGGTGCCTCGGCAACTTCACGGATTGGACAAGTCCCTGCATGCAAAGCGGGTCATGATTACCTGCGATCGTGGAGGTCGGCGGTTGGCCTTCGCCGGCCATAAGTACGGAATGGCGCGCGCCCTTCTAGTCCGTCCCTTCTTGCTTCTCCTTCTTCCCGGTCCTTGCTCCGTCTTGCTGCAATGGCTCCGATCCGCTGGTTCTCGACGGCAGAGAAGGGAAAGGCTCCCCGAGAGGAACCAGACCCGCTCCCGCCGAAGAAACGGCTCACCCTCCGCGGCCGGGATGAGGGGGCCCATCAGGTGGTGTCGAGGCCCTGGCTGAGCCGGCTGGGGCGAGCTCAGCCCCCATGGCCCAAGTGACTCCTGAGGTGCCTTTGCCTGCTGCCGCCACTACAGCCGTTGGGGCGCAGCAAGCTTCGCCTCAGGATGCTGTGGTTGCGCTGCCGCCTTCTCCTCCTACTCCACCGACTGCTGTCTCTCCGACTCCTCCTGTCGTTCTGGATCGTGCTGCTACTGAGCTGGACCGGCTCCGGAAGGATCTTCTGGGCACCGACCCTCGCTTGGTGGTCGGGCGCTTGGAGCTGGCTTCAGGATGGATTCGCTCCGACGCTTCGATTCGGGCGGTGCTGGTCCAGGCCTCGACGGCTTGCGATGAGGAGAGGTTGGTCGTCCTTGAGGCGAAGGCTGCTCGTGATGCAGCCCTAGGGGAGGTGGTCGACGTCCGTGGTCGCTGCAAGGCGCTGGAGGATGAGCTGCAAGGCCTGCGGGACCAGCTCGCGAAAGAGGCTTGCCTTCGCCAAGAGCAGGAAGAAGGTGTGAAGGCTCGCGAGGCTGCCGTCAAGGAGAGGGAGGTCAAGCTCAGGAGGCGCCGTGACCGCCTAGGCGCGCTGGAGCAGGAGTTGGGGCGAGGAAGGTCGAGCTGGATGACAAGGCCCAGGTTCTTGCCGAGGACTGCGTGGCCTTCGCGGAGATGGAGGCGAAGGCTCGCTCCTCGCTGAGGACGCTTTACGACAGCGGCCTGGAGAGCCCACTGGCTGGCGCCGAGGACGGCCCCGCCAAGCTGCTTCCCTTCCTGGTTCGCGCTCTTGAAGATGTCGCCCTTGGCCTTGGCCCCATGGCCGAGGCTGAGGCGCATGTCCTGTCTTCTGCAGCGCTGACGCGGGTCCTCACCCACATCTACCTTCGCGATCCCGGCGTCGACCTTGACAGCCTGCTGGAGCCAGTAAGCGGCAAGCGTGCCGCTGCCGCTGCCGAGGCCGTGAAGGGTCGCGCGGAGGCCCTGCTGGGGAAGTTCCGGGCCTTTAGCACCAAGCCGAAGCAAGGCGCTGCCGACCCCACTGCTCCATGAGGCGAACCCACTCCGCGCTGCTCCACCACCGACAAGTGACTCCGTTGTGGCTCATGTACTGCCTTTAATTCCTGCGCATGTATCATGCCTCGGGAAGGCGTTTAAACTTGCGTTTGGCATTGAGATAACAGTGTGGACTGTAATATTTTCTTTTGAATTCCTTGAAATTTACGCTTTTCCTTCCTACTTGCTTATGTTCTACGCCGATAGAGCCCGGCCCCGTGCATACCTCAGCCGCCGTTAGCCCCGACCGAAAACCAGGACGGGACCAAGGAGTGAGGGGCTACGTGACAAGTTAGGCTCCTGAGTCGCGATGCTCGGGAGTCCCCCTTGGCGCACGAACAGCAAGTAGGGAGGTGTGATGTGGGTGGATCTACCGTTCTACGTCTGCAGAGCCCGGCCGCGCGCATACCTCAACCGCCATTAGCCTTTCGGAACTAAGGAGTGAGGGGCTACATGACCAGTTAGGCTCCTGAGTCACGATGCTCAGGAGTCCCCCTTGACGCTCAAACGACCTTTGTACCTTGGCTCCGCTCGGGGAGAGATGCGCGACGAACCAGGCCCGGGGGGGCCTGGCTGGGTGGCGTGCATCTGGGTGTGACCCAGGCGCAGCCCCCGTGCCCAGCCCCCTCGCGCGGCACTCCCGAGGGGAGGCGTTACGATGAGGCTAGACACTAATCTCTGGGCTCCCTGAGGTTGATGCGGCCCGGGGGCCGCCCTCAGTTGTTTATCACCAGCGCGGAGCATAGCGCTTCCGTATGTGTACCGGCATAGCCGCTCCTCGGCAGTGTCATCAGCCAGCGCGGAGCATGGTGCTTCCACTGGTACGTGGGAGGGGGCTCCCCTCTGGGAGGAGCCCCCGGGGCGTGTACAGCCCCGCCCTGACACGTGGCTGGCACGGTAGGGCCTGGCGAGGTGTATCTGGGCACTCGTGAGCCAGCGCGGGACTCACGGGGCCCTACCTCTAGGCGGGTTGCGCCTGACACTGGGCCTTATCTTGTGACGTGTCCCTGCAAATTTGGTTAGATGCCGGCACTCTACGTCCTCGGGTCCCGGCCCTCGAGCTGGTCTCAGCCGTCGCTGGTATGCCAGGTCACGATGCCATGGACAAGGCCAGAGGGTGAGGGCTGGAAAGCCAGTAAGAGCCCTGAGTCGCGATGCTCAGGTACCCCCCCCCCTTTAATGTGCAAGTGGTCTGCATGGAGAAGAAGAGGTGCCGTGGACAGGCATCAAATAATCAAGCATGGTGGGTCGAACGCATAGCCGGAAATAAACGCAAAAGGGATACATGTCGCTGGGTCTGGCCCGAGCGACTTGGGGAATGATGCAGCCCGAGGGGCGCCCCCAACAAGGTAAGCTAACCACATGAAATAAAAGGGATACATGCCGCAGGGACGGACCCATGCGGCCTGGGAATAATGTAGCCCTAGGGGCGCTCCCAGCTGGAAATGAAACTTGAAAGATGTCACCTGATGATGTTGAGGACGAAGGAGTGTTGGTGTAGCAGACTCGGTGGGCTGCGGAAGCCGACCCTCACGAGCCCCCGGGCCCAGGGGCCTCGGGAGGCTCCGGAGGCGCTGGTGGCTCCTCGCGGACCATCTACATCTCCGCCAGGGCTGCAGAACACCTGGCCTCTTGAGCCTCCATGATACCCCTCATGAGGCGCTGGTACGTGGTAGCCGCGTTCGGCAAGCTGTAAGGCATGCGAGCGTAGCTGTGGGGTGGACCTTCGCAGCGCCCCACTCGCGAGGGCCAGAGGCGCTCCAGAGAGGCGACTCGATTGAGCCCTGGTATGTCGATGCAGACGCGCAGCCCACCATCCTCGCCTGGATGGGGACAGCTGGTAGGCGGCGGCCGCATCTCATGACGCTTGACTCCTGTAGCTCCTGAATGGCCTTGCTGACGAACTCCTGAGGGTCTGGCCCTCCTTGCCTTACTCCTTCTTGAGGGAAATGTGCTTCGAAACACGCCTCCATGTGGTGCCCAAGCGCCTCCCTCGTGACCTTAGCCAGGTCGGTGGCCCTCCAGGGGAGAGCCCTCGAGCCCTGCCTGAGGAGGGCATCGGGCGCGCTTTCCTATGCGATGGAAGGAGGTTCCCCCGGGGCAGGCGCGGGCCCTAAGGGGCCTGCCTCCTGAGGGGCCGGGCCGGACGATGTCTTCTTCTTCTTGGGGGTGGTCTCGGGAAGCCTCCTGCTTCCGGATCCGGGTCTTCCAGTGATGCGGCCTGAAAGGCTCGTTCCAGGGAACACACCGCGTCCTTCTCTTCACAGGGCACCGTGATGACTCCGCCACTTCCTGGCATCTTGAGGATGTTGTAGCCGTGGTGAGTTACAGCCATGAACTTGGCCAGCGTTGGGTATCCAACGATGGCGTTGTACGGCAGGCGAATGTGGGCGACGTCGAAGTCGATGAGCTCGATGCGGTAGTTGCCGCGTGCCCCGAAGATGACAGGGAGGCGGACCTGCCCAATCGGGACCGTGGAGCCGTCGGTGACTCCGGAGAAAGGCTTGGTTGGCTGAAGCTGGTTGTAGGGCACTTGGAGATTGTTGAATGTTTCCACGGACAGGACGTTGAGCCCTGCCCCGCCATCGATGAGGGTCCTGGTGACCACCACGTTGCTGATGATTGGGGAACAAAGCATCGGGAGGACTCCGGCTGTGGCCGCACACTTGAGCTGATCTGCTGAGCTGAACGTGATGGCGCACGCCGACCACCTGAGAGGGCACGTGGCTTCGAGCTTGGGGAGGACTGCATTCACTTCGCGGGCGAACTGCTTGAAGATGCGTTGAGAGGCTGGGGCTTGAGCCCCTCCCAGGATGTAGGCGATCGCGTGTGGCTCCTGGAAGCCCCTAGCCCCCTCGTCCTGATGGCGGTCCTCGTTTCTCCTTGGCTGCGGCGGCAGCGGAGGGAGGCCTGCGTTGCCTTGCGGGCGATCCTCGCGAGGCTGATCCCTCCAGTCTCCCTCGCGAGGCGGGTCTTGCCAGCGATCCTCGCGAGGTCGATCGCGCCACCCTTGGCGCGAGCAGCGGTCTTCCCAGCGTCCTGCGTTCCTTCCTCCTCCTCGACCGTAGCCCCGGTCACCGCGGTCGGGGCGATGGCCGATCCTTCCTTTCGCATGGCTCGGAGCTCTTGACATTCGTTGGTGTTGTGGGTGTGGAGGTCGTGGTACACACAGTACCGACTGCCTTTGGAAGATTCGGGCTGATCTCTTCCCCGCTTGGTGTCTGGTTCTGCCGCGAGCACGGCAGCCCCCTTGCGCTTCACATCCTTGGCCTTGGGCTTCTTCTCTTCTGCGTCTGCGGCAGGCAGCTCGAGGAGGGAGAGACGCCCTTCCTCAGCCCTGGCGCACTTGGTTTCCAAGTTGAACAACTCCAAGGAAGTGCACAGGTCTTCATGCATCGCCAGCTCCTCCTTCATCTTGACATCGCGCACGCCGTCGGAGAAGGCTGAGATGATGGCCTCCTCGGTCACCTTGGGAATCTTGAGGCGTGCATTGTTGAAGCGCTGGATGTACTTCTGCAGGGTCTCTCCGGGTTGTTGCTTGATGCGGCGCATGTCACTCACGGCGGGTGGCCGGTCGCGAGTACCTTGGAAGTTGGCGATGAAGCGGGTGCGCATCTCGTCCCAGGAGGAGATCGTGCCTGGAGCCAGGTTCAGGAGCCAGGTGCGGGCCCCGTCCTTGAGCGCCATGGGAAACCAGTTCGCCATGACCTTCTCGTCTCCGTTGGTAGCTTCGATGCCCAGCTCATAGAGCTGGAGGAACTCCGCAGGGTCGGCCGTGCCGTCGTAACGAGGAGGCAGGTCTGGCTTGAACT
Organism: Triticum aestivum; assembly: GCF_018294505.1. NCBI lineage: Eukaryota > Viridiplantae > Streptophyta > Magnoliopsida > Poales > Poaceae > Triticum > Triticum aestivum. The sequence goes on from NC_057809.1 coordinate 146,686,143, forward strand.
TGCCGGGCCACGCGACGCTGCGTAGCTCAGTGGTGAAGGCACGGCACCCTGATGTGGCCACGGGAGGCCTTGGGTGATGGAGAGCTTGGTCTTGCATGTCCCCACGCGCTACAGCTGGGAGCAGTGCGGGGTCTTGACGTGCGGGAGTAGGAGCATGGTCGCGGCGTGCTGGAGCAGGGAGCGCCCGGGCAGCTTCTTGCGGGCGAGGGACTTCTTGGCAGCTCTGCTCTTGCCGCGCTGGCACCTAACGGAGCGGGTTCTGCCCAGGGGCCACGCGCCTTGGAGCCATGGCGCCTTCTTGAGTAGGAGGCGGCTGGGGCGCCCCCGGAGCTTCGTCGCCCGCGCGGGGCGGGGTGCGATGCAGCGGAACGGACGGCGCAGGAGAGCCCCCTGCGGCGCGGACGAGCTCGGCGACGCGGTCGAGCCATTCTTCGTAGACGTCGTCGACGGGACGGTAGCGCAGGAGCTCGTTTGCCGCGATGAGCGCAGCTCGAGCCTTCATGGGTGCGCGGAGCGCGCGGGACGAAGAACCAGCTGGGGTGAGCGAGGGAGTAGCGGTGCGGCCATCTTGCCGCACGGACGGATGCTGAGACGACGCTTGCTACTCGTCCCCCGCCGGGACGGTGGCGGCATTGATGGCAGGTGACGAGGAACGGCGAGGACGCCCGCCGACAGGATCCGTCTGGGCGATGCGGGAGGCGAGAGCGGCCCGGCGCTCGGCGCGGGCCCGACGAGCGTCAGACATGGACACGATGGTCGGAGGAGAACGGGGTGGTGCAAGACAAATTCCGGCGCACCCTACCTGGCGCGCCAAATGTCGGATTTCAGGTTTCGGCAGACCCTTGAGGTTCAAACACTGGGGTGCGCGCAGAGATTTCGCCTTCTACCTACCTGCACCCCTCCGCCTCGCTAAGATCTAAGCTATGGAAAGAACAGCACGAGAGACACAGGGTTTATACTGGTTCGGGCCACCATTGTGGTGTAATACCCTACTCCAGTGTGTGGTGTGGTGGATTGCCTCTTGGGCTGATGATAATGAGCAATACAAGGAAGAACAGCCTCGTGAGGGTCTGTTCTTGGCCGTGGGGATGAACTGCTAGGAGGAGTTCAATCACCCTTCTCTCTCTGTGTGTGTGATGTTACTCGATCCGATCCCAGCTTGTTTCTGGGTTGGCCGATTCTAGATCTCCTCTACCCTGGGGGTGGCTAGTCCTATTTATAGGCAAAGGCCCTGGGCCTCTTCCCAAATATTAAGCGGGAAGGGCGCCAACAATTGGCCATTTTGAAGGGGAACATCTGGTACACTTATCCTGACTAAAGTTGGTCCTCGCCTGCCAAAGGCTCTGGTGGTGACGCTGGCTTGGGCTCCACAATGACTTCCTCCCTACCGTTGGACTGGTCTTGGTCTTGTTGCACCGAAATGGGTGCCTTTGCTTGATGCTCTCACCTGCGCTTGCTCCCTTTGCACCAAAGCGGAAAGGAGGACACTGCGCGGCTGGCGCCCGCCTGGCGCCTTTGGTCGTCATGGCTTGCGTCACGGGCACCTCGTGAGGTACCCCGCCTTGATCTCTCTGCCTCCTCGCAAGCCAACCTGATGAGACCGTGCCTGAGGAAGCTCCGTGTCGTCCGCCCCGTGAGGCTTGGCCCCTCGCGAGGATCTTGGGTCTGTGTTGATGAAGATGGGCCGTGCTGGGCCCCCTTTGAGCCATGCCGCAGGCCGCAGGCAGGCAAGTCTGGGGACCCCCGTTCCCAGAACACGACAACGGATATGTATATCTCCTCCTTTGTAACCGACCTTGTGTAACCCTAGCCCCCTCCGGTGTCTATATAAACCGGAGGGTTTTAGTCCGTAGGACAACATACAATCATACCATAGGCTAGCTTCTAGGGTTTATCCTCTCCGATCTTGTGGTAGATCAACTCTTGTAACACTCATATCATCAAGAATAAATCAAGCGGGACACAGGGTTTTACCTCCATCAAGAGGGCCCGAACCTGGGTAAAACATCATGTCCCCTGCCTCCTGTTACCATCCGCCTTAGACGCACAGTTCGGGACCCCCTACCCGAGATCCGCCGGTTTTGACACCGACATTGGTGCTTTCATTGAGAGTTCCTCTGTGTCATCGCTGTTAGGCTTGATGGCTCCTACGATCATCAATAGCGATGCAGTCCAGGGTGAGACTTTTCTCCCCGGACAGATCTTTGTGTTTGGCGGCTTCGCACTGCGGGCCAACTCGCTTGGCCATCTGGAGCATATCGAAAGTTACGCCCCTGGCCACCAGGTCAGGTTTGGAAGCTTAAACTACACAGCCGATATCCACAGAGACTTGATCTTCGACGGATTCGAGCCCCTGCCTTGTGTGCCGCGCGGTCATGATGAGTACGATTTAGCTCTACCATCGGACCGTATTTAGGAGATCGCACCGGCAGCCGCTCCAAGCCTCAATTCGGAGCCAGTTGCACCATCCATGGACGGGTGGATGGACCCTGTCACGGAGGCCGTATCCTCAGCGGTGATCGAGCCGAATATCGACCTTACCCTTCACGAGAGCCGTGTTGCCAAACTGCCGGACCCTTCTTTGGCCACGGACTTTGAACCGCCTGCGCCCGTTCCTGTTGAATCCGATTGGGCGTCGATCATGGAGTTTACCTCCATGGATATTTTTCAGCACTCGCCCTTTGGCGACATACTGAACTCATTAAGGTTTCTCTCCTTGTCAGGAGAAGCCTGGCCGAACTACGTCCGGCAGGATTGGGATGCAAATGACGAAGAAATTCGCCGCCCACCCACCACCCACTTAGTAGCCACTATCGATGACTTAACCGACGTGCTCGACTTCGACTCCGAAGACATCGACGGTATGGACGACGATGCGGGAGTCGAAGAGGAACCACTGCCCATAGGGCACTAGACAGGCACCTCATCATACGATATATACATGGTGGACACACCCAAAGAAGGCAATGGTGATGAGACAACGGAGGATGACCCCTCCAAGAAGCAACCCAAGCATCAGCGTCAGCGGCGCCGCTCTAAGTCCCGCCAAGGCAAAAGTGGTGATACCGGCACCGGAGATAATAGCACTCCGGATAGTGCTGAAGACAACAACAATCCCCTCCAGCAAGATTTAGAGCAGGAGGATGGAGGAGCCAGCCCTCCTGAGAGAGCGGCAGATGGAGAGGCGGAGGATGATAATTACACGCCTCCCTCCAAAGATGAGGCAAGCCTCGACGATGACGAATTCGTCGTGCCAGAGGATCCCGTCGAACAAGAGCGCTTCAAGCACCGGCTTATAGCCACGGCAAATATCCTTAAGAAAAAGCAGCAGCAGCTTCAAGCTGATCAAGATTTGCTAGCCGACAGATGGACTGAAGTCCTGGCGGCCGAGGAATATAAACTCGAACGCCCCTCCAAGAGTTACCTAAAGTGTAGGTTGCTACCCCGACTGGAAGAGGAAGCACCGAAACCTACATCCCCGGTATATGACGCGGCTGATCGGCCACCTCGTGGCTGCGGCAGAGAAACATTCCAGCCAAAAGCTCAGCCGCACCCCGACGCCATTCAAATAAAAAGGCATGGGGAAATACGCCAGACCTGCGAGGCGTATTGGAGGACAAAGCAAAACATGCAAGATCGATCTACGGATCACGAGGGCGCGCCACTATGCGAGATGATAATCGTCACGCCGAATATAGTAAAAGTAAGTCCGGTCGGGCCGAACACAGCGGGCAAGACTCATTTGAGTTGCGTCACGACATAGCCCAGTACAGAGGCGCTGCACACCCCCTATGCTTCACAGATGAAGTAATGGACCATCAAATCCCAGAGGGTTTCAAACCCGTAAATATTGAATCATACGACGGCACAACAGATCCTGCGGTATGGATCGAGGATTTCCTCCTGCACATCCATATGGCCCGCGGTGATGACCTACACACCATCAAATACCTCCCACTAAAACTCAAAGGACCAGCTCGGCATTGGCTCAACAGCTTGCCAGCAGAGTCCATTGGCTGTCGGGAAGATCTGGAAGCCGCATTCTTCAACAACTTTCAAGGCACTTATGTGCGACCACCAGATGCCGATGACTTGAGCCACATAATCCAGCAACCAGAAGAATTGGCCAGGCAATTCTGGACATGGTTCCTAACAAAGAAAAATCAAATCGTCGACTATCTGGATGCAGAGGCCCTAGCAGCTTTCAAGCACAACATCCGTGACGAGTGGCTAGCCCGGCACCTTGGTCAGGAAAAGTCGAAATCTATGGCAGCCCTCACGACACTCACGACCCGCTTTTGCGCGGGAGAAGATAGGTGGCTGGCTCGCAATAATAACATATCAAAGAACCATGGTACTTCGGATACCAAGGACAGTAATGGCAGGTCACGTCGCAACAAACATAAGCGCCGCATTAACAGTGACAATGCCGAGGATACGGCAGTCAATGCCGGATTCAACGGCTCTAAACCCGGTCAGCGGAAAAATCCATTCAAAAGAAGCACTCCGGGCCCGTCCAGTTTGGACCGTATACTCGATCGCTCGTGTCAAATACACGGCACCCCCTACAAGCCAGCCAACCACACCAACAGGGATTGTTGGGTGTTCAAGCAGGCCGGCAAGTTAAATGCCGAAAATAAAGATAAGGGATCACATAGCGATGACGAGGAGGAGCCCCGGCAGCCGAACACCGGAGGACAGAAGAGGTTCCCCCCTCAAGTGCGGACGGTGAACATGATATACGCAACCCACATCCCCAAGAGGGAACGGAAGTGTGCGCTCAGGGACGTATATGCGTTGGAGCCAGTCGCCCCAAAATTCAACCCAAGGTCTTCCTGTCAGATCACCTTTGACCACAGGGACCACCCCACTAGTATCCGTCATGGCGGATTCGCCGCATTGGTCCTAGACCCAATCATTGACGGATTTCACCTCACTCGAGTCCTTATGGATGGCGGCAGCAGCCTGAACCTGCTTTATCAGGACATAGTGCACAAAATGGGTATCGATCCCTCAAGGATCAAACCCACAAAAATGACCTTTAAAGGCGTCATACCAGGTGTAGAGGCCCATTGAACAGGCTCAATCACACTGGAAGTGGTCTTCGGATCCCCAAATAACTTCCAAAGCGAAGAGTTAATCTTCGACATAGTCCCGTTCCGCAGTGGCTACCATGCACTGCTCGGGTGAACCGCATTTGCAAGATTCAATGTGGTACCGCATTATGCATATCTCAAGCTCAAGATGCCAGGACCTCGGGGGGTCATCACAGTCAATGGAAACACAGAGCGCTCTCTCCGCACGGAGGAGCACACTGCGGCCCTCGCAACAGAAGCACAAATCAGCCTCTTAAGGCAATCCACTAGTTCGGCGATTAAGGACCCGGACAACTTCAAGCGTGCCCGGAGTAATCGGCAACTGGACCGCCTGGCACATTCCGAGCTCACATAGCAATGTGGCCCCCACCCCGGTCCCAGCCAAACGGCGAAATCTGTGCCACGCGTACATAATTACGCGTTAAAAATACCATGGGCTCAGGCGGGGAGGGGGGCACGACTGCGGCACGCTCCAAGTCGCGGCTTAAACCGTACTAGGGGCTTCCCGCTTTGTTATTTTTCTCTTTCGGGACTTTAATCTCTGGAAACCCTGTCCGGCAGCATGATTGCCGAACACATGATGCAGCAACCAAGGTGACAGAAAGCTACGTCACACCACGGAACTCCCAGGTGGATTGCGATAACGAGTGAAATATTTGCTTTAATACTATTCCTCAGCTTGCCCTTGGAGCGGACATGTCAAACAATCCTACTTTTTGCTTATCGCACTACTTGTATCATTCTGCTTTAACGCACCTTTTTGAATAAACAATGCATAGCATTAAGACTATTATTGCATTCTTCCTTTTTATATATATGTTCATTCACGACATCTAGCACCCGTACACTTTGGTATGGCCAATACGCTAGGGGCTTAAGCATACCCCATAATACGGCGTGAGAAATCCGAACACTTTCGACAGTGTGGCACCCCGAACTTATAGCATTATATGCATCAGCTCCGAATCATGTCTTGGGTCAATAGTTGGGTTTGCCCGGCTCCCATGTTTTGGTACCTTACGTTCCGCTATATCGGCTAAGGTAGCACTGGGAGAACTACTGCGATTGTGCCCCGGTTCTGCTGGGCTAAGCACCTCAGTAGAGAAAGCTAAAACTGACTGTCATGATAAGGCGAGAGACTGGTTGCTGTTCGAGAGGTTTCAAGTCCCTAAAGACTTATGCCGCTTAGAGCGAGGAGTCGGCCCTGTCCGGCTTAAGGCGTGTATCGCGCCCCGAATTTGGCCTTCCGAATACTAAGGGCTTCGCCGAAATTTAAAATTATAGAATTCTATGGCTAAGTGAGAGTGATAACGCATTATAGTCCGATTGCCTTGTTCGTTGTGCTGAGCACCTCCCTCGAAGGACCCAACAATGGGAACAAGAGTGCTCAGGTTTATCCCGAACACCCCAGCACTCGTGGCATGGGGGCAGAAGCCGACGACTAGCCATCTCTCAGCTTTGATAAACAGCCGAACAGAAGGTAATATTTTAAATTCAGACAAGCGTTTCATAGCGCATATGAACAAGTTTTCATAATACAGGATTACATGAGCAAGTTCATTCAAATATTACATCTTTCGCACACTCGTCCGCTACGAGACGGGCACCCTTCAGGACACCCTCATAGTACATCTCGGGGTGGCGATGCTCCTTGCCCTGCGGCGGCCCTTCCTTCACCAGCTTCACGGCGTCCATCTTGGCCCATTGCACCTTCACACGGGCGAAAACCCGGCGTGCACCTTCGATGCAGACGGACCGCTTGATGACTTCCAGCCATGGGCAGGCATCCACAAGCCGCCTCACTAGGCCGAAGTAGCTGTTGGGAAGGGCGTCGCTAGGCCACATCCGGACTATAAAGCCCTTCATGGCCTGTTCGGCCGCCTTGTGGAGCTCGACCAGTTGCTTCAGCTGGTCGCTCAGAGGCATCGGGTGTTCGGTCCCAGTATATTGAGACCAGAACAGCTTCTCCGTTGAGCTTCCCTCCTCGGCCTGGAAAAACTGTGCGGCATCCGACACGCTGCGGGGCAAATCTGCGAATGCTCCTGGAGAGCTCCGGATTCGGGTAAGTAACAAGTAATTTACTTTCACATGCTTGCTTTGCATATAGAATGCCTTACCCGCCTCTATCTTCTTTATCGCATCAATCTCCTGGAGGGCCTTTTGGGCTTCGGCCTTGGCACTCTTTGCACTCTCAAGGGCCTTGGAAAGCTCGGACTCTCGCGTCTTCAAGTCAAGCTCCAACGCCTCGTGCTTCGTCATGAGAGCGTGGAGCTCTTGCTGCACCTCGCCCACCCGTGCCTCATGCCTTTCCCGCTCGGTGCGCTCCTTGGCCGCTTTGTTTTCGGCCTCGGATAGCGCTTGCTTCAGGGTCGCCACCTCGGTCGTGGCCCCTGGCAAATTTACGATGATCCTGTCATTTTGCATTCGCATTCTTTTTATATATATATCCATAGACTAGGTATTACTTACCTTTGTTCTCCTCGAGCTGCCTCTTAGCAAGGCCGAGCTCTTCTTTGGACCCTTCAAGGTCCTGGTTCAGTGCGGCGACCTCCGCAGTCAGTGCGGCAGAGGCCAGCAGCGAAGCCTGCATACGCATATAGACATACTTATATTAGACTCCTGCGATATTGTTTGATCCTCTGTTCGGCTTTTCTTTGTGAACACCGAACAGAGCATCAGGGGCTACTGTCTATGCGGTAATATTTTTCCTATGTTTCAAATACTTACCTCAAAGCCTGTCAGAAGGCTGGCACAGGCTTCAGTCAGCCCGCTCTTGGCGGACTGAACCTTCTGGATCACCGCACTCATAATAGTGCGGTGCTCTTCGTCGATGGAAGCGCTGTGAAGCGCTCGAAGCAGATTGTCCGGTGCCTCTGGATGGACAGAGGTCACCGGCACAGGCGTCTTGCCCCTTTTGGAAGGAGGCCGCCTGCCTGAGTCCGGAACCACTAGAGGTTCCGGCGCGGTGTTTGGCTGAGGGCAGAACTCGGAGCCCTCGGGAGCCTTGCTCCCTCTGCTCCCGGAATCCGGAAGGTCGCCTCGAGGCGCCTCCGGGACTGTCTCCCCTCGACCCAGTGCCTCTTGAGACAATACCTTGGCATTGTCCATAGGGCAAGGGGAGGTGGCGGTCGGAAGTGGATCGCTATCCATATCCGACGAGCCCAGGGAGTCGTCTGACGATACGTCGATACGGGCTCGTGGCGGTCTGCATAATCATAATTCGGCGTTAGGAGAAGCAGTGCGACAAAGGTATGCTATGAGTTACTCTGGCATCCGAATACTTACGACTTCGCCAAGGGCTTGGCCCTGAGCAGCCACTCGCCTTCGCCTTCGGCGACGATGGTGGAGTAGTCCGGAAGGAGAGTCCTTCCCTTCTTGGACCCTTCGCCCCCCCGGTTGGGGCGACCTTCCTTTTCTTGTCTCCCCCGACAGGAGGGGGAGCATCTTCATCTTCCTCCTTGTCTTCGGGGGAGGAGTGCGTCACGGAGTTATCAGACGATGAGTCTGATAACACCTGGCGTCGGGAACTCTTTCGGGTTCCCTTGGCCTTCTTGGTCTTCTCCGGCACCTTGTAAGGAGCCAGAGTCAGCATCTCCATCAGGAGAGCGTCCGCAGTGTCTTCAGGCAGAGTGGCCAGACAGTTAATCTGCCCCGACGTCTCCGCCCAGTCCTGTCAAAGGCATGGAGCTCAGACCCCGCACATGATTAAGCTAGGGGAAATAAAATATCCTACCGGATGTACAGAACTCACCGAATGCGCTGGGCGCTTCACGCCTAGCCCACGATCCTCGGTGAGAGAGGGAGGGACCTCGGCGCCCTTGAACATCACCCTCCAGACGTCCTTGTGCGTCGTGTCGAAGAGCTCGCTCAGAGTCTGGTGCTGGGCCGAGTCGAACTCCCACAAGTTGAAATCCCATTGTTGACACGGGAGGATCCGGCGGATGAGCATGACCTGGACTATGTTGACAAGCTTGAGCTTTTTGCTTGCCATATTCCGGATACACTTCTGGAGTCCGTCCAGCTCCACCGATGAACCCTAGGACAGGCCCTTCCCTTTCCAGGAGGTGAGCCGCATGGGGATTACGGATCAAAACTCGGGGGCCGCCACCTAGTTGGTGTCGCGCGGCTCGGTGATGTAGAACCACGCCGATTGCCACCCCTTTATGGTCTCCACGAAGGAGCCTTCAAGCCATATAACATTGGGCATCTTGCCCACCATGGCTCCGCCGCATTCTGCTTGTTGGCCTCCCACCACCTTCGGCTTGATATTGAAGGTCTTCAGCCACAGGCCGAAGTGGGGCCGGATGCGGAGGAAAGCCTCGCACACGACGATGAACGCCGAAAAGTTGAGGATGAAGTTCGGGGCCAGATCATGGAAGTCCAGCTCGTAGTAGAACATGAGACCACGGACGAATGGATGGAGGGGAAACCCCAGTCCACGGAGGAAGTGGTGGAGGAAAACTACCCTCTCGTGAGGTTCCGGGGTAGGAACGATCTGCCCCGCGGCGGGCAGCCGATGCGCGATATACGTGGCTAAGTATCCGGCTCCGCGCAGCTTCTTGATGTGTCCCTCCGTAACGGAGGAAGCCATCCATTTGCCTCCCACTCCGGACATGTTTGGAGAAGGTTGATGGGAAGGATGTGGACTTGGGTGTTGGAGCTCGAGTGCACAAGAATGGATGAGCAAGGAGGAAGAAGGTGTGGGTAGAAAAAGGTTAAACCTTGTCCCTTTATAAGGGCGGCCGAAACTATGCGCCCCCACTAGCCTGGTAAAACTCGCTTATCCCCCAAGCGTCGTAATTGATGGCGCGGTTGGGTTACCCACACCCGTATTGATGAGAATCCCATAATAAGGGGGACACGATCTCTGCTTTGACAAGACGTGTCAAGAAACTGCCTCGCGTTATGTGCGGGGCTAGTTAAAGGAAACGGTTCGAATAATCACCGGGCCATGGCATAATGTCATGTTGCCAAAACGGGTCAGCAGATTAGATTTGTGGAAATATTATTCTCTCTACGGTGGTATGTGGAACTTATTTTGCAGGGTCGGACACTATCCTTGTATTCAAATTCTTCCGTGGTGTATTCGGAGGAGGAACCCGCCTTGCAATGTCGAAGACAATACTGCGCGCCGGACTCATCGTCATTGAAGCCTGGTTCATGGGCTACTTAGGGAGTCCTGGATTAGAGGGTATTCGGACAGCCGGATTATATCCTTTGGCCGGACTGTTGGACTATGAAGATACAAGATTGAAGACTTCATCTCGTGTCCAGATGGGACTCTACTTGGCGTGGAAGGCAAGCTAGGCAATACGGATATGTATATCTCCTCCTTTGTAACCGACCTTGTGTAACCCTAGCCCCCTCCGGTGTCTATATAAAACGGAGGGTTTTAGTCCGTAGGACAACATACAATCATACCATAGGCTAGCTTCTAGGTTTTAGCCTCTCTGATCTCGTGGTAGATCAACTCTTGTAACACTCATATCATCAAGAATAAATCAAGCAGGACGTAGGGTTTTACCTCCATCAAGAGGGCCAGAACCTGGGTAAAACATCGTGTCCCCTGCCTCCTGTTACCATCCGCCTTAGACGCATAGTTCGGGACCCCCTACCCGAGATCCACCGGTTTTGACACCGACACCCACCGACACGCCATTCTCCGGAACTATGGAGCGAGCAACAGATTTGTTGGAAATCATACATACAGATGTATGTGGTCCAATGAATATTGAGGCTCGCGGTGGGTATTGGTATTTTCTCACCTTCACAGATGATTTAAGCAGATATGGGTATATCTACTTAATGAAACATAAGTCTGAAACATTTTAAAAGTTCAAAGAATTTCAGAGTGAAGTGGAAAATCATCATAACAAGAAAATAAAGTTTCTGTGATCTGATCGTGGAGGAGAATATTTGAGTTACGAGTTTGGCCTACATTTGAAACAATGCGGAATAGTTTCGCAACTCACGCCACCCGGAACACCACAGCTAATGGTGTGTCTGAACGTTGTAATCGTACTTTACTAGATATGGTGTGATCTATGATGTCTCTTACTGATTTACCGCTATCGTTTTGGGGTTATGCTTTAGAGACGTCTGCATTCACTTTAAATAGGGCACCATCAAAATCCATTGAGACGACTCCTTATGAACTATGGTTTGGCAAGAAACCAAAGTTGTCGTATCTTAAAGTTTGGGGCTGCGATGCTTATGTGAAAAATCTTCAACCTGATAAGCTCGAACCCAAATCGAAGAAATGTGTCTTCATAGGATATCCAAAGGAAACTATTGGGTACACCTTCTATCACAGATCCGAAGGCAAGATATTCGTTGCTAAGAATGGATCCTTTCGAGAGAAGGAGTTTCTCTCGAAAGAAGTGAGTGGGAGGAAAGTAGAACTTGATGAGGTAACTGTACCTGCTCCCTTATTGGAAAGTAGTTCATCATAGAAACCGGTTCCTGTGACATCTACACCAATTAGTGAGGAAGCTAATGATAATGATCATGAAACTTCAGATCAAGTTACTACCGAACGTCGTAGGTCAACCAGAGCAAGATCCGCGCCATAATGGTATGGTAATCCAGTTTTGGAGGTCATGTTACTTGACCATGACGAACCTACGAACTATGAAGAAGCGATGATGAGCCCAGATTCCGCAAAATGGCTTGAAGCCATGAAATCTGAGATGGGATCCATGTATGAGAACAAAGTGTGGACTTTGGTTGACTTTCCCAATGATCGGCAAGCCATCGAGAATAAATGGATCTTCAAGAAGAAGACAGACGCTGGCGGTAATGTTACTGTTTACAAAGCTTGACTTGTTGCAAAAGGTTTTCGACAAGTTCAAGGAGTTGACTACGATGTGACCTTCTCACCCGTAGCGATGCTTAAGTTTGTCCGAATCATGTTAGCAATTGCCGCGTTTTATGATTATGAAATTTGGCAAATGGATGTAAAGACTGCATTCCTGAATGGATTTCTGGAAGAAGAGTTGTATATGATGCAACCTGAAGGTTTTATCGATCCAAAGGGAGCAAACAAAGTATGCAAGCTCCAGCGATCCATTTATGGACTGGTGCAAGCATCTCGGAGTTGGAATAAACGTTTTGATAGTGTGATCAAAGCATATGGTTTTATACAGACTTTTGGAGAAGCCTGTATTTACAAGAAAGTGAGTGGGAGCTATGTAGCATTTCTAATATTATATGTGGATGACATATTTCTGATTGGAAATGATATAGAATTTCTGGATAGCATAAAAGGATACTTGAATAAGAGTTTTTCAATGAAAGACCTCAGTGAAGCTGCTTATATATTGGGCATCAAGATCTATAGAGATAGATCAAGACGCTTAATTGGACTTTCACAAAGCACATACCTTGATAAAGTTTTGAAGAAGTTCAAAATGGATCAAGCTAAGAAAGGGTTCGTGCCTGTGTTACAAGGTGTGAAGTTGAGTAAGACTCAATGTCCAACCACTGTAGAAGATAGAGAGAAAATGAAAAGTGTTCCCTATGCTTCAGCCATAGGCTCTATGATGTATGAAATGTTGTGTACCAGACCTGATATGTGCCTTGCTATTAGCTTAGCAGGGAGGTACCAAAGTAATCCAGGAGTGGATCATTGGACAGCGGTCAAGAACATCCTGAAGTACCTGAAAAGGACCAAGGATATGTTTCTCGTTTATGGAGGTGACAAAGAGCTCATCGTAAATGGTTACTCTGATGGAAGCTTTGACACTGATCCGGACGATTCTAAATCGCAAACCGAATACGTGTTTATATTAAACGGTGGAGATGTCAGTTGGAGCAGTTCTAAACAGAGCGTCGTGGCGGGATCTACATGTGAAGCGGAGTACATTGCTGCTTCGGAAGCAGCGAATGAAGGAGTCTGGATGAAGGAGTTCATATCCGATCTAGGTGTCATACCTAGTGCATCGGGTCCAATGAAAATCTTTTGTGACAATACTGGTGCAATTGCCTTGGCGAAGGAATCCAGATTTCACAAGAGAACCAAGCACATCAAGAGACGCTTCAACTCCATCCGGGATCAAGTCCAAGTGGGATACATAGAGATTTGTAAGATACATACGGATCTGAATGTTGCAGACCCGTTGACTAAGCCTCTTCCATGAGCAAAACATGATCAGCACCAAGGCCCCATGGGTGTTAAAATCATTAATGTGTAATCTAGATTATTGACTCTAGTGCAAGTGGGAGACTGAAGGAAATATGCCCTAGAGGCAATAATAAAGTTATTATTTATTTCCTTATTTCATGATAAATGTTTATTATTCATGCTAGAATTGTATTAACCGGAAACATAATACATGTGTGAATACATAGACAAACATAGTGTCACTAGTATGCCTCTACTTGACTAGCTCATTGATCAAAGATGGTTAAGTTTCCTAACCATACACATGATTTGTTATTTGATCAATGGGATCACATCATTAGGATAATGATGTGATTGACTTGACCCATTTCGTTAGCTTAGCACTTGATCATTTGTTTACTGCTATTGCTTTCTTCATGACTTATACATGTTCTTATGACTATCAGATTATGCAACTCCCAAATACCGGAGGAACACTTTGTGTGCTACCAAACATCACAACGTAACTGGGTGATCATAAAGGTGCTCTACAGGTGTTTCCGATGGTACTTGTTGAGTTGGCATAGATCAAGATTAGGATTTGTCACTCCGATTGTCGGAGAGGTATCTCTGGGCCCTCTCGGTAATACACATCACTATCAGCCCTGCAAGCATGATAACTAATGAGTTAGTTACAGGATGATGTATTACGGAACGAGTAAAGAGACTTGCCGGTAACGAGATTGAACTAGGTATTGGATACCGACGATCGAAACTCGGGCAAGTAACATACCGATGACAAAGAGAACAACGTATAGTGTTGTGCAGTTTGACCGATAAAGATCTTCGTAGAATATGTAGGAACCAATATGAGCATCCAGGTTCCGTTATTGGTTATTGACCAAAAACGTGTCTCGGTCATGTCTACATAGTTCTTGAACCCGTAGGGTCCGCACGCTTAAAGTTCTGTGACGATCGGTTTTATGAGTTCATATTTTTGATGTACCGAAGGTAGTTCGGAGTCCCGGATGTGATCACGGACATGACGAGGAGTCTCAAAATGGTCAAGACATAAAGATTTATATATTGGAAGCTTATATTTGGATATCAAAAGTGTTCCGGGTGAAATCGGGATTTTACCGGAGTACCGGGGGTTACCGGACCCCCCGGGGGGTTAATGGGCCATGATGGGCCTTAGTGGAAGAGAGGAGGGGCTGCCAGGGCAGGCTGCGCCCCCCCCCCCCTCTCCCTCTAGTCCGAATTGGACAAGGAGGGGGGCGGTGCCCCCCTTTCCTTCCTCTCTCCCTCCTCCTTCCCCCTTCTCCTATTCCAACTAGGAAAAGAGGGAGTCCTAGTAGGACTCCTCCTGGCGCGCCTCCTCCTGGCCGGCTGCCTCTCCCCCCTTGCTCCTTTATATACAGGGG